>NW_021319518.1:4236174-4317301 GCF_001605985.2 Dendrobium catenatum | reverse complement strand
TTAACTGCAAAGGAAAAAAAAAAAGTCTGTCAACACATTCCAACAATTGCAGAAATCAATCCAAGTTAAAATCTCAACAAAACTGTCTCTGCATAAACGATCCGGCCTCAATGTCGACCTCAAAGCCGTGAAGAGAAAGTCGGCTTGAAAAAAAAAAGGCGACCTAAAAATGGATCACAAATGAGCCACATTTCGATCTTTCCACCCCGATCGTGACATAAAAAGCGGCGAAGAGGAAGCGGCGGGCCTGAGATAAGGCCTCCAAAGCCAAGCTATCAACTGCAGCCCCTTTCTTCAGGAGAGCATGACATTACAGCTCTCCCCCGGCAAGAAGGGTATAAAGAATGGAGTTGGGATCTACAGACACATATGGAAAACGACCAGTAAGCAAGAAGAGAATGAGATCAGACGCATTTGAGCCTACCCCGCCGTTTCAAGCTTCAAAGCAAAGCTACAATGGGTGGGAACTGGAAATAGCTACTCATGCGAAAGAGTGCAACACGCTTCTCTTGCAATTTACAAAACAAATACTAGTCCACTTTTTTGAATAAATGTCAAGAATGCCATCGAAGATATATTAATTTAATTTAATTTAATTTAATTTAAATATTTATGTTGGATGCAGCTGTTATTATCCCTTCATTCAATTTCCACAGGAGATTGGGCCCATTCTGAGTAAGTACGCTAATGTTTGTTCACATTGTAAGGTTGCAAAGATGGCGCGTCTAATACTGAGTTTGCACTAATTTGTAATTGGTAGTTAAAAAAAATCCACATGAGACACAATTTCTTAAGAAATATTTGAATTAAAAAATTTTGAAATTAAAATTAGGATCATCTAAACTTTAATTTTAACAAATTTATAGTTGTATTGAACATGAACTAAATATCTCAATAAGATGTTCTAAAAAAAGCTAAAAGTGATTCAATATGAGCCTAAATAAGTCTAAAATCAAGCACTTGAAAATCTATCGGAAACTTCATACATTAATTGGAAGGTCAAATGATCTATAAATTTGACATGCTTATAGTCAAATTGAGTGGCTCGATTAGACGAATCTAACGAACTCAAGATCGCTGAATTTTAATATCATTAAGGCACTTAAATGCTAAACGAACGTTTAATGATCAAGAAATCGATATAGACTGTAAGATTCAATGTTTTGTATTACGGTTCAAATTACCATAATGTTCACTCCAAAAAGGGACAAACCTCGTGATTTTTTTTTTCTTTTTTTGAATTTTCACATAAAAATGTCTAATCTTATAACTTTTATTACATGCTAAATTTTTATACAATGCTAAGACGTGAAACACATACACTCAACTGATTTAAATTTTCCAACACGTAATAGTAATATTTTTTTGTATTATTATGATAAATTGGTCATAATTAGAATAATTAATCCAAATAAAATAGATCACTTTTTATTGGAATCTTTATATAAAAATTTTTATATTATAATATTAAGATGTAAAATAACATATATTTTAAATTTATTAATTTTTGGGAAATTTACATACATACCACTATATACTTAGTATTTTACATATCTAACACCTCATTTTTAAATAATACACTTATACCACTCAAATCCCTACTTTATCTCAATAACACACTCAATTTTTATTTTTCTTACTTAGTAGGTAAAAGGTGATATTATGTCAGCCAAAATATTTAGGGAAATTTACATACATACCACTATATACTTAATATTTTACATATCTAACATCTCATACATTAATATTACATATATACCACTCAAATCCCTACTTTACATCGTTTCTACCACTCCATCTAACGCCTCCTCACGACGTTCTCTGCCTTCCGAACGACGTTTCTATGCGTTATTGTTGGACGGCGCGAATCTGAGAGTCGGTTAGGGCAGAACTGGAGAAATCAGAGCTTGGGGGAAGAAGGTAAGCTCTCATGCATTCTCTCATTTCATTTTTGTTCAAAATGATTTGTTTTGCTCGTAGACTGGCTTCTTGTCCATCCACTAAAAGATGAGTTTCGTTAAAAATATCTGGATCTCGTTCAAATATGCTGGTCTTCCTGATGCATTTCTTGAAAATGATTTTGTTAGGTTTTTCTAGGAAGGTTCTTTATCGGACATTTGCTTATGTAACGATTTCGTGTTTGATAGCCTTTTTTATAAGTACAGATTTTTTGTTGTGTTCAAGCATATGAAATTCTTAGCAATTTCTTGCATTTCTTGAACCCGTACAGAAAGAAGTATCGAAATTCTTAGCAATTCCTTGCATTTCTTTCAATACTCGTTGTTCAAAGATCCATTTAGCATTTCTTGCATTTCCTTGAGTTTGTTGAAATTCTTAGCATTTCTTGCATTGCTTGGTGGAGGCCGATAACTTAATTCCTTGCATTTCTTATAATTTATAAATGGCTAAGCAATCAATCTGTTGTTGTGCATATTTTCAGGTTTTGCAAAAGTTTTAATGAGTTCTTCGAGTTCTTCCGTTGTGAAAAACAGGCAGCAACATTCTAAGGTGTAATGCCATTGTCATCTGAAATGTGTCTTATTTACCTGCCACCGAGAACCAAACAGTGGAGAATTGAATGGAAGCAATGCTTATGTGCAGAATTGAATGGAGTATTAATTGTGCAGCCTCAAAATCATGTTTAACCTCACAATTGAATGCTTATGTGCAGAATTGAGTTTTAATTGTTCAATCAAAATGGATTATTAATTGTTCAATCAATGCTTACGTGCAGAATTGAATGCTTATGTGCAGAATTGAATATAGCATACATGTTCAACCTCAAAATCATATTAATTGTAATCATATGAACGTCAAAAAACACAAAGTTATGTGCTTTAATAGTTTTACAAAAAATTAAGACCAAAAATAATGTCAGCCAAAAAAATCATATGCGGTCTTCGCATAACCTCCCATAACTTAGAGACCTTCAACATACGAACAATCATTTTCACAACCCTCACTGAAGTCTTGTGGAGTCCGTCGACTTGGCAATTTAGCTTGTTTTGGTTGGCCCACTTGTGATAATAATGCGTCATCAATGGTACTCCTTAATGGATTATTGCATGTACTTCGATGATGACCCCAAAGACCACATCTGCTGCAGTTATGGACCTTCTTATCCTTTTCCAAAAAATTAGGCAATCTTTTTCTTTTGGGTCTTCCTCTAGGTCTACATGTATTTGGTACTCCAAGCTCTACCACATCATTAACTACTTGCCACTGATCCTTCCCAGGTATAGTGGCGATTGCTCCATCGTACGCCATCCGGTACCTAAAGCACTTGTAATCATTAACATAGTAGTAATAACATAGTAGTAATATTACCTATAAAATCATTAATTTGTAATCCTAAATTTAAGAAATGTAAATATTACCTGTAAACGTAGTAGTAATCATTAACATACGTATGCCACAACGGATGCTCCTTCATCCCAATGAAAGCTATGGCATGAATGCAAGGAAGTCCTGTTAATTGCCAAACATTACAAGTGCAGTCTCTGTTCTCGACATCAACAATATGTCTTGAATGGAGGGATTCAACTTCGGCCATGTACAAACTAGACTGTCGAACTAATAATTGTTCTTTTCTAGTAGTAATTTCTCTAATGTATTCTTCTGCATGAAGTACTAATTCACGGTGCCATGTCAAACTCGTCATCTTATGTGCGCTCCTTTGCTCCATGAGTTTGCCACGAATCAAGTCAATTAAGTCGACAACAGGTTTAGTTCTGGCTTCCACAATCCATGCATTGAATGATTCAGCAAAATTATTAGTATTGGTAGAGTGGAAAATCCCAACCATAAACTGACTTCGCGACCACTTGTAAGGTAATGAAATAAGGTATGCATGTATAGTCTGATTTAAAACACTTAGTTCAAATAGCTTGGTATTATACTCTGTGCAAATGTATGCATTCGCTGCTGCCCAAACCAAACCTTGGAGTTTATGGCCATCTTTGCAATGGAATTTTTTTTTAATATTCTTCCAAAAATGACGAATACATATTCTATTTTTAATATTGCTTCAAATAAATACACAATTTCCTTCAAATTTCTTTTTCAAACAACAAATAATGCTTATTAATGCCATGTAAGTTTATCCACAAAAGCTACAAAACAAAATTTCTTACAAATTTCGTACTTTTAATTTTTTTTTAAAAGCTGTTTTATTTGTAAAAAAAAATTCTGTTTTTTTATCCACAAATGCTACAATGGCACAAATAAAATTTTCTGTTTTATTTGTCTCCTAACTTTTATTTCTGTTTTAAAAATTTATATTTTATTTTTTAAAAAAATTCTGCTTATCCACAAAATCTATTTAGTGCCATTTTAGCAATGACGAATTTTCTGTCTTATCCACAAAATTTTTGCTTATCCACAAATGCTACAATGACGAATTTCTGCTTATTTTTAAAAATTTCTATTTTATTTTCAAATATCTGTAGCATTAGTGCCTCAAGGCAAAACGGCGGAAGACATTACCGTGGAGAGCAATGCGATCAGCAACTGTTTCGGGTTCAGATGGTGGAAAACGCGAGACGTCCGACAAAAGAAAATATGACAGACTTAGCAGCAACGGGTATTTCGGCGGGAAGAAATACTTCCGTCCGTTCATCACTGGTATTGGGCGGGAAGGCAGAAACGTCGTGAGGAGGTGTTAGATGGAGTGGTAGAAACGATGTAAAGTAGGGATTTGAGTGGTATATATGTAATATTAATGTATGAGATGTTAGATATGTAAAATATTAAGTATATAGTGGTATGTATGTAAATTTCCCTAAATATTTTGGCTGACATAATATCACCTTTTACCTACTAAGTAAGAAAAATAAAAATTAGGCGAAGAAGATTGAAAAATAGTTTGGAGCGAAGAGATGAAAATCAATATGCAAAACGTCTAGAAATTTTAAAATCATATTTGACATAAATTTTTCTTACTGTAGCCATAATGAGAGAAAAATTAGGATTATTATCAGTAAATTTTAAACTCCTCTCAAGTTTACACATAAATATACACCTAAATTAACAGTAATACACAGCAATATACAATTTGTATTAAGGAAAAAATCATATTTAACATAAATTTTTCATAAACCCTAAATCCTAACAAGTTGTTTACATAAACCATTTACGCATTTCGACATATCCAATGAAGATAAATCTGACCTTAACGTTAGCATCTGCACATAATAATTATTCTTAAAAGAAAAGAGCGATCCTTTTTCGAAGATGAAGAGCGTCTAAATTGAGAAGATGAAATGAAACAACGATGGAAAGTGAAACGACTTTGAATGCCGAGACTTGTGGAATGCCGCGATTTTAAAATTTCACGGACCGGATTAAAATTTTTCACCATTTGACCAGTGGACCGGATTGGGTTGTTAGGCCGCACGTGTTAGCATTTTATTGGAGATCGAACATAGAACTACGTCCCGGACTCCGCACGTAATAATTTCTCCTCTTCCGAGCATAATCGGAATGCGATCAAACCAAAACTAGTTGAATCGATGACCCAAAATAGAATGCGGACATTACATGAGATTGATGAATGAAAATTGTATGTCGTTGACATTATTTGCAATTTAGCAATGGGATTATTAAATTTAGGTTCTTGTTGAATTCAGTGGTTACATATATAACAATATAAGAAAACATCCCTTATAAATATTATATAAAAGCTCAAAAAATGAAAAGAGGTATCAGAGGATTTATTTAAATATGTCAGTCATACATAGGAATTCTTAGCGCCTTTTCAAAGTTGAAGGCAACTAGCTTTATTAAGACATTTTTTTGTTACTTGAGGAAAAATCTTATAATTATGAATAAGGATGTTTGATACGTGAGAATATAATTCCACCCCACCGAGCTTAACTGGGTTGGAGAGCGAGCGTTGTTGGATATGGGGCGACTCCTTAAGTGGGGAGAAAATAAGTACATGGTCTGACACCTGTGGGGCTGGTTGCCGCAAGGCCCGCCGAGGAATTAGTTACGCCGCGAAGCTCGTCTCTATGAAGGTGGCAGCAAGTAGATATCCCCGTTACATAAATAATATGATAATCTTTATATTTGCCTAACACCTAAAACTTCCAAATATATCATACGCTGTAAGCCAGTGTCTAACTCTCCAACTTGAATCACAACAAGAACTCTAGCAGTCCAGCCCACTCTACAGGAACTTTTATTTGGTCCGATCACAGGACGTAGCTCTACGTTCGGCCGTCAATAGAATCGTGCAACGCGTTCTCACTATGTACCGCACGCCCCGACAACCCGACCCGGAACGGACCTATGATGACTCGGTATTTCTCGATTTTGTTAGGTATTGATCGATTTTGCTTGACAATAACCAATACCGAGCAAAAACCGAGTAAATACCGAGCAAATACCGAGCAATACCGAGTTGTACCGAGTTTCTAGAAAAACTCGGTACAACTCGGTATTGCTATGTTCACAGAGCTGCCAGACGACTTGACCTGGACCAGAACCCGGGAATGCTATGTTCGCGTATTGCGAGGTATTACTCAGTATTTGCTTGGTATTGCTCGGTATTACTAGGTATTGCTTGGCAATCACGAGAAATACCGCTCTGTGAAGACCAATACCGAGCAATACCGAGTAGTCCCGGGTTCTGGTCCAGGTCAAGTCGTCTGGCAGCGCGGTAAAGAGTAAGAGCACGTAGCGACATTTTATTGGCGGCCGAACGTAGCTCTATGTCCGGTGAGAGGACGTAATAATTGTTCCACTCTACAGAGGTTTTATTTGGGTTAATTTTTTATTATTTTTAAAAACAGTTTTTAGTATAAAAATTTTTGAAGTAAATTTTTTTAAAAGTAATAAAAAATTGTCTCAAATAAAACCTGACTCAAATAAGAAAACGATAAGGCTAAAGAGTAAACTTCAACGAGGTAGATAGGATCAATAGAAAGAAATTCAATAACTTGAGTTAGGAGATTGTATATGGCTCAATAGCAGCAATGGAGAAGGGAAGAGCAGCTTTCCAAGCCCAATGACTTGCAGGCATTCTTCTTTGATCTACCGCTTCCCATAGCAGGAGAATGCACTAATGCCTGTACTTGAACCACTTAAACGCAGGCAATGACATCAATGGAGGTTATCTGAAAGGAAATACTTGACTTCGCAAGTAATCCTAAGGGGAAATACTTGAGTTCGCAAGCAAACCTAGCAATAATTGATGAAAACAGCGAGAAAATTTCAAGATCTCCAATGAAAACAATCCCAAATCAGTAGATTGTATAATAGTAATCAAATCAAAGCGAGCACAAAGCAAAGATACAATTGATCCTCAATTCGAGAGAAGGATCGTTCTCTCCCAATCTCTAGACGATGACTCAGAGCCCAAGTCACCAAAGAGAACTTCAAGAGAAAACAACAATCAAGCATGCCCTAACCCTAGCCTCTCATCCTCTTTAAATACATATCTTCATAATAAAAAGCCAATAAAAAGCTTTCTAAAATAAACCAAATTCAAAATAGCTTCCCTATGCTTTAGCCGCCCCCTTCCTCTCTCTATTTGTACTTGGGCGGCTTTCTAAGGAGGCGGCTTAGCCCACCTCATATAAACGTGAACCGGCCCAACTTAGGTCGGTTTCATCGGTTCAGGAAGAACAACGTTATCTCTTATTGATGAAAAAAAAAACATGTTCGAAAATAAAATATGCTTTAACGTTATTTGGGAGTCTGGGACTGTTGTTAAAAACTATATTTCCAACCACAATTTCTATTAAGTTTTTTTTTTTTTTTTAAATTTATTATAAGACAACTTTGATAAATAGTTAAGAAACTATCATTCAAACACAAAAGAAACGTTCTCAGACCTGTAGCAAAAGACTGTGAATTAGATCAAAGTAGTTGGTCAACTTTTTAGCAGCTGGACAAGCAATAATTTTGTAAGAAACAAAGAAAAAGATTTTGAGTACAGCTTTTGTCATAAAGTCCATGAAAGATGCACAAAGCATTTGAAACTGAGCACTGTAGTAGTAAATCTCATCCCATATGCTAAGACAGGCGATGATCCTTACTCTATGAGGGTTTAATTAGAGATCTAAACTAGTTAAGTAGAGCTAGAGTTTGATTAATTGTTAGAGCTGAAGCTCAGGCTTTACAACTATTATAATAAAATAATAAAAAATACGAGAAATTAGAAAAAAAAATCACTTCATATAAGAAAGTGTGATATGATACTTATATATTTTTAACAACTTGGTACTTAAAGCTCTTGAATAATAATATGTTTTAAGTGTATTAAATGAGCCGCCTCGATAGCTTGCGAGTCGCGTCAAGACTAGCTCAAATTTGGCTCGTTAACTCATCAAGTTCAGTTCACGAGCCATTTATTGAGCTAAGCTCAAGCTATCTCATAAATCTGCTTAACTCATACACACCCGTGTACAACAATGAAACTTAAGGCAGAAATGCAAGGGTCATAATAAGAAAGATCATATATAGAAAAACACTTAATTTGAACGCACTAAAAGAAATAAAAAAAACAACTAAGCTTGTCTTATCAAAACAAGGATAAATTTCCAAATAGATGAGATTCAAGGAAACACCAGCGCTGTATCAAAGGTTGGCAAGAAAATTCAAATTATATGCACAAAAACTACAAGGAAAACACATCATAACCCTGTTATCCACGAGGAATTATTCTGTGCGGACACCGGACGGGAGAATCGTCAGGTTCCACGCTCGGTACCGAGCGCGGTACATTTTTTGGGGCGATGTGGTGCATTTTTATTGGTCTCCGGATGAATCCGGATCCGCATGTAATAATTTTTCTTTATCCACTTGGTATCCGAATAAGAGAGGAATGGATAAATTTCAAAAACCCCAATGCTATAAATGAAGGATTCAAGGGATTGTTTGGTTTTGACAAACACTTTCAAAGTTCAAAGTAAATGGAGCCAAATTGACCGCATCATTCTACAAGGTTTTTGAGAATGAATGAACTAAAATGTGGGTAATGTATAGGTAATGTAGCACGACCACAGCAAATCAAATACAAAAAAAAAAAAAGTTAATCTCGGCGTTCTATTAACTTTACACCCATTTTTCAGCAAACTGAACAATCCATTAGGGTATGCCCGCCCACAAAAATACAAACAAAAATTTCGTCTTTGGGAATAAGAGAAATCTGAAATTTACAGACATGATGCTTGTTTGCCCATATTCTAATCCCCAAAAAAGAAGTAAGTTGCCATGGGTGAATGTCTCCAAGATGAGACATTGTCATAAATGAACCATTCACTTGTGAGTGATTAAATGAACAACTCTTTTCAAAACCATCAGTGTTTAGTTTGCTTAATAGTTATGTAATATGCACTTCCATCTCTTGCTCAAGAAAATTATACTGCCAATCCAACAGGCATAAGAAGAAATTGTTAGACCGGCCCTTGGGCCGGCTGAACCGGTCCTCCTTGGACTGGTTCAGGTCTACAGGAGGCGGAAGCAGCAAGGGGGTTGAAGCTTGGCTTGGGCGGCGGCTTGAGTGGGATCCACACAATAATAAAGGCTGGGATTAGGAGGGAAAATCGAATTAGGGGGTTGTTTAGGGAATAATGAATTGTCCTTTTATTTATTTATTTATTTTATGAATTATCCTTTCACTTTAAATAATCTTCTTCTTGCTAGGGTTATGTTTTCATCTTGAATTTGGGCTGAAATTTAAGATCTTGGTGGTTGATTTTGGGCTCTAGACTCCGGCTAGAGATTTAGAGAGTTGAATCTTCCTCTCGAATTGAAGATTCATTGTATCGGATTATTTTTTTCCTTCCACTATTGAATTTCTAGTGATTTCTCCTTGTTTTTCCTATAGTTTTTTGGGCAAAAACTGTTGAATTTATGTAGAATTTCTCTAAAATTTTGCTCTATTTGCCATTATTTGGGGTTGTTTCCTACCAAATTGATATCAGAGTACGTCGATCTAAGGGATATCAATGGCCGGAAAGAAGGTCGAAGTCTTGGAGGGAGAACTTGGGCAACTCAAATATGATTTTGAGGAAAAGATTTTTTATTTTCAAAATTAGATCAAATCCGTTAATGAAATGATGGAGAGAAAGTTCATTGTGGTGGAAGATATGCTGAAGAAATTATTAGAAGCCAAACGTAATCCGACAACATCGGAAGCAAAGGAAACTACCGACATCCATGGAAGAGGGGGAACCCTAACACGTTTAGGGAAAGGGAAAATCCATAAGTAGAGATCTTGGAGGGTGAATACGGAATGCCTCCTCTAGAACCGATATCTAGGGAAGAGATGAGCATTGACTATGAAAGAAAGGGTGCAGATTTTGTGAGGAGAGGGGATGATTTTGATCGCTGGGGTGCTGATTTTGAAATAAGAAGAGGGGTTCTTGATGAAGGATTTGGGTATGATCGTCGGAGGAAAGATCATGACAAATGGAGAGCACCTCCTCTATGATGAATGGGAGGCTACGGAGGATTTAGGGGACACGGGGGTGACCCGAAGGTAAGGAAACTGAAGATGTCCATCTTTGATGATGAGGAAGCACAAGACTGGATCTACAAGGTGGAGCGATACTTTGCAGTCAACGGATTGACAGAGGAGGAGAAATTGACAGCTGCAGGACTGTGTTTAGAAGGAAAGACAATGGCATGGTATCAATAGCGGGATATGAGGCGGCCCATTCGGAGCTAGAGAGAGTTCAAGGACTATTTACTAGAACGTTTCTGAACTAATAGGGGAAGAGACTTTTATGAGCAGTTTTTCGCCCTGACTTAGGAAGGGACTATGACAGAGTACCAAGACAAGTTCGAATACCATGCTAGTAGGCTTGATCGGCTCTCAGAGATAGTACCAGAAGGAGATTTTATGAAGGGACTTAAATCGGAGTCCGAGCAGCAGTTAGGGTGATGAGGTCACGAGACTTAGGAGAAGCCATGGAGCTAGCACAGTTGGTGGAGGACCAAAAGTATATAGAGAGGGGGCTAGGGGGAGCAACTCAGGGGGGTCATATAGGATGGCCACCACCTTCTTAGCTCCCAAAGGGCCTACACCGGGAGTTTGAGAGAAGTACTACGGGAGAGGCATAGGTGTTAGGATCGAACTCTTTAGGTTCTCACCGTCTGTGATGACGAGGAAACTGAAGAGGGAGGTGAGAGCGGGTTAGTAATGGAGGAAGAAGAGAAGTTGCATCTGGATGTTGCAGAAGTCTCTCTAAACTCAGTGGTGGGATTCACCCGAATCACACCATGAAAGTGGAGAGAAATAGCTGACAGAGAGGTGGTGGTGCTGATAGACAATGGGGCAACCCACAATTTAATCTCCAATCAGATTGTTGACCTTTTGGGGATGAAATTAGTGGATATAAGTGGTTGCGGGGTGATGATGGGCACAGAGAAGGTGGAGATGGATAGAGGAGTTTGTAGGGGAATAGTGACGACAATTCAGGGGATTCAGGTGAGGGAGGATTTTCTTCCCTTGAACTTGGGGAGTATTGATGTCATTGTGTGGATGAAGTGGTTGCAGACCTTGGGGGATACTAAGGTCAATTGGGGAGTACTGAGGATGAAACTTATGGTGGGAGGAAAGAGGATGGTGATCCAAGGTGATGTAAGGTTGTCTAGGGTTGGAGTATTTTTCAAATCCATGATCGGGACCATACATGAGGTGGGAGGAGAATATTTGGTGGAACTGCAACACTTGGAAGGGATCAGTGTGGGGAAGAGGGAGGCATAACTCTTGCAGTACAACCCATCATACATCAGTTCAGTGAGGTCTTCTAGCCGCCTCAAGGCTTGCCACCACCCAGAGAGCACGAACATGCCATCATTTTGAAGGAGGGGGGTCCCCGATTAGTGTATAACCATATTGCTACCCCCAAATTCAAAAGGATGAGATTGAGAAGCTGATCATGGAGATGTTGGAAGCAGGGATCATAAAGCCAAGTGTGAGTCCTTTCTCTAGTACAATCTTACTGGTCAAGAAGAAGGATGGGAGCTGGAGATTTTGTGTGGATTATAGGGCGTTGAATAAGGAGACTGTGCCTAATAAGTTCCCCATCCTTGTGATTGATGAACTGTTTGATAAGTTGTATAGAGCAATGATGTTTTTCAAGATGGACTGTTAATTATACACATAATGTCGCCAATATATAGGGAAAGTATTATGTCAAAAAAGTATTTACCCTTTCTTAATAATTTAAAAAAATAAAATAACATAAGTTCAACTCAAGAGCAGTGGCATTCATATTAGCGCATAAACATAGTTCAAAATCATTCGTCACCCAAGAATAACAAAGATAGCAACATAGTTATTTTATAACCTTTGCCTGGCAAATTATCATATAAAACTTGAGCATTAAAGGGTAAAATTTACAAGTGAAGAAGGATAAAAGGTTTCATGTTCCCACAACTTTGCCATGTTGCTTCAAATAAAATAAATAAATAAAAGTATTTGACGGAAAACTAAACTTAGCAATGACAACACTCGCATTATATTATTTTAAAACTCTAACAGAGTTTTTTCAAGACTTTTGAATAAGAATGTTTTTCATAAGCTTACTTATAAGTGAATTACTTTAAGAAAATAAGAATAGAGGAATAAGAATTCATAAATTGACACCCAACAATTAGGATGACTTTAATGATGCTGATAATGATGATGAAGACATAAGTGAATAACCTCTTGAAGTAGAGTCCTTGCACCCTCAGGGCTGAGGCTAAGTAGACACGTCGAATGTAGCCCTAGTTCCAAGGATCAGATTAGCAGTCATGAAAGCAGCCTATCGACTAGACAACAAAAGAGGTTTAATTGAATATCACAAATAGCTCTTACTCCACCTTGTAAAATCCTAAACAATATCATCTAAAGATAGAAAAGCCAACCATTAGCCATGACTTGTTAAGCAATATAACCTGGTAAGGTTCCATGTTGAGCAATTCATAACTAGACATGAAGAAGATTAACACTTTAAATTTTCTGTAGCTGCCCAAGCCGATGGTTTTGAACTTAAAACTTAACTTTTGTTACACTTTTGATGTGGGACTACAGGAAAAACTTGTTCCCAATTGTAGAATGTAACATCGAGACCCCAAGTTAAGAAATATATCAATAATAGACATCCACCAACTCCAAGCTTAAGTTCATAGATAAGCGTCCCTCCCAGCATTTTTTTTAGACATTTAGGCAAATTAAGTCAAACTCACACACACATCACATCCGCAAAATTCGAACCCAAAATCTCTTGGTTGCTAGCCGAAGCTCCCACAAAGCTCCAACTAACAGACCAAAATGAGTTGCATCCTCCCAACATATTAGAAACTCATCTTTTGTTTCATGTTAATGTGGGACTACTCTCTGTCATGTGGATCATAACAGCACACTTTGATGTCGAAAACCAAAGGGAGGAAGAAGAAATCCGTGCAACCAATGAAGATTAAAAGCATTGGTATCCCAATCACAGTAATCCTAGAAGCAGACAGAGTCTCCAAGTTCCGGAAAAGACTTATACACTTGAAATAAATGAAGAATCATACATGCTATCACAAGCTTAAGAGAAGAGGGACTCATCGATCACGATCTTGACCTTCTCTCCGTCATCGAACCGGTCCTTTCTGGGAGGCGAAGGGGGGGCAGGGATCCTTGGAGGCCCTCTTCCCTTATTCTTATTTCGAGGCCTCGCCTGATACGTAACACACATACAGATTAAAATCAAATTAGGAGTACAGTCAAAGAAAATTTGGATAAATGAAGAGAATCGAGGATTACATTTCCATAAGAGTGCTTGAATCGCTTCCCTTTCGCCGTCTTCTTGTCCCCCCGGCCGCAGTACACTAATCGAGCAAAGAAACGTAGGATAATTGAAAGAAAATAATAAGTATTAGGAACATGATAGAGATGGAAACTGAGTTTATTGACCTAAATGGAATGGCGGAGGAACAGACGCCGTCGAGGAAGCCGAGAGGGAAGCCAAGCAGAGCGAGGTCCCCGAAAAGACTTCGGAACGAGAGAAGGATATATAGGAGCTAGAGGGACGGTACTGGAGGGAAAGGGAAGCCATGGGAAGAGTGAGAAGCGCCGCCATGGGTGGAGAGGAGGGAAGAGCTTGAGAAGAGCAGCAAGCCTCTTTGAACGTCTAGCCGCAGACGAAGCGATAAGCCACGATGCCACATACAATAGAAGAAGCTCCAAGAAAATATTCATCAAAAAATGCGAAAAATTAGAAAAATATAACCATCGTTTATTTAAAATAAATATATCTGAAAAATTATTTTGAATCAAAATACTTCTAGGATTTTTTAACAAAAAAAACTACTCAAATATATTTACTCATAGAAATAAACAGAATTTATTTTTCTAATTACGAATATTATGAGTCATATATATTCAAACCTATTTGTTTAAATGATTTATGTAAAGTCTAAAATATTGGCTCTTACATAGCAAAATGAAGGAGCATCTGGTTTCCATTAGCTAATTTAGAAGCCCTCTCTACATGGTTTCATACATAGGAAGACAAGTGTGATTTTATTCATATAATTTTTGTTCATGCAACCATGATTAATTCGTTCTTAAAAAATAATATATTGAGATATAGGCTTCGTTTAGGATTGTTTTCTTACTGTTTTATACAACAGCTTTAAAGTATAAAAATTTCTTGAAAGCATTAAAAAATAGTAGCCAAAGGCTATCCCAAACAAAGCTTAAATGACAATCGTAGAAGAGATTGTCTTCAAGCCCTTGAAGCCATAGTAGTAACCAAGAACATCTAGAGACTTAAATCCCCTCAAATCTTAATTATTCAAGGATTCAAATTATATCTAAACTTTAAGCTTGTACATTAGTTATAAGAATGTAAATGTATGCGGTGTGTGCCATTGGGATGAACAAAATAGAGAGATGGGCTTATGATCTTGGTAATTTAGCTATTTAGAGGTTTTTTTTTTCTAAATGATCCAAGAATTTTTGTATTTGAAGCTATGTAAAGGGATAGGATACCCTAATAACCTATTTGATACTCACTTAGATGCTTTAATATGAATCCTGGGCTTCAGAAAATAACTAATTTATTGAGATTTAATCAAGTTATTAGTGCAAAATCTTTGGTATGCTAGTTGTTTGATGCCCTTTGGACAATCAAGGAATGTCTAGTACAACCTATCCTAAAGCATTTTGAAGGTTGAGTGAAGGTTGGATTTTAAAGATTGTCTTAGATCACCGAGAACATCACAACAAGTCATTTAATCCTTCAAAAAGAATGGTTCAAATATCTTGTATCACCTTAATTTGAACATTTTAGGTGAACTATCGAATTGTTATTGGACCATCTTTGCTAATTTCAACTAATTGAGCTTCAAGACACTTTGGGGTAGCTTGAATTTTATTGCATTGACATGATTGGGTCAATTTTAATCAATTTGGCATGTTAAGGAAACTAGCGAGCAAATGGAGATGAGCTAAACTAGTAGCTAAGTCACATTGAGCTCAATAGCTAAGTATGAATTCAATTGAACTTGGTTTGGGTTAAGTTAAAATAGTTTAGTTACTTAGGCAACGGAGTAGGTCTTAAGGGGACTAGGGCAAGTCAAAGACGATTGGATGGGTTGTTGATCTAGCTAAATTAGGCTAAATGATCAATTTTGATTCATTTGAGTCAATTTGGGCTAACTTGAAAGGCTATGTTAGGCAAGTCCATTAGTTTCCTAGGATGTGGCTTAGATGAATCCTAAGCATCTAATATGTCAATTGATCAATTTATTTCAAGTGGTACGTGTTGGGTTCATATAATGTTAGCTTGATGTTGAGCAAATCAAGGACATAGTACATCCAATGATTTTGACCTATTTTGATTTATCAAGAGACATAAGTCCTATCATGTTGATTATAGTGATTAATTCAAAGCTCACTCGATGTGCTCTAAGCCCAATTGGATTAGGTTGGCCTGATAGACTAATAATATTTAATATGTGTTACGGTTCTCCTCATGTTTACTAAAATTGTCTTAGAGAGCCTAGGATTTACCTAAACTTAGGTTTCCATTAATTTACTAGAGTCTCCTTAATAAGACCAAGAAATAATTAATTTTCTTCATTATAAGAAATCTTATCTCAAACTAATAGATTATAGATTCTTAAAGAGTTATCTTAATTCCATTAATTGACTTTAATTTTTTTTTCTTAAGTTAAAAAATGCTCTAGATTTCTATATATATTAAGTTTTTTTTTTTGGATTTCTAGCATTAAAATTTTTAATATTGTGCTAGAAAACTAATTTAAGAAACAGTAAAAAAAATCGTCCAAAACAAAGCCATAAGCACACATTCTTCACACAGAAAATTCAATTGATTTACCAAAAGCTCTAAGTAGATATCTATTTTACCATTTGAATTGTATAGCCCAATAAAAATAATTGCAAGAAACATGCATGGAGATGTCATGTACACCTATGGGGTGAGAATTTATGTTATAATTATGACTAACGAATAAGAATATGGTGAATCAAATTGATTATATGGTGTGAAATTATCAACATATAAGACATGACTAATATTTTATAGCTTATCTGAGGATGGATAACATAACATGTCTAGCTCTCGCCTTATCTCAATATGTCATCTTATATGCTCAACAGAGCTCATAAATCCATATATTATTTTTAACAATAGGATAAGAGAGAGATAGTACAACTTCTTAAATGAAATCTCCTTTTTATGTGGACGTTTCATTTGACAATATTATTCATGCAACTATTGATACAAAAATCATCTTTTGTGCATTCAAACTTAATTTGAATAGTATTTTTTTTTATCTTGTAAAATTCAATTGGTGCAAGATTATATAATGTATTAGCCTTCTTTAGCGGCTTGATAAGTTGAGTAAAATGTTCTTGGGGCACATTATATTTTATTTTAGTACTTATAGTCGAATTGTAATAGTCAATTCTGAGTAATTAAGAATGAAATTATCATTTAAATCTAATAAAGAAAGATCATTTCTAATATTTTATAACCAAATCTTTTGAGGTCTACCTCTAACTTTTTTAACATAAGTCAAATATAATACATCTACTATCCTAACCGGGTCATAAGAAGACTACCGTTTTATGTGACTAAGTCAATCAAGGCGACTCGCTGTAATTTTATCTTTCATTGGAACTACTCCAACCTTTTCACGTATATGCTCATTTCGTATCTTATCTCTAAGAGAAAAGCCACTCATCCACCTCAACGTTCTCATCTCTACAATACTTAAAAATCTAAAACTATACATAAATATCCACTCATTCATATTTTTATAAATCCCCAAAAAAAATTTAAATCTTAAGCTCTAACAATTTAAAAATTAGACAAAAAAGTTACAAACTAAAAAAACTTACAAATAAAAAGAAAATTATCTTAGAAGTATTGATTTTAAGTGAAACATGATGAGAAGTGATAAAAATCCTCCATCCATACAAGAAGGACAGCAAGGTTTAACCAAAGACCCAACAAAGAGCCGTTGATGACACCGAGAGAGATAGCCATGGCTCCAAAATCGCTCGATGGGCTTCGATGGAACTAGAGAATTTATTCAGATTATCAAGTGACTTCTGAAAGTATTAAATCCATGACAAGCTTTCAATAATTTCCAGTTTTCCACAGCAAATTTCAAAATCGGCAGGTTTTTTATGAGAAATCCGCCCGAATTCATAATAAATCTTTCAAATCGCAAGATCTCGGAACTGATTTCTTCAATTTAATATGCTGATATGATTCCTTAGCCAATGATGATCTCATATATGAATCTGATAACGTAATGAGAACAAATTCATCAGAGAGGCTTGCCTTTTCAAAATTCTTTCCGTTACGTAGGATAGTAGCTCAGGCAACTCTGTAGATTCTTTCAAAAATGCGAATTTCCTTTTCATTGCCGTTTGTTTTCATTATTTGGGCATATCCCAAACTCCGATGTGATCTGGCCATTATGCAAGAGATGCCAGCAATACTAATTAGTCAAAGGAATCAGGTGCCTCCCATTTGCTGATTAACTCATCTCAGAAAAATATATCTATGTTATTTTGACCTTCTTAAGGAGTTCTTAAGCAACCATAATTAAATACTGGAGGGATCTAGCTTTGTGCAGTCTCTGTTAAAATAGCTCTATAGCTTCTGGACTGTAGTGATGGAGGTGATTGATTGTTCTCTTTTGTTGAAAAATGTTAAAGAACTCTTACCCAATGTTCTTCTTTTGCTAAAGCAACGGTTTGAATTTGTTGCAGTTGAACTAGCTTCAAAGATGCGTCAGAGTAGGCTGTAAACATAGCAAATCCAATAATAATTAACATGTTTAAGCTTGTTTGTCAAGTAACTAAATATGTCCTAAAGATAGTATTTCTTTAATGCTTATCATTGTTATATTGATGCCGTGGTAAGGCTATATGTGAACTTAGGCTTCATTTTGGATGGCTTCTTACTGTTTCTTAACGCAGTTTTTTAGTAAAAAACTTTTTTAAGAAACAATAAGAAAGCTGTCTCAAATGAAGCTCAAGTCGAGTTTGAGTAAGTGCTTTGCCCTGTCATAATTAAATTTCAAGAATAGTGAGAGAAAGAGGAAGGAGTCTTTCTCAGTTCAAAGAATTTAAATTTGAAGAAATAGGACACTGAACAAGAATGAAGTCTTTTCTCCCCACAAAAGACCTTTGCTCTGTCATAATTATGAATTCAAGGACATTATCTGCTTATTATTTTATTTCAATTCATGCCTAAATAAAATCCAAATCTTCTTCCATGCCCCCATTTCATGATGTGTCCACTTCTCCTTCAACTTCCACATGTTGCGTTTTTTCTAAGGCTCTTGAACGTGATTGTAATAATGAGAACCACGCCACCATCATTTGATATTATAACATACTTAAGCATCTACTCAAAGAGAAGAAGAACACACCAGGCTTCGATCATTCATATCTTAAAGAAATCAAAAACCAAGCTGGCAGTCGCAGATTTCTTTTAAACTTGTAATCAATAGCAGAAGAATTACAGATTAGCAAGAGCAAACAAAGCTCCACTTTCATACTACATAAGCACCCATTAGAGAAAAGTCTAATTAAAAAAGCACACAAAACGAGTAAGCAGCCAGGCGCCTGGGAGTGCTGCAACTTCTGTTTGGAAAGTGTTTGATGAAATTCTTAAGAAGGCGAGATCGAGATTCAATGGTGGCGAGGCGGCGGAGTTGAGACCGGCGGCCTGGCGCACTGGTAGCATTTGGCGAAGAGTCCGAAGTTGTCGATCTGTTTGATGAAATTGGTGATGCTGGCCCAGCCCCCGAACCCAAACCCAACCACAAGAACCCAAACCACAATGAAGAGGTTAACTGCATACATGCCCGTCCAGCTAGGCAGGAAAAAGGGTGGCTTATCTGCTGCGTTCTGTTTCCAGAGTTACAAAGCAATATTAAGAAATATACAGCATCAGTAAAAAAAAAAAAGCTCTATGGAATGAATGGCTACATTCAAAGAATGCGGTTGCGGTTGAAATGGCTTAATCAAAGGTAGGCCATGAATTATAAATGCAAGGCTTAGAGACAAAGGCAGTGACAGCAAGTGATATGGAAGAATAACACCATACTACAACACTCTTTTGCCATTTGAAGAAAAATTGCAGCACCCTTTATTTTGCATAAGCAATTCAAACTAATTTCCTATATTAATTATGCATCCTCGCTAGCTATTAGATCTCCAAAAACGTCCATAGTCACTGTCACACTGAACAAAGAAAGACCAATATGCCTCTATTTATGCACATTGAGACACAACACAAAAAAGATATTATGTAATTCAAAGTTATTGAATTTGCATTAATATTAGCGCTACATATGATAGCACAAATCTCAAAGCTTAAAAGATACCAAATTGAGAAATATAAAAAAAAAAAATCTAAAGGCTTTGAAGTCCATCCTGATGTAAAACAGATCAAGGTATTTTATACAGTTATACAACTTTTTAAGATGAGTTTAAATAATTTTTTTTTACAGTAATAAAGTCAAAGATTCTTAGCTTAAATAATCCACCTTCTTTAATCTATGTTGCAAACAATTAATTTTATATTCCACAATAATTACAGTTAATGATAAGGTTTCCCAATTAATAAAAATCTAATATGGTCTTGCCACCTTCATTCGTCGTTCCAAATCCATGGCCACCATGAATGCTTTTAAAATCAACTACCTCTTTACCAACATGTCCATTTAAATCTCCTCCAATAAAAACTCTTTCTTCAAGAGGTATATTTTGTATTAATTCTTCTAAGTCATTCCAAAAATTTAATTTAGAACTTATATCCAAACCTACCCTAAACCCTAAACCCTAAAGGTTTCCCAATTAATCTGCCAAATAAATCTTATGTTTAATTCAACAATCACAGATATAAAATATAGATACCTCACCATGCCAGAAATTAACATTCATGTGAACAATTTTTAATTTGCACCTTTTTTTATGGAGAAATTATTCTGTGCAAACACCCGACCGTCCGGAGGCGAATCAGAACGTGTAATGTTATCAGTTTACTATGTACTACTATATACCGGATGAGCCTCCGGAGGCGAATCAGAACGCATAACCTCATCTGGTATACAGTAGTACACAACAAACTGATGACGTGATGTGTTCTTATTTGACTACGGACCGCGTTCATATCCGCACAAAATAATTTCATCTTTTTATGATCTTATTATAGTCATATTCACCATTCACTGAGAATCCAAATCACAGTAGTGTTGTCTTAATACGATACCTTGCGGGCGGAGCCACTGCGGAAGGTGATCATGTGGGCGAGGCAGGGGATGACGTAGACGGTGAAGCTAACGAGAAGCGCGCCGACGGCGGAGTTGATGGGGCCGAAGAAGGGGAAGATTATAGCAAGGAACCAGATGGGTACGACGACGGGGAGGCGGGCGAGGGCGCGCAGCGCAATGCTTTTGGTGTCGTGCATGCCGATCACCTTCTCCCAAACAAAGTAGAGCGGCGTGCAGGCGAAGCCGAAGGTGATGAACTGGTGAATGAGCATCAATACCACCGCCGTGTCGCGCCACCTCGTCTTAGGAAGTAGGGAGAAGGCGTTGGCGTGGTCGAGGAGTCCGTCGCCGAACGCCCAGTACATGGCAGCGGCGGAGGGCAGAGTCAGGGTGAATACGTAGAGAGTTGCCAGAAGGTAGACGAACTTGAATTTCTGAGGCTTCCACATCGCGTGCATTATCTCCCTGTATCGAGGAACAGACAAGCGATATTATGATAAGAGATTCAAAAGATTAGTGCGAACTACGAGCAGGAGAATCGTTTCAGAAGGAATATTATGAACTTTGCAAGAACTGAGAACCTTCTTGGTCAAGTGCAAATAGAGTGAAAGCAGCCATTAACTAATATGAAATCAGGCAGGCCTTAACAATGATTTTGTTGTGCAAGGGATTCAATTATTGAAATCAGAAATCAGAAATCAGAAGAAGGGTCGGGGCCAATTAAGGCAGACTCGCAGATCAAGATGAGAGCTGCGTCATTAAATTAGTAATGAGCTGAAATTCAATCCTGTTTTGTTAAACAAGTCATATTAAAGATGTCAAATTTCCTGTAGGGGTCAGATTTGAACTGACTACTATATTACAAGAACAAAATGGAACTTTAAAGATGACAAATGCCAGTCTAAGAGCCTGTTTGGACAGTAAGGGGCTGTTTGGTAGCAGGATTTAGGCCAGATTTGAGACGGATTTGAGTGAAATCGAGCCAAATGGCCTAAAATGCAAAAACAAATCTCACGGCAAATGAAAGCCACTGTAGATGGAAAATTCCACCTTGTTGTGCTAAATCCCGGATTTCTGAAATCCTGTTTTTCGCAGGATTTACGAAATCCATTGGCTCAAGAGGAAGAGTCCGCTCGTTAAATGCGCTTTATAGCCAAACAGTCACACAAGATTTAATAGGATTTAGAAATTTTAAAATTAAGCATGCTTGTGCGAGAGAAGCCTTAGAATGTGTGACCTCCTGAAAAGCTACACTAAGAGGACAAACATCATGAAATTGCTATTGCGAAAACGGACAACATATCTATAATTAACAGTTCAGGCAAGATTTTGATGATATTTTCTCAACTTTTTTTTACTAAGTTAGCTTACAGTAAGAACAGCTAAGTGCAAAAAGTAATGAAGACAGAAGAAAAGAAAGAAAGCACCATGCATCATAAGGCTAATCAAGGTTAAAGTTAAACCACACTTGTTATTGGCTATTTAGTGGGAAACAAAGCCAAACTTCACCTTTCAAGCTCGTAATCATTAATGCATCTCTTACCACTAAAAAGATTCTTTCCATTCGTATCAAAAGACTTCACAAAAGGCTTTTTTTTTTTTTACAAAGTAGAGATAAAGTACAGACTACACTACAAAGTGTCACCAATAAACCCTAAATGCGCCGTTTAGAACATTATTACCCTCCCACTGTAACGTCACTGTTATTATTTTAAAATTTAAAGTATAAATTTTCACCGGTAAAAAAATCAGCCGGACGAGGGATGGGGCCCCGGTGCAGTGACGGGTGTGGTTCTGGGTCCAGGAATAAATGCGTGTATGGAGATTTTTTAACCTATTAATGATTTATAAGTTGTATCTGACAACGAATCGTCCGCCTCGCTCCGGCCAGCAAAAGCTGGCAAAGAAGAAAGAAGAAACCGCGGATGTAAAAGAGATAAGAATCAGGATGACTGTCCGGGTTAAAAGGATAAAAGGAAAGCAGGCGTTAATAATGGTAATTATAGTACTTGACTGCAGAATCTCAGTACTTACACAGTTACGGCATGGCCGCCGAAAGTGTAGAGGATGTTAGTGGCGCCAGTGAAGTAGAGCACTAGCTTCGTCGGCCCGCTGTGGACCAACCCGGGCTTCTGTATCAGTAATTCAAACTTAGTTAAAAAAAGTAATTTTTATGGGAATTTCTTATGAAAAATTCGAACTTTGGATAAAAACTGTGATATTGGAGGGGACCTGGCCGTGGACGAAGGCGGCGACGGTGAGGTACCAGGCGGTGTAGGTGGTCATGCCGAGGCCAAGGAAGGACCAAATCCTGTAGTTATGGAAGGATGGGATGAACACAGTTGTCGCGCAACAGGCGCCGAAGATATAGGTCCATGTCCTCTTGTCGAGCCGATCGTTGATGTAATATATGTTGCTGTATTAAAAAAGAGAGGCAAAGTTCAGAGGCATAATTATAAGAAATTAGAGTTTATATAGGTCATTTATGCAAGAAATGGAGAAGATCACCTGGCGCAGCCGATGAGCTGGATGACAGAGCCGAAGAGCAGGAATGTGCAGTTGAAGGCCAGACCAATGGCCTTCCAATATGGTCCCAGCAGTCCGTCGAGTACCTCGAACCACTGTAGTTTTACAAAAATAACCACGAAGGGTGGAAATGTAAAATTCGTTTTTGAATTAGTTTTGGAGGCAGGGGAGGCTGGAGAACAGAGGAAGGAGATGAAGAAGGGTTGATGAGAGTACTTGCCTGGATGACATGATTCTTAAAGCTGACGTTCTCCTTCTCCTTCCTGGTGCGGTACTCGACGTAGAGGACGCTGATGAGGTAAGCGGTCCAGCTTCCCATAAGGCCGTAGAAGATCTGGAGCGTGATTCCGGAAGCCATCCCCATCTGGGAGAAGGAGTACGGCAGCGTCAGCAAAACCTGAGCAACCTGCAACAATTTCATGGAAAATATGGTCAGGAGTTCGAAATAGAACCAGGAATTAAAATTCAAAAGCCGAGATATTTCGATCAGAAGGTCTGAGGGATGATTGAAAGGAAGATACTTGATTGGAGGCGCAGCTGAACCAGGCGTCATAGACGGAGCCACCGTGCCACAAGAAGCTTTTCATGTCGAACTGCGCCGGCGATACCGTGAGACTGTTCTCCTCGTCGCCGGTTTTGAAGCTGGTGGCTTCGCGGTCCACCACAATGGCCTCTTCCGCTTGCTTTGGAAGCTCCATCTTCACCTATCGTCGCCCAATTTCTCCGCAACTAGGACCTGCTACAAAAGAGAGAAGGGAAAATGGATTCGAAAAGATGCGGCCGGCAATATTTACTTGGTTAAACAGTGACTGAAATAGTCCGGAGGAATTAAATGCTGTGATTGATAAATAAAGTGACAGGTCTAAGGAGGAGCAGAGCCGTCCGAGGGCTGGGAGGAAGGAGGCGGAGGAATCTAGTTATTGAATGACTTTGGGAGAGAGGGAAGAGGAGGGAAAGGGACTGGGAATGGAAGCTATCAGTTGTAGCTACAGCAGAGTGCTTCTGCCTCATATAAGAGAGAGAGAGAGAGAGAGAGAGAGGCCCGATTTCCTTCTTTTCAGTGGAGGGTAGATTTCAGATCTAGCTGCTGAATTGAGGACATAAATCCTTCGAGGAATTTCTCCAGGAACTTTCTGCTTGTATCATCCACCCACTACCCTTCAAACAAGCAAAAAGCCCACGCATCATGAAAAATAAATTATAGTTTAGAATTTTAACCTATAGTAATAATAACTTAAAAAAGAATTCCGCGATCTACGTGGATAATCAAGAGTCTATTTAGGGTCAGTTTATCAAAGACCGCAGAGTTATATTGAGTAATTTGTTGGCCCAAAACAAACAAAAATTTTGATAAGCTAAATTATGATCAATTCATAGACAAATGCAACAGATACAGATCAATCATCAGACAAATGCTCTCCTCCTTTCCTATGTGCTTAAGCCGGCATCTTTGATTTCTAATTTATTCGGTTGTCTCTGAGCTATGATGAGTCGAACTGACATGTTGCTGATTTTGTAGAAACTTAAAATGCTAGAGGAGAAGAGATACAGTAACGGGATCGAGAAAATATTCAAAAAGTTTTATTATCTTTCCTCTCTTATTACATAGCAGCTGTAGGTATATATAGCCGTGTCTAAGCCTGCTAGGTACACTTGTCATAACTTGATTGGTTGGCGATACATATTAGTAAATATATTACATGCTCTTAACATTCCCCCTCAAACTAAGTATTGGAAGTAATAGTTAGTTTGTCCCGGAGTAGTTTGAATCTAGGTGTTGCCAAAGGCTTGGTAAAAATATCCGCAATTTGATCAACTGTGCTAATGGGAAGTAGACGAATAACTTTATTCAGAATGTGATCGCGTATGAATCTTTGATCAATTTCGATGTGCTTCGTGCGAGCGTGAAAAACTGGATTGTCGACCACGTCCGAGAGTTCCGGGTACCGTGTCAGGTCGGGTCAACCCGGCAATCCGCCAGGTCGGGCCCGGGTTCAGATTTCCGACCCATTTGTCTACCCGGGTCGGGTTAGGGTAGACCCGTTTGAACCCCAGTCAGTTTCGGGTTCTACCCGAACCTGACCCGTGACCCAAAATTGACACCCCTAACATCAATATTGATGCTAGAAATTGAGTTCAGCTGTAGATGAATTTATTGTTTGATATTCTTACTTTATTTTGAAAAGGAAGAAAAGGAAAATAGAATGTTCGGATGGAGATGTGCTAAGGTCATCCTGTAGAAACTTAAAATGCTAGAGGAGAAGAGATACAGTAACGGGATCAAGAAAATATTCAAAAAGTTTTATTATCTTTCCTGTCTTATTACATAGCAGCTGTAGGTATATATAGCCGTGTCTGAGCCTGCTAGGTACACTTGTCATAACTTGATTGGTTGGCGATACATATTAGTAAATATATTACATGCTCTTAACACTCTTTAGGGGCTAAAAATTTTTATTTTTTGGTTATCTCTTGTTCCGTTTATTTCTTATGGCGGACCAGAAATGAGTCACGTTTTGGTGAGACTATTTGCTCGGTTTAGGGGTTACTTAGCAGGATTACTTATGCCATTAATGCTAAAACTTCTAGCTGGAAGACTTTTGATTCTCTGCACTCGCTTTGATCAATTTCGATGTGCTTCGTGCGAGCGTGAAAAACTGGATTGTTGGCTAATGCAATAGTTGACATGTTGTCGCAGAATACGTCTACTGGATCAGCGTGAGAAACACCAAACTCCATTAGCAACCGCTTAAGCCATATAGTGTCCGCTGTTGCGGATGCTAAAGCACGGTATTCCGATTCCGTCGAGGAACGAGAGACCGTGTTTTGTTTCTTCACCGTCCATGACACTAGTGTATCGCCGAGAAATGTGCAGAACCCGGAGGTAGACTTCCTAGTTGCAGGATCTGATGCCCAGTCCGCGTCCGAATACGTGCGAAGCCGTAGACTGGAACGAGTGATAGGTAACCCGAAATCCGTGGAGCCTTGAATGTAACGGAGCAGTTTCTTGAGCATTAGTGTATGAATTGGAGCAGGGTTGTGCATATGCTGTGAGAGATTGTTGACCGCGTGGGCAATGTCCGGCCTTGTTAGGGTCAGATACTGAAGGCTTCCAATTAGTTGCCTGTATCTTAAGTCGTCGAATACTGGCTGTTCGGATTGCTGAGTAGCTGTTAATTTGGTTATAGAGGGATTAGCTACCGAGTTACATTTCTGTAGCTCGGCGAGTTTAAGTATAGATTTGGCGTAAGAAGTTTGAGAGAGAAAATACTTATCTGAGGATTGATCAATCTTGATGCCGAGGAAGTGATTCGCCGAGCCGAGTTGTTTCATGGAGAATTTGTCTTTGAGCTGGGTGATGAGATCGGAGATGGCTTTCTCATTGTTGCCGGTAATGAGTATATCGTCGACATACACCAATAGGTAAATATGTGTCGTCTCCTTGTGACTTATTAGAAGGGACGGATCCGCCTGACTGTGAGCAAAGCCGAGCTGACGGAGATAGGATGTAAATGTTGTGTACCAAAGTCTCGGGGCCTGCCGTAATCCGTAAATGGCCTTGTGCAGCCGGCAGACGTGAAGTGGATTATTCGCATCGACAAATCCTTTGGGCTGCTGGATATAAATTGTCTCATTAATGTCACCGTGCAAAAATGCGTTGTCGACGTCTAATTGTTGGATACGCCAATGATGAAATAGAGCTACTGTGAATAGAATTCTGATAGTAGAAATTTTTGCAACAGGACTGAATGTGTCCTGATAGTTAATTCCGTATTCTTGTTGATTCCCTTGAGCTACTAGGCGCGCTTTGTATCTAGCCACAGACCCGTCGGAGTTGTATTTTGTCCTGTAGGTCCACTTTGAACCAAGAATCTTACTGTTAACCGGCGGTGGCACTAGTGTCCAGGTGCCCTGTTTCTGGAGAGCGAAGAATTCCTGCGCCATTGCCTGCCGCCATTCGAATATCTTGCTTGCCTCGCTGTATGAGGTCGGGTCATCTGGAGTTTGAGTTTGATGAAGTAAATTAAGTCGTTGAACTGGTTTAAGGGAGCCCGTCTTGGACCTGGTAGTCATCGGATGTGTAGTGTTGATGTCGCTAGGTGGTATACTTGGAATGGTGGGTGCAATGGTGACCGATGAGTTCTGTGGTTGGGATGGGGTATGAGCAGGCGCCTGAGAAGTGGAGCCAATAGCATTACTACCGGTATGATGGTAATGCCGAATGGAGTGAGGGATAAGAAGCTGATGAGGTGGTTGGGTTGAGTCTTGAGGAGGATGAGATGTAGTTCCTGCATATGGAAAAACGGATTCGTTAAAGGTAACATTCTGTGACACTACAATTTTATTGGTTATCGGATTAAGACATTTATAGCCTTTCGACGTCTCGGAATAGCCTAGGAAGATGCAAGAGGAAGACGTTGGCATTAGTTTCGTTCGTTGTCCCGACGGTATCAAAGGAAAGCATTGACATCCGAAGACTTTAAGATGTTCGTATGAGGGTGGAGTGTTAAACATTCTTTTGAGCGGGGTAATGTTATCTGTTGTGATAGATGGCATTCTATTGATCAGGTATGTAGCCGTTAGAGCAGCGTCGAGCCAAAATGACATCGGAAGGCTTGCCGTTTGTAGCAGAGCACGGGTTGTGGTAATGATATGTCTGTGCTTTCGTTCCGCAATACCATTCTGTTCCGGTGTATAGGGACATGAGAATTGGTGCCGAATGCCTACATTCTTAGTAAAACTGAGAAAGTGATTATTAACAAATTCACCGCCACCATCGGTACGAATGGTTTTGATTTTGAAATTGGTTTGTTTTTCTATGAACGTAGTAAAGTAAACGAATGTGTTAGTAACATCAGATTTATGCATAATGGGAAAAAGCCAAGTAAAACGAGAGAACGTCAACAATGAGCAGATAATATCGAAATCCTTGGTTAGACGAGACCGGTGAAGGACCCCAAACGTCGGAATGGACTAATTCGAGGGGAGCTTTGGTTCGTCTAACCGAGTTTTCAAAAACTAGTTTGTGACCCTTACAAGACATACATGTAGTACAAACAGATTTAGTAGGTAAGATGTGTAAAGCCGGATTACAACGAGAGATATTATGCATCACGCGATGATGTGGGTGGCCCAGTCGAAGATGCCAGCTATTCGACGAAGTTCGGGATGTTTGTAATGCTGTGGCCTGAGCAGATTGGTCTGCCGTTGCTACCTTGTACATCCCGTGGCTGCATGGACCGCTAAGGATGGCCTGATTTGTCTTCCGATCCTTAAATACAAAGCCGTTTTCGTCAAACGTTATAGAAATGGCATTGTCTTTGACTAAATTAGAAATTGAAAGTAAATTATATGAAAGCGAAGGAATGTGCAGTAATTTAGAAAGAAAAAGCTTACGGGATGGGGTAGGAAGAATGCCCGATCCCGTATGTGCGATAGGGACGGTTCTTCCATCCCCAAGAGTTATCGAATCGTGGCATGTGTAGGTGTTGTAGAGATCAAGATTGTCGATGGTGTTCGTCATGTGAGACGATGCTCCGGAATCAATATACCAGTCCGTATTGGCTGTGCTATCCTGTTGAGCTGTAAGAGCCCTGTTGCTCTTGGCCGAGGGCTGATTAGACGTGTAGTTGAGATTCAGGCGATGCCAGCATGTTTCAGCACCATGACCCTTCTTCTTGCAGATTTGGCAAATGACTGCATTTGTAGCGGCTGTGGACAATCCGGAATTAGTTCCAGACGGCGGACGACTTCGGCCTCTGCGGCCTCGGCCGCGAATAGAGTAGAGTGCCGATTGATTGTCCGGTAGTTTAGGAAATTTCAATGCCGCAGACTTGAGGTGGATTTCTTCACTGATAAGAAGCGCGTATAAGGTGTCGAGGGACAGCGACCCTTGCATGGTGCGGATAGTTGTGGTGAAAGATTGGTAGGCCGGTGGAAGTCCATTGAGAATGTAAATGATGATGTCTTCGGGATCTATCGAGGAGCCGGCCGAGGCGATTTGATCGACGATTTTCTTGACTTCAGTAAGGTACTGAGTCATAGACATCGTCTGCATAGAAATGTTATGCAACTCTTGTTTGAGTTGGATTACCTTCGAGCGATTGGAGGATTGGAATCGGGTATGTAGAGTCGCCCATATTTCTTGAGTGGATTCAAGATGAATCACATAAGGAAGAACTTCCGGGGAGATCGTTGAGCACATTGCAGTGGCCAAGTTCTGATCGGTCACCATCCAAGAACGCGTGTCAATGTTTGGATCGGCATTCTCGGATGAGTTTTTAGGATCAAGAAACGCATTGAAACCATTTGCACGAAATAGCTTGGCGATTTGCGTGCTCCAAATCGGAAAGTTGTCCGGAGTAAGGGCGTGAGGAACCAAGAACTTGAGATTAGAAATTACAAATTTTAACGACGAAGAGATGCCCGTGGAGTCGCCGGCAGTAGCGGAGGTAGTGGCGATCGAGGACGACGCCTGGTCTTGATGTGCCATGGCTTGAACCTCAAGATCTACCTACTTCTGATACCATGTAGAAACTTAAAATGCTAGAGGAGAAGAGATACAGTAACAGGATCAAGAAAATATTCAAAAAGTTTTATTATCTTTTCATGTCTTATTACATAGCAGCTGTAGGTATATATAGCCGTGTCTAAGCCTGCTAGGTACACTTGTCATAACTTGATTGGTTGGCGATACATATTAGTAAATATATTACATGCTCTTAACACTCTTTAGGGGCTAAAAATTTTTATTTTTTGGTTATCTCTTGTTCCGTTTATTTCTTATGGCGGACCAGAAATGAGTCACGTTTTGGTGAGACTATTTGCTCGGTTTAGGGGTTACTTAGCAGGATTACTTATGCCATTAATGCTAAAACTTCTAGCTGGAAGACTTTTGATTCCCTGCACTCGAGTTATCCAAACTGCTTCAGAACAACAAGGATTTAGCATTTGTATTTTTGGGAGCTACCTCTTAAAATATTGGTAGTGGTCGATGGCCGCAGCCTGTGGTGGTTGACGATTAGCGAGTGGCGGTGGGCAGTTAGACGATAACAATTATTGATGGTTGGTAAGTGGTTTATGGCAGACAGACGACGACGACCAATGGTCAGCAACTGGTGACCAATGGGTCGGCAACAGTGGCATGCAATGACAATTCAATTTGGCATGTGGTGAAAAAGGAATTTGATCAAAATCAAGCATGTTTAGAAAACATAAAAAAAGAACAAGGGAGTGAAAAGAAATTCATTGGAATTTTACATTGTATTTCTTTTTCAACAAATCAACACTCAAATTTTAGTTTTCCCTAAAAAAGAAACACTTTGTAGTCTTTTTTAAGCAAACAAAGTATCCCCTTAATGCTATAAATTATAATCAAGGGTCAAATAATTTTGTTTTCCCTGAAAAACTTTAGATCCATTTTTTATGCTGGCAATTACTTCCAACAACCACTGTTATTTGACCATTGTTACTTGACTATAACTATCTAACTATCATCACCTAATAATCATAACTCATTCTCTATTTTATCTCCTATACAATTGTCTGTCAACCAACACTCAACCACCATAATTCCTCTAACATCACCCACTATCATCACCTAATCACCGTCCTCGATTATTATCGCATGACCATTGTCGTCTTCACTTCATCTCTAGTACTCTCCACCAAAAATCTATAGGAGGTAAATCTCTAGTACTCTTTTTGAAAATTCATTTAGTTAGTTGACTATTTTAATTGATCTAGGCACCCTAGATTTTTCATTTACAGTATTTTCATGTTAAAGTTGTAGGGTCCCTAGAATAATAAAAATATCACATTAAAGCTGGATGTCTTGCCTTGATATTCATAATCACATTCATGATTGTATTTACATGATAATATGATTAATAAATAGAATTGAAGTAGAACTGATAAAATAGGTATAGTTCTTGATATAATATGACATAGAATATAACAGGGACATTGATAGACATATTGATATAATATACTAATATAACATACTGACATGACACATTGATTAATAACCTTTTTTACTAATTTTTCTTATAGTTTGATAGACATCTTTAATTTTATTGATCATATTAGTTATACTATTGATTCATATCGATTTTATAGGTTACTTATTACTCATACTTATAAATTATTGATTGATATAAACTAGAACTGGAACATATATATTAATTCTTTTACTTTGTATTGAGTACAATGGTAAGTTTTAGTTACTTGCTGGGTTATATATATGTTCATTACGTGATTTTTCTATGGATTCAGGCAAAGGTAAAGAACATGCAGAGCGAGACTATGAGTGATGATAGTTTAATTTAGTTTTTCAACTCTTTGGTTTATATATTCTTTTATAGCATGTTGTAGACATTTAATATATTATTTTAGACTTTGAACTTTAATTAGGATGTAAATATTGATTGTAGTAATATAGTTAGTTTTTTTTTTCTGAATGTAATTACTTAGCTCTGATTGCAATGACCTGGTTGTTAATTAATTGAGAAAGATAATAAAGAGAAAATAAATGAAATTCTTCCATTTTAAATCTCGGGTTGTGACAATGAGTTCCATGATTAATAGGAGCAATATCTATAACTATAAATCTTCCTACTCATCACTCATCAATTATATAATCAATCATTCAACCATGGATGCAATAACTATACTAAAGTAGCCCTCTAAAGCTTATTCTTAGAGAATAAGGTGCGGTGTGTAAGATAAAATAGCATTGAATCTAATGTTCTTAACTTTTGGAGAAGTTGTCGAATAAAGAGTACCATCACAATATGACATAGCTCACTAACCATAAACTCAACAATATAATGGCATTTGTTTGAATAAGATTTGAATAATGTTCGAATAATATTAGAATAATGTTCAAATATTATTCAAATCTTATTCAAATAGGATTAAAACAACATGTTAATACATGTCTTATATGGTTCAAATACAATTTAAATAAGGTTCAAATATTGTATAAATCTTATTCAAATAAGATATGATTCAAACAATACTCAAAATAAATTTGGGCATGTTTAAAATATTGTTTAAATAAGGCTGGAATAGGGGTTACCTATGGTAGATACAACAAAGTGGAATCCAATAATTTTGACATAACATACTACAAATTTGTTACAATATAGTGTAATCACAACATCTATAGCATAATAGATTATGAGTTAGATGTAATAAATGTGCAATCCTAGAGATATAAGATAGTAGACATACATCCAATGTTATAACACAATAGAGTGTAATTCACAAGCTATATAATACATATAAATAAAAATGGTCAATCAAAGAAAGAATATTTATAATAAATAAATATAAATAATTATATTGAATTAATGAATGATTAAAAAAAATAAATTTCATAGAGATTGGTGCTATATAATATTAATAAAGAAATTTATCTAACACAATGACACATAATCTATATGTCTTTGGATAATGTCATATTTACTCCCTTAAGTAAAACAAAAAATCCATATTCTACGAGAAAATGTTATTCAACTACATAAAATAAGATATTTCTCACTTTACTATCTACCCACAAAGTTGAAGTATTAAGTTCTTAAAACTATTTTGTTTTCATCCATCCGCTCTTATCTTACTATTTTCAGGGTTGTCTAACAATCCTAAAATACAACAATTGGAAGTGGTTAGTTGCTCTTTCTCAATTTAGCATAGAGGATCATGGATACAAGGAACAATAAATTGTGCCTTTTTTTATGATTGATCTATTAGGTTTTTAATCAAGTAATTTTTATTCTTTTAACTCATCCTATAAAATAATAACTTTGTCTAACTCCTATATGTCATAATAAGAGAAGGGTCCACATATCCTATTTTCTTACCTTCTTATATATACATACAATAACAAGGGATTAGTTTCCCGTCTCCTATACCTTCTCATCCATATCCCACTCCATCACTTTTTTTCGTTTAGACTGCATACTTATTCTCAATTGAATTAATAACTATGATTTTTTTCTCTTTAGGTCAATGGCCTTCTAGTGCATCGTATTCATAGTGGGTAATATAGTTTCTATATTATTATGGGTTTAGGGTTTACAATGCATATGACCGTATTTCAACCTAAATAATAAAACACTTAACATTACTAATCTTGAATAGATAGTTTGAGGCAGAGATGGGAACTTTGTTGCATATCCTTGCACATGCTATGAGATCCTACGATATGAAGAAGTGCTGGAAAGAGGAATGATCGGACAAATACTTTTTCGAAAGTTCATGTAACTCTTTATGCGAAGTTTTCAAATCCTGTTTCTATAAAGAGGGATGTTTATAATATATATAATGAGGTATATAAAGATAAATTTTTCATCCTACCACTAAAACCAATCAATAATTTTAATTCTTATGTCTTAATATCATTTTGAAATCAACCCTGTAATACATTAAAACTCAAAATATAATGAATATTAGGCCCGAAATACTCAATAACTATCCTCATTTTCTCTGCTAAATCCTAAACCAAAAATAATTACAAAAAAAAAAGAAAGATTAAAAAAATGTTTAGTTAATTTTTAAAATTCCCAAAACGAGACAGTTTCGGGCGATACAAAAGGCTTGTGATTATATCTATCTATTTGTTCAAGTATCACTTTATCTGCGGTTCATGTTTAAAATAAATATTTATATGTAGAACATGTCGATTTTGCTCACCTCCCTCATGACATTCTATAAAGTTTTGATCATTATAAATCTTAAAATTATAATTATTTTAAGATAATTATGATATAAACTTTAATTAAAATTTTAACATATTATATATTTTTTAAAATAAATGTAAATTTAAAATTTTTTTGTTCAAAATATCATAATTCATTTCTTTTGAGTTTTTTTAATTTTCTAAAAAAATTGTGGCAATATCGAAAACATGTTAAAGAGAATTTGGCTATGATTATTCCTTACAAAACCCCACGTTTTCCTCATATGAGGGGATTTTGTCGGTCTGGTGCGTTTCCTCTTGTCCTCACCCAAATGCTTTATCTATAATTCTATATCACCAAAACGTTTTAATTTTTTTCAAAACAAAGGTGTTCATCGTGAAGAAGGCAGTGCATATTAATCAATTAAAGTGATGGAGTCCGATATTTTTATTTGAGGATGCACAAATTAATGATTTTTTTAATATTATTAATATTTTTTTAGTGATTATATTATTTCACTTTAAATATTTATGATATGATATTTATGAATACACTTGTTGTGGGCTAGAATATACGCGGCGATAAAGTTATAAATTTTCCATCTCAGTGTTGTACGGATATCCAGCACACAAACAAGAAAGAAATAGAAACACCATGATTTTTACGTGGAAACCCTGGAAAGGGAAAAAACCACTGGGCCACACCCAGTTGAAAAAGTTTCACTAGTGTTTGCTTGAGATACAAGAGGTTGACTCGTCTGTAAAAGTTAAGACGATCAGATTACAAGGAATCACTTATGGATTGAAATCCAGTTAGAACGTCGGGCAGAGTTTCGACGTCACATGGAGATCAGACAGAATTCTGGCATTGTTTGGAGGTCGAGCAGAATTCCGGTCATTTGGAAGTCGAGCAAAATTCTGGCGGTGGTGGTCGAGGAGGAGTTTCTTCCCTCTTAATCTTCTTCTCTTCTCTTCACCTTATTCTTTTCTTCTTCTTGCTTGGATCCCCACTCAAGAGAAATGAAGGGTCTATTTATAGATATTTTGGAGTGGCATGATCTGTAAAATAGGTGAGAGATCAGGGGTAAATGGAGAGTGGTTGGATGCACGGCCAATATTGAATCCCTTGATCGTGTACCGTTCGTCAGACATTTGAAGGTTTTAATGATGTTGGAATTCGGAGATCTTGGGCTCTTTGGATTCATCTCGTCGACCCGCTCGATTAGACTATAAGCACGTTATGTTTGGAAATCGTTTAATTGAACCTTCAAACAGTGCTTTGGGTCCTTGATTTGGACCCATTTGGGCTCGGATTGAGTTGAATTTGGTGTCGTTGGGTTCATATTTCCTAGACGATCAATTTGACAGTAAGTTTGCTGAACTCAGAGTTCAGATAATCCCAGATTTAATTTTTGAAGTTTCTGATTTGATTTTGCCTCGATATCATGCCCGATCAAGATGATTTTTTGATAATATTTCAACACTTGTTAATAATAAAATTAGGCAATATGCAAAAAGTTTATACTAAAATTTCTCATTTTGATTATTCTTTGAAAATATCTACATGATTAAGAAGGTAAGAAATTCTTTTATAGGATTTAATGATAATTTAAGTAAAAAATAGTAGAAATTGATGCATAGATTATTTGTGGCTTAACATATAAGAGAAATTTTATAGACCCTGGGATATTATATTTGACTCTGAGCAAAGTTGATTTTTTTATTTTAATGCTTAAAATAAATTTGGGTTTCATTGATGGGCTAGTGGGGCGATTGCATCACTATGACATTATTATTTTAAAAAAGATATCATTGTATAAATTAATCTTAGAATTAGCTCAAGTGATATACACTTTGATTTATAATCGAGAGATCTAATACATTAATTTCAACAAATGGAGCTATATTGAATTCCACTAAATCTAATAGTATTTGACCTTATGCTCAAGTATTTCAAATGTAGGAGTTTCGAAGTATTGGTATTTGATTTGAAGTAAAATAAATATAGAGTAAAATTTTATTTAATTTTGGTGTATTATAAAATCATTATATTTGGCAGTTCCAAATACACTATAAATTCTTTGCCACTCGTCACCTACTGCCTCTTGTAAGTCGCCTTAGTCACCTCCCACCACTATCCATCGTTTTCGTCCATCGACCACCGCTGCGACCTCCCTCCACAAGCCATCATTGTCAGACATCAACCACCACGCACCATCCTTAGACATACCTAATAAAAATATAAGATAAATTTCTAACATAAAAAATTCTTTAAATAAACCTTAGAGAGTAGGACACTTCTTGAGAATGACATGAAGGAATTTAGGTGTAAAATATGTTAGATGATAAAATTATTCTTAATCAAAAGGTGTATTTTTTTATTCAAAAGGTGCACTTGTCAATTTCAATAATTAGAAACGCATCATTCAATTTGCCAAATTATCAAAATTCTGTAATTAACCATTTATGGATACCCCACCATGAGGAAAGGATAAGAATATTCTACTCATAACATGAAAATTCTTCCTTACCTACAATACCACTTTTCTGGTTGAGACAAGTAATTTTTTGAAAAATATTGTTCTTTTGATATAGAGTCTTATTTTTATAGTAAATTTTTAATACAAAAAATTTTGAAAGTTGCAAAAAAAATAGTGGTTAAAAGCTATCTCCATCAAAGCTTAAGAGTTAGAACTCTCAAATTGGATGTTTTTTTTTTTTTTGGGCATAAGATATGTTGAGGTTTTTTTTTTATGTGGAACCATTTTATATAGCCTTTTTTGAATTAGTTTATTATATACGCAAAAATGTATTACACTACTTAGCACTCATATAGAGTAGTGGCTTGATAGATAAAACCGATAGACAATTTGATACTCTTGATCTTCTTGAAAGGGTGGAGAAAACTCTAGTTGTAATGAAGAACAATGTTCAAATTCAAAATTCAATAGCTTTCAAGGTTTTATGTTATGGGAAAGACTTCGAATAAGGTTAGACTTGAGTACTTTATTGTGATATCAATGAGTATATTAAGCAGAACTCTCAAATTGAATGTTTTTTTTTTTTTGGCATAAGATACGTTGAGAATTTTTTTTTTTTGGAAATATTTTATAGTCTTTTTTGAGTTATTCGTTCTGAAAAATAGCTTGGAAATTTTTAATGAAATAAATGCATCTATTCATACATGCAATTTATCGAATATACATTGTTCTTGTCTTCTTGAAGAAATATGCTCAAAGATTCATTTCAAACTAATATACTCTTGCTACAAATAAATATAAGTTATAATTCTTGACTTAAGTGTGAAGCAAAATTCGAACAACATAGTGGCTCAAACTTCTCTTTTTTTAGCACCTTTTATTTCTCGTTCAATCTCATAGTTCATGCGATCAGCTTGTGGCAAAATATCCTAGTGATTTTGTCTCTATGTTCTAACCCACTATTATTCAAGTTTAATGATATGATACCTTTGATTATTTAGATTTGACTTTATTTACAGTGGGAAAGATACTACAAGAGAACTTTAGGTTTAAAAAGTGAATAACGTACAAATTTATTGTAGGAGTTTCGTACATTCATTATTTACATAATAAAATATAAACCCTAAATTGCATTTGATAGCATATACTCTATTACAACTATGTTTAAATCATATTTTTATCATACTCATAATATGTTCAAACCGTGTTAAAATGTTATTCAAAAACTTGCTCAAACAATGCTCAAATTAGTTTGAATATGATTCAAATATGATTTGGGCATGATTCAAAACTTTTAATTTTGTGCTTATTAATGATTTATTTGAGTTAGTTTGTTATGTACGCACATACTTCATACTCTACTTAGCACACATATAGAGTAGTGGCTTAATAGATAAAACCGATAGACAATTTGATACTCTTGATCTTCTTGAAAGGGTGGAGAAAACTCTAGTTGTAATGAAGAACAATGTTCAAATTCAAAATTCAATAGCTTTCAAGGTTTTATGTTATGGGAAAGACTTCGAATAAGGTTAGACTTGAGTACTTTATTGTGATATCAATGAGTATATTAAGCAGTGTATGAAGTATGATATCAATACCACTTGGTTAAGGAAAGTTGAATGAGAAAAGACAAATTTGGATCATCAGTATTAATTATATGAGACATAGAGGAAGATATTCAATTTTGTTGTGTTATAGCTATTATTTTTGCAACCAACTATATCAAAATTATAACCTATTATGTTATCCATGTTGTGATTGTAATAAGCTATATCAAAGTTGTAGTATGTTATGTTATAGCTATTATGTTTGTAATATGTTGTATAAAAGTTATATACTATTGTGTTATAGTTATTATAATTGTAATATGTTGTATCAAAGTTATATATTGTTGTGTTATAGGTATTGTGATTGCAGTCTACTGAATCAAAGTTAATTATAGTCTAATATGTTAGAACTGTTTGAATTCAAGATTCTAACCATGTTCAAACATAGTGAATATGTTTTCAATATTTTTCAAATATTACTTGAACAAGGTTTGAATAAAATTCTAATATAACACATACTACATCAATTAATAATACTTAATATTAAATAGGAGTAATTAATAATAATTTATCAACACTTAACTATCTTATAACGATACTTACTTTAATGATTCTTATAAACTCAAGAGCTAATGTTTCACATCAAATATAATTAAATCAAATAATTTTATAATTATGACAAAGAACATGTTAAGATTAAATTAGGTGAATGCAAATCCAATCAAATGAATGGAATGTTAGCATTTAAATATTTTCTTAAGAATATCCATCATTATTGTTTAAGGCTTCGTTTGGGACGGCTTTCTTACTACTTCTTAAAGCAACTTTTTAGTATAAAAAATAAAATTTTTGTACTATAAAGCTATTTTAAAAAGTCGTCCCAAATGAAGCATAAATCATTTTTAAGGTCTACTCCGAATGTTCTTTCCTTGTCTAATAGTCAACCCCTATGTTCGAAATAAATGTTTGATTTTTGTTCAAATAAGGATCAAACAATAAATTTGGTGTTGAACCTTGTTTATTCTTGGACCTAGTATTTTTATTCTACACCATATGTATTATAACTATATGGTGTTGACTGCGATTTTATTTTTTAATTAAGAAAATATGAAAAAATGATCTCAAAAGGAGCTCATAGTAAAGCTTTATACTCAAGGAACCCTTGAAGGAGAAGAAAATTTCTGTTTATAAGACAAAGATGACACTTGACCAATAATGATAATAATCATATATCACTAAAGCCTATGCCTTATATTACCATTATGAGTTTAATTTCATCTAAAAGAAACTTTCAAGTATATTCGGGAAACGTCGTGATTTTGCATAACTTTGTTTGAATTTAGGAGAAACTTAGTGTAATCTGATTGTCCTAACTTGTGGGACGAATCGGCTTCTTGTAATTTACTCAACACTAGTGGAACTTTTCAATTGGGCGTGGCCCCGTGGTTTTTCCCCTTTTTAGGATTTTCCACGTAAAAATCTTGGTGTTCACTTTCTTTTCTGTTTGTGTGCTGAATATTCGTACAACGCTAGCTCAGACGTGAATTTGCAAACTCTATCACCGCGTATATTCTAGCCCGCAACAATTATATTACTCTAATTTCTTAAGCTCATTTTGATCTAATTATTGAGTGCTTAGGCATAATCAATCATTCTAAGACTAAAATACATAAAAAAAAAAATTTCTTTTATTTACAATTAAATTTCTTTCAAAATTAAAAAAAAAAATCTACGTTCTTACAGAAAGAACCCTCCACGATGCTATAATTATGCAGGATGTTAATGATTCGGAAATTAAAAATTTGGGAATTGCCCCATTGGACCCCCCACGGCCCCACCCCACGAGCAGCTCTTCTTTTAGTTAAATACTAAGGCCTTATTTATTTTCACCCCACCAATCTCCGTATCGTTAAACAGCTCATGTCCGGCTTTCATAATGTCGCTACAATCATTAGAGTTATTACGAAATCCTAAGGTCAACTATTACTTATTAATTAATACTGCTTTTCTCGCTGCGCCGTTTAAGGTGGGGGATAATATCTAAGTCGGCGTTAAGGAACTTATGAGGAGAAAATAATTAGGCGTGATATCATCAGCTTTTGTAAATGTTTTTATTTATTTAATTAATTTATGTTATTGAATATAAGAATATTACAAATAAAAATATATTCAAAATGCATGTGAATGGCTCATCTAATCATGTGTTCATGTAACAGTTCAAATTCTTAACTATTGAGTTATTATTTTCTTTGGACTAATGCCTAACTTCCTAGGCTTAACTTTCAAGCTTTTTAATGAAATTTTAGTCATTATAGCCTAAGGCGTCTCGATGATTAAGAAGTTAGTTTTATTTTCTTAAGAACTTTACAATCTCCCCATTTAGATAATTAACGTCTTCTTCAATTTTCTTAACATAGAATCATACACCAAATATGTATGATTATAAATGCAAAGTTCCTATCTTCTAGCTGGTGTAATACTCTGATACTATTATGTAACAACTCAAATTCTTAACTATCAAGACATTATTCGAATTGATATAATGGCCTCAAGGATTGTCCCCGCATCAGCACGCTTAACTTTGAAGTTTCTTAATGAAATTTCAACTGTTACATTAAAATGCACATCAATATTTAAGAGGTTAGTTTTATTTCTTTAAGGAGTTTATAGTAATACAATAATGTTGTAATATATTGTCATTTGATATAGCAAAAAAAAAAAGATAGAATAAATCATGTTGGAAATTAAACATAAAAATTGAATTTTTTTATAAATCTCATATTTAGATAAACAAAATTCGAGGATACGCTCTATCATGAGAGAGATTATTACATCCGGTGTCCGAATGCGTTCAGAGACCAATAACCACGCACCACATCACCTAAAACTCAGTATTTTGGACTCGGTATTGCTCGGTACACATTCAGACCGTTCTATCATGAGGAGGAATGTAGCCTGCCATTTTTATTTTGGGTTTGATCTTTTTAATTGGGTGAATGAATTGGCTTATGATTTTATTAGCAAAGACCAATTCGTTCGTCTTATTACTGATTACCAACAATCTTTAAACTTTATTTCAAACTTGATACGCTATTAAAAATGGAATAGAACGCATCTCATACATATTTAAATAAGGAAGTTTCAAAATTAAATTAAAGATAATCCTTACTTTGATTTCTTCACCCTTGATTACTTTGCTTGTTATTGCCAATAATATTAACACATGTCATCTCTTATAAAGTTGATGCACACTATCATCACAAAGGCCAATGACCAAAGTCCACCAACTTTCGGACCTCCAATATTGACTTAGGTCATTGCCTATAAAGTCGATGCATACTTTCCACGACCCGACCCTATAGGACTCGATATCACACATGTTATGTCGTGCTCGATCATGATAAGAACCAAAAATTGACTTTAAGATCCAGCTGGAGAAGTGCTGAGAAAAACTAAACTTCCAATTTATACAACGTAGAACCACTACTAAATATTATATAAAGCGGAAGACATCAATTTGAAGAAATAATTTTTGATTATATTGTCCAAAAAAACATATATAATTTGAGGTAAATATACAATAACGCTTCACAAAAAGAAAGTACAACAAAAATAAAAAATCAAGCCTAAAAGAATAAAACTAGCCAAAAAGTCATACCTACGACACAGATCAGAAACTGTTATCAAAACTATTCAGCTCATTATTTACCTTTTTCTTGACCTGAAAATGAAAGAAAGAATATGAGTGAGCTAACATGGCTTAGTAGGCTATTGTAGCCTAAAACATAAATCAACAACTTAAACTAAAAAAATTTGAAAATAGGATTTTTTGGTCATTAATTGATCTCCTCTTTTCAAAGGATCTTTTGAAAATAACTCCCATATGAAAATGCTCTTCTAATTTCTTCCACATAATTTATTCTATATACTTTATACATATTATATTGTATGAACATATTTCCTGGCCAATTACAAACTCATTATTTGTAACCTAGGATATATGCTAATTAAATTATTTAAGATGGGATAGGCTTTAAGATTTTTTTACTTTCTGGATTATTCATATAACAACTATAATGTCAAATATAGCACTCTTTTACTTGTATCTGTCGGATCTTCGTACGCAACTAAAACATTAAACAATTTATCTCTATCTCTTGCAAATCATCTTGCATGCAACAATACTAATTATCATGCTTAACCTCTAATTCAATGATTAACAACAAAACAAAATTTAGCATTAGTAAATATTTTACTCTAAAAAAAAGTTGTGAAGATATCCTTAAAAAAATGATTAAGATGAACTTTAAAGTCTTTATATTTATATCGAGATAAGAGCAATATAGAAAAAATTTATATTTCAATCATCTCAAAATAAATCGGGGCCTTTAAATTCTATCATGACTAAAAAGGATGTCAAAATATTTTAAGACGTATTAATTATGAAAAAAATTAAGAGCATAAATAATTAAAAAAATACTTGATAAAAAAAGGTATTTTGTAAATAATAATAATAATAAATTTTGATGATTTGTAATTTTCTTTTTTAGATATATATATTTTTTAGTTATTTATTAATAGTTTTAACATAACTTTCTATCAAAGCTCTTGACCTAATAATTTTTATCATTGCCATTATCATATGTCCACTAAGTTTGATGTGGAGCTGTGGACCCCGTGCGACCCCATAAGTGGCTACATGCTATTATGTCAAATGATCATAATTAAAGTCAGTGGCATGTCTGTTATTTCGAACAATTTATACGATTTTTTTTTATGTGTTGGTCTTCTTTTGAATAAATTTGATAAATGAAAATAATATTTGTACGCTAAAAAAGAAAAAAAAAATCAAAGCTAGTATTGTTAGGTGCATTCTGAAAAATATTAACGAAAAAAATATACCAAATATTTTTTTAATATAACTTTATTAGGATATACTAAAAATAGTAAAATACTTGAATTTATTTTTTAGAAAACTATATTATATTAATTTAAAATTTATTGTAATATAAATGATATAAGAATATTTTAATTCATGTTTTTCAATGAGAGCCTTGAATGGTCAGATATCAATTATCAACCCGCACATTCTATCTTAAAAGAGATTAAGGAAGTCAATTCGTATTGACACAAAAATCATATTCGGGTCTGATTCAAAATTGGTCCATTCTAAATATGCTTGAAATGAGCCTAATCGGTTTATCATACTTGTCCAAATAATATTTGGCCAAAATCTAACATTATTATATTTAAAAAAAAATGATGCCCATATGTTTGATCACATTCATTTTTGAAATTGGAATTTTGTGCAATATTAATATTATCATACATGAAAGAACTCTGATCTATGGAACTAAAATTCTCAATCTTTATAGAATACTGACAAAAAATTAGAGTGAACATTGTTAGAAGAAAGACTTCTTACCAATGGGCGGAACCCCATTGGGGTCACGGGGGCAATTGCCCCCCTTCAAAATTTTTTTTTAAAAAAATTTCTATAATTTTTTAGGTAATTTATTTCTCTTAATCCATTTTTAGTCTTTATTACAAGGATTTTTTGGCAATTGCCCCCTCCCCTAAAAATTTTAAAATATTATGATCTTTAGGTAATTGCCCCCAACAGGTCGAATTCCGCCAGGAGGCGCTAGCCTCTTAGACCCCCGACATATATGCCTTATAAATTTGCCCCCCCCCCCTAAAAATTAGGACTGGTTCCACCCCTGCAGTTACCATATCTATAACCCTTCATGAAGAGAGAAATGTGTCACTTTGAGAGAATGAAATAAAACTTCCTCACAATCCAATGAAAATACTAATTATTTTTTAAAATATTTTTTTTTTTGATATTATACCCTAAATAGTATGAAGAAGTAAATAAGGTTTGTTTTATTTCATGGAATGAGTTCCCCATAAGATAAGAGCTTGGTTATAAAGTCAATCTTAATATTTTTATCTTATAACACTCAATTAAAATAATTAATTTAGAATTTCCACGTTTGATTCTCAAAAGATAAGAATTTAAGAGTTTCGGGGGAAAAAAAAAAGAAAGAAAAATTGGCTCAAACTAAAAGAAAAGAATACATATAGTTCAAAGGAAGAAAAACTATGAGCATTTAGCCTTAAAATTAAATATGCACAGAGAAAAAAAAATCTATTTTATGTTGGCTCATTATCAATCTGAAGTTTTTTTTTTTTTTTAATCCAATTTGTAGAATTTAAGACTTATTCTTCCACGATATAAATATATTATTTGGAAATGACCTAATATGAGTACTTACAAAATCATTGTTAAGAATATTAGCCTTACGTCTGATTTTATTTAAGGCTTAATGTACCACTAGGGTACAATTTCCTAAAAAAAAAGTAATAAAACCATGGAGTTTTGCAAAAGAGTAATACACCTTAATCTCAAGGAGACAGAGAAATACCTAAATTTTTTTTGCAAACGGGTCGATTTTTCGAACCCGAATCCGACCCACTTCTGATATATTTTATTAAAATTTTTTTATTTAATTCAATTTATTTAAATCTAAATCAAATTAAGATAAGATTTACTTCAATTAATTCAAAATAAATTAAGATTAATTTAATTTGGGCAACAATGTTTCTAATTTTTTGAAATATCATTTATTTATTTCATAAAAATTCTTTAAAACCCTCCTAAATAAATTAAAAATAGGTCAAATCGGGTCCATTTTGGGTTTTCGGGTCAACCCAAACCCGATCCGATTTTACAAATGGGTCGAAATCCTTAACCCGAACCCGACCTAACCCGTACCCGAATCGGGTCGGGTTCGGGTTGACCCAAATCCAAAATTTTCGAGTCGGATCAAATATTGACACCTCTAGCTAGCTTATGAGTATCCTATTACCTCACCTAGTTTGTTTTTAATTGTGAAATATTTAAATTGACCCTTAATCATCAAGTACTTCCACTTGGTATATGTGTAATTAATTGTAGACCTAGAGCCTTGGAGCATGTGGGTCTAGAAGCTAAGGTGTCAAGTTGATTGGATACTTGCTTGCATTTAAAATACTTAATTTTATTGATTATAATTTTATTTTTAAACCCAATCATGAAATTAAAGGATTTTTAAAGGAGTTTAGTGAATTTAAAATGATTTTTGTGTGATGTTATAATTCTTACAATTTTTATGGATTTAACAATGCTTTTTTATTTTATAATTCTAAGAAATTATTAAAAATATTTTCTAAATTATCAACCTTTTTGTAAAGAAAATAAATGTTTTTTCTTCATTTTTTCAATCAACTAAAAACTAGGAGCAAAATAAAATCTATATTTAATATTTTATTTCCAAAATACGAATCTTTTTTTTTTTGTAAAATAAAAAATAGTCATTGATTTCTTTATGTTTAATTTAAATTTCGTTTAATATATTTTAAAACAAGAAAAATTAATAATATATTTCATATTTTTAAAAAAAGTTTATTATTCTTTAGGGATTAGATATAACATTCCTAAGCCCCTACATTTTTCCTAGTTATTTTATCATTTGTATACTTTTCAAAAATTCATTTATTTAATAAAAATGATTTATAAAGCATAAAAGGTTGTTATTTAATTGAAACAATAATTTTAAAAATTCCATAATATAAAATGTTCTTTACTATATTAAATAAAAAATTTAAGATTTTCTTGAGTTTATTCCTATTTTATTTATAGAATTAAACTTTTTTAAAATTTAATAAATATATTTAATGTAATTTACATATTTATTAATTGAAATGTCTATTAGAATTTTTGCTAGATGAATTAAAAGAAGAGACCAACATTTGCTAATTCAAGCATTATAGGAAAACTAAAAAAAGATAAATGGTACTAGACCAAACATTTCCTCTGAATAGGTTTTTAAGGGAAACTAACTAATTAATATCATAATAACTATGCTTGTAAAAATCCCACCACAATGTAAATTGAAGATTGGCTGATTTACCATGAAAAGCACCCCAACCAATTTGCTTGCTCAAGGATTTGTCTAACTTCATTGACCTTTCAAAGCAACAATAATTGTTGCATTTCAACTTGAGAAGGTAGGTGAGAATCATTAATCCAAAAAACTATGCAGCCTACCATATTAATCATCAACATTACACTACTCCTGTCAATTCACAAAGAGGAGAAATTATTCCATGTGAAGGCTGGATGCAGCTCTACGTCCAGCAGCGAATCAGGTGCAGCCACATCAGCGGTACCAAGTCGTGATACCGAACAGTATCGAGCTGTGGTACTGAGCAAAGGGATGATGTCGTGCATTCTGGTTGGTCTCTGAATGACGTTCAGCATCCGCACATAATAATTAATCCACATTGAGAGGTACTTCAAATAAAAATTTAGATATAAAAAATTATATAAGGATATTGATATAATACATTTTACGTATGAATGAATTTGAAAGCTCTTGAATTTACACTAAAATTAGTGCTTTTGTATGATATAATTGTACAAATTTAAGCTTATTATGACATAAATTACAACATAATATTCTTAATGATTTACAACGAAAAGATTCAGTGAAAAGAAAAATTATTATGTGCGGTCACCGAACAACATCCAGAAGCGAGTGAGAACGCATCATATCATTTTTTTCATGTGTATTGCTGTTGTGTACCGCTCGATACTGGGTGATGTAGCGCGTTCTGATTTGCCTTTGCACCGTTCGGTGGCTGCACATAATAATTTCTCTAGTGAAAAAATTATATAAAAAGTAATTTAGATATAAAAAAATTACATAAGAATATTCTAATGCAATTTTCAACAAAATGGATTTGAATACCCTTAAATTTATATTGAAATTAGTGCTTATAATGTAAATGACATCACAAGCTTCTAACATTTATTTTTTATTATATAATACACTAAAATTTTATCTCCCCAAAATATAATGTAAAATTGTTTTATATATCTAACTTTTTTATTGATAAAAATTAATTTATGAATATATTTAAATAAAAAAAACTATGATTGAAAGTGGAAAATTAATTAGGTATCTATTATTGAAACCATGTATATTTATAAGTCTAGCATTCAATTATTATAAAAAAGAGATATATTTTTTATATAATCATTGAAATTTTGATAAAATATAAATAAAAACAATGTTTTATTATTAAATTTAATAATAGAGAAAAAATTTGATGAAGAAAAATGAAAGAGTTTTGTTTTTATAAATAATTAAAATTTAATTAACAGTTATAAAATTGCCTTCTTCTATTGCAAGTAAGAAATTTTATTGGTTCCAAGACATTTAAATTAAAATATCTTTAGCTTTATTAAAGATACTATTTTAAAAACACTAAAAAATCAATCAAATTGAGCCTTGCATTATAATCATCACTATCATGGGTAGGGGCAAATCTAATAAAAAAATTCTTCTTGGTTGTTTTTGAAATTTTATTATGCATCTGATTACTTATGTATATAAATTTTATTTTTCTAAAATTAATAATTTTATTTTATTAATTTTGCTGTAAAGAATGGAATCAAAATTATTATTTAATTACATATAATAAATTCATAAAATCTAATAAAATTATTATTTTAAAACATTTTTTTTTTCTAGCTAGTTGCAAGCAAATGGGTCCTGGGAAGAAAATAAAGTTATTGGTGTTATTAGGGAGAGAAATAAAGGCCTTAAAAATGTGTTGTCGTGATCATAGAACCATGGAAGGAAGGTACATATGCAAATATGGCTTTTTGCTGGACATTACTACAAAATTAAACTATAACATATTTAATAAATGTAAAATATATATCAAAGTATTATAACATATTTTATGACAGAATGACAATATATAAATGTTTAAATAAAAATAGAATAATATCATGGATCAATTTTTTTAATAAAAACATTTCATATCTTCTAATTTTAAATATTGTTTTTTATGTCAAATATCTTAGAAAATTTTAATAAGATTTGAGCATGAAAAATGTATTTTTAATGGAAAGGAAAAAATATTTATTTATATTATAAATTCAAATCAATCATTAAAAAATATGCTTTCAATATCATATCATTGTTTATTGTAAGCTCAATGGGCTACAAATCTCTAATGATAGAGATAAGCCAATCTTGGAAACATTAAATCCTTTCAAATACAACCCGAACCCACCCATATATGAAAGGTTGGTCCACTTAGAATGAGATAAATTTGACTTTGGATGCCTTCCAAAATTTTTTACTTTGCATTAATTAATGCTATACCACTAATTACATTACCCTTTTTTTTTACATTTTGTGAATTTTGTGCAATGTATAAAATGAAAAAGAAGAAGAGAATTTTATTTTATATGTAGGTTTATTTAAGACTTATAACTTTATTTTATTTTAATTTGTGATTATTCTATTTAGGGGTGTAAGTGAAGATTATTTATTTTGGGCAGACACTGGACGCCATCCAGAGAGAAATGAGAGCGTGCCACATCACTCTATTGTTGTGTACCGATGTTGTGTACCACTATGTACTGCATGATGTAGCACATTCTCATTTGTCTCCGAACGTTCTGATGTCCGCACAGAAAAAAAATTTTGTGAGTTAAACTGACTCATGAGATGCCTCGTGCTCAACTTGATTAATAGCTTGAGAGCTAAGCTTGATGGGTTAACGAGCCATGTTTGAGCCAGCTTTGGCTTAACTCGTTAGTTTCTAAGTCAGCTCATTTAAAAAATAAAAATGCAAAATACACATAAAATATATTATTTTTTTAGAATTCGAACTTTTAAATATAAATCTAACAAAGCATTTAAATATGTGTATGATCTATATGATGACCTATATATTACCTTTTTGTTAAGTATAAATTTTAACTCTAACTTGATTGTAATTATTTCCTAAATGAATATTAGTCCTACTTACTTCATTTTAATTTTAGAAGTAATGAGTGGATGCTACAAGTATTTTTGTGGTTTTCTAACCGCTACAAGTATTTTTTGTGACGGTTAAAATCACTGCAGTAGCTTAATAAAGCCCGACGAAAGTTAAATTTTTAATAGTGAAAGTATCATCATTGTAAAAATAAAAAGTATATAAAAAAAAATCTAGTATTATAAGTTGAAATAAGAGATGACACATCAGAATCAGGAAATCATGAAAGATGAGAGTGATATCTCAATACCATTAAGCTTGCTAGATACTTCAAATGACAGCTAAACCACATAAGTGCCCACTAAACCCACTAAAGCAGAATAGTTGCACAGTAACAATTAATTGTATTGCTTAAAATAAGCCTTTGCATTATGAGATATGATGAGGTTGACTGTCTTCCTATTCTTAAGGTTAGGTGTTTGATATGCTACTGAAAAAAAGCAATGTATACCAATACATAATTGGCCAAAATATTCTAATTACATAAAAAACCTGTAAACAATTTAGGCTTCATCTGGGACGACTTTCTTATTGTTTCTTAAAGCGGTTTTTTAGCCCCCAGTTAAGAATGCTACTGTCAAGCTTGGTGTATGATGCAAACTAAGTTGGACTTTCCACCATAGCTGAACTTAGGGGTGTCAATTTCGGGTCACGGGTCGAACCCAAAATTGACCCGGCACTATTCGGATCAACCCAAACTCGACCCGTTTTTGAAAAGGGTTGAATTTCCGGACCCGAACCCGACCCGCTTCGAGTCCGAGTCAACCCGACACGACCCGAATGACCCGTTTCCAACAAAAAATGACTAATTTTCGGGTCAAAACGGGTCAATATCCTCAAAATCGGGTCAAAATCAGGTCAATCTCAGGTCGTGTCAAATATTGACACTCCTAGCTGAACTGAATAATGCTTCGTTTGGGATGACTTTTTTACTGTTTCTTGAAGCAGCTTTTTAGTACAAAAATTTATAATTTTACACTAAAAAATTGCTTCAAAAAACAGTAAAAAAAGTTATCTCAAACAAAGCCTAAGTGCGATCTCGTGATGGCATACAGTGTAGTTTTCATTCAAAGGATGGTTGGAGATTAGAGGATGAGTGTTCTCTTTTGTTTCTTTCTCGATTCATCTTTCTAGTGGGGATTTAAGGAGGTAGTGGCAGACATAGAATAGAAGACAAAGAAGTACAATAGTCCAAAGCACTATGCTTTTGTTGTGACATATACCATCTCAGTTGGAACTTGATAGTAATCTTATTTACCAAATGAATCACAGAAATCCAAGTACTTTAAGCAAGCAAGAAATAGCAAGTTCAGCAGGTGAGGAATGAAAAATATTTCATGAATGCTATACAAGTGGAGTGAGAGAAACGAAACATATTGGCCTTCTTAGCGATGAAGATTGACAGGTTCACCTGCTAAGACAATTCGACTCACTTTTTCTTTCTACAACTCAACCTGTTCTACATAGAGATTTAGCATTATTAGTTTAAATCCAATTAGGTGGTTTAGAAGAGGTCTAGACATCCTCTGTTCACAGGATATAATTCTTATCATTAGCCTTCACAGGCCCTTAAATTCATATCATGTCAATGCTAGGGTGTTCCCTGAAAGTGAAGCGTTGTATGATTTAAATACAACGATAAGTGTGCAAGGGTCATTGCACCGGCACTCGAATGCAGTGTTTAATAGGCCAGGGTTTCCATATCATGGACGCATGTGGGAAACGAAGCTAGTCCATGAAACTAAAATTAACATTAGAAGTTGGAATATAAATTCCCTTAAGGCAAATTAATAAAATTAATAAATATTACAATTCATCGAAAGTAAATATCTTATGCATCCAGGAAACTAAATTCATTGGAAAGAAGGCCAAGAGATTGATAGTTTATGATTTAAACTATAGTATTCTGGTATGAGTCGTACAAGAAATGATGTAAATGTAATTATAAATAAGAGTTTAAAGTATAATATTGTAAAAGTTAATAGAATTGTAGAATTATAATTTTAAATATTATTATTAATGCTAAGATTATTAATATTATAAGCATTTATGTTACTCAAGTAGGTTTGGATATATGTTCAATTTTTTTTTTAATGACCTGAAAAAATTAATACAAAAGATACCTCTTGAAGAAAATTTTTATGGGAGGAAATTTAAATGGACATGTTGGTAAAGAGATCAATGGTTTTAAAAGAGTTTATGGTGACTAAGGCTTCAGAGCGACTAATGAAGGTGATAAGACCATATTAAATTTTTCTTTAGCTTATAATTTCGTAATTGTTAATATCTTATTTAAGAAAAGATAAGAGCATTTCATCACTTATAAAAATAGATATAGTAAAACTCATATTGATTATTTTCTTATAAGAAAACAATCGTTTAGATTGTAAAGATTGTCAAGTTATTTAGAGTAAAAATTTATGTACCCAACATCGTTTATTAATTTTAAACTTTAAGATAAAGGGGCAGAAAATAAAAAATAAAATAAATCGTTATTCAAGGATTAGATTGGGGCATTTATAGAAATTAACAAAAATATTTTTTAAAGTAAAATTCTAAATTTTAATATTTTATCTGCTCATAACAAAGCTAATGTTATGTGAAAAAAATATCTAGTGAGATTAAGAATGTTGCCAAAAATACGCTTGGAGTACCAAAGGTAAAAGCTAATAATAGTAAAAATAATTAGTGGTGGAATCAAAATGTGCAAGAAAAAATATTAAAAAAAATATTACAAAAATTATGATAATTGGAAAAAATATAAAGAGGCCCATATGGAGTCTACGAAAGTAATATGCGATGCAAATATTTTAATTTTTAATGATTTATATAATAAATTACATATAAAGAAGAGCAACAGATTTATGTATAAGTTAGCTAAACAAAGATATAGGAGCAGAAATGATTTAGTTCAAGTAAAGTTTACTAAGAATGAAAATCATAAAGTGTTTTTATTATAAGAGGATATTTAATAAAGGTGGAAGAAATATTTTGTTTAACTTTTCAATGAAGATTGTGAGAATGTGATTGACTTTAGTGATCTTAGCACCTAAAATGAAAATAAAGATTTTTGTTTTTATTAGCGTATAAGTAAAATCTAAGTTAAAGAATGTTTAAAGAAAAAGAAGCAAGAAAAAGTTGTTGGACCTGATAATATTTCAATTTGAGGTGTGGAAATGTTTATGATATGAAATAATTTTTTTTTTCATACTAAACATTTTAATATTATTTTGAAGACTAAAAAGATACCAAATGAGTGGAGAATGAGTGTGTTGAGTCATATTTTTAAGAATAAAAATGATGCAAAAGATTGTGTGAATTATAGAAGAATTAAGTTAATCTGTCATATTATGAGAGAGATTTATGGAGCATAAGTTGCGGCGTGACACTAATGTTTATCAAAATAAATTTGGATTCATGTCAAGTAGGTCTACTATGGAAGTTATACATTTATTAAGAGATTTCATGGAGAAGTATAGAGATAATGAGGATCTATATATGATTTTTATTGATTTAGATAAAGCATATGATAAAGTTCCAAGAGAAGAGCTACGGAGAGCTCTTCATAAGGTGTTAATGGTATTTATATTCAAATCATTAAGGGTATATATGCAAGAGTTGTTGTTCAAACACAAGGTGGTTTGACCAAGTATTTTCCTATTTTAGTTGGATTACATCAAGGATCGGTCTTAAGCCCATATCTTTTTGCTTTAGTCATGGATGTTCTTACTAGACATTTGCAAGAGGTTCAACCCTGATGTATGCTTTTTGCTGACGATATTCTTCTTGTTGATAAGACTAGAGAAAGAGTTAAAGATAAACTTGAACTATGGATGTCAATCTTAGAGTCTACAGGATTTCATTTGAGTAGATCTAAAATTGAATATAAAGAGTGTGATTTTTAGTAATAATAGATCTAGTGGTCGGATTATGACTTTGGGCGATCAAGTCATTAATAAGAGTACACGTATTATATATCTTGGGTCTATTATTCATAGTGATGGTGAAACAGAAGCGGATATTATTAGTAGAATTCAAGTTGGATGGTTGAAGTGGAGGAATGTACCGGGCTTATTGTGTGATAGAAAAGTCCCTCTCGAACTTTAAGGGAAAATTCTATAAGACAGTAGTGAGATCTGGAATGTTTTATGGTGCAGAATGTTGGATGTTAAAAGAGAAGCATAATATTAAGTTAAGTGTTGCAGAGATGAAGATGCTCAGGTGGACGAGTGGCTTTACTCTTAGAGACAAAATACAAAATGAGCATATATGTGAAAAGGTTGGAGTAACTCTTATAGAAGATAAGATTAGAGAAAGTCGCCTTAGATGGTTTGGTCACATAAAACGGCGGCCTTTCGATGACCCATTTAGGAAAGAAGATGCATTAAATTTGACTTATGTTAAGAAAGATAGAGGTAGACCTAAAAAGACTTAGTTAGAAAATATTAAAAATGACCTTCCTTTATTAGATTTAGATGAGAAATTGACTCTTAATAGGACACAATGGAAAAAAAAATTTCATATATCTAACCCCACATAATGAGATAAAAGCTTGTTGTTGTTATAGTAGCCTTCACAAACCCTCGTATAATTTGGCATATAGAAGGGTGACTCCCAGCACTAGGTCCCTTCTCGTAGTTTAGACCGTTTTCCTCTAGTTATTCAGAGATATGCAAGCTTATTCACCTAGTCTAATCTCTTTTACAGCTTAATTCCTTAAAGCACCCCTCGATGTTAATGCAAAATTGTCTTGCCTCTATCAAGAATTATATATAATTCTTTTGTAGTTTACATCATTTTACAATTGTTTATTATTAGTTATTGAAAGTGTTGTGTTTTCTTGGATAGCTATGGTGACCGATTGCTCTTTTTTCTTTATTTTTAAATTTACAATGGTGACATATCAAGCCCTTAAACAAACTTTTAATTTCTTAACGGTTTAATTTTCTTGTAAAACATTAGAACATAATACATGAAGGAGTTGGTTGGAAAATTTAGTGTGATCAAGCTTAAGCCTAACTAAGATAGAGCCATGGGTGCCAGGAAATTTTAGCAAGAGTATGTAATGTAGTATTTGAATGGTTTCAAGAAAAACTTAACTCTTACTGGCTTCAACAAGATTTTTAGAGAGCAAACATAAAAGAGAGATAGTAGGATTATAGATGCAAATTGGAGTATTGATGATGATAATGGTGATGATAACAATAATTGTAAATATTTTAAATTATACAAATCCGAGAAATTTTATAAATATTGAGTATAAGATGAGAGAGAATAACGAATTGTAAAAAAAAAAAAATTGTTTTTACAAGAAGCATGCCAGTATCCAAGAAAAAGGCAACATTGAAGAAATGTTGAGTAAAGATTGTGAACAAGGTTATCTTCACTAAATGGACACTAATGATGCTAGAAGTCCCCATGATAAGTAGGGGTGTCAATTTCGGGTCACGGTTGGGTTCGGGTTGAATCCGGAACTGACACGGGTTCAATCGAGTCGACCCTAACCCGACCCGGGTAGGTAAACGGGTCGGAAACTCGAACTTGGACCCGACCCGACATAGGACGCGGGCTCGGGCGCCCGGATTCGGGCGCGCAGGCGGGCGCACGTACATTGGCGAACAGGCAGTCGAGCGGACGCGAGCGAGCAGACGGGCAACGCGGGCGCAACTCACAAGAGGCAGCTGCAGGGCGTGGGTTGCGTCGGGCATGGCGCGGGCAGTCGGGGCAGGTGTGTTCAGCTCATTCTAAGCGGGTTTCCAGGTTGACCCGGCAACCCGTCGGGTCAACCCGAACCCGTTTGTCAAACAAGTCGGGTCTAACCCGAAATTTCCAGGTTATGTGGCAGTCTTATTCATAAGTAAAATATGCAAAATTCTAATCTTTAACACCAAAGAATAATAAAATAAAAGTTGAATACAACGTGTCAATTTTGTTGCGCAAAACTATTAAATTTCTCAAAATTAATGTAAGAAGTTGCATGAGAATTTGGAGGAGACCAACTACTAGTCCTACATGATTTAAATGATTTTAAATAAAATTAAAAATTATTAATCATATTTTCATAATTAATTATACTTATTTATTATTTTTTTCATCCCTTGCAATGCTGATGTATTTATTAATTGTGTTACTATATGTTTCATAGCCTAAAAATTAATTGTTTTTGAAAACAAACAAAAACAAGTATCCTAAGCAATTCCACTTGTTTGTAGAAACATAAAACAAAAACATGCCATCAAATAAGGTGCCAAGCTTGGTTACTTGCTAAACAAATCAACATTGTTGAAAGAAGTTCACCTCACACTTTGATTTCTCATTAGCAACTTGATTCCTTCAATCATCTCAATAAGAAAGGAACTTCAATCTTCTCAAGTGTCATTGTCCTAAGAAAAACAAAAAAAATTTCCTGCCCAGTTGCATTAGGAGACTATCCATCCGTTGATATAATAACTATATGTTTAAAAAAGTTACTTGTGGGTTCCAGAAGGCCATCCAGTAAAGGGGATTGCTTTAGACACTCAAGCAGGTAACCATCTTTGATCTCAATCATGTAGCAGGATTCAGCAATTCAGGAACCACAAATTATGAAATCCTTAGCTTCAACAACAATCAAGAATCATTATTCTTTTTTGTTGATCTCATATGAATCATCTTTTTAGCTGGGGCACTAATAATCTTCAAGACAATTTTTAAAAAATCGAATATCCTGCCAACGTAAGTAGAGCTAATTAGTTTGCTTAAATTAACACAAAAAACACCTTGTTTCTTCCGAATCTATACCTTAAAAGCAAAAGAAATGTCTAGAATATCAATTTGTAATGTTACTCTCTTCAATCTATCTTGTTTTGACTGACCAAGTTTGATTAGCCCCTGAACATTGGAACAAAGAATGATATGATGACACTAGAAGCAAAATAAAGTAGCTAAGATCCTAAAAAATACGCTCTAAATTAACTTTAACCTGGTCGCTGAGTACTCTGCACATCTCTGTAAATTCCAGTGATCCAACTGCTGGGACATGGACAGTTTTGCATGTTTCCAAATATGATTTGTTCAGCTGTGCCGTTACAACATTTTTTATGATAATTAAGCAAAAGTAGGAAATATAAGCTCATCATAGATGCAATTGAGTCCATTAAGGTGGTAAAAGAGTGGATTCTCTATAAACAAAATCAGAAAAGAAACTTCAGGAGAGTAAAAACACTTGCAGGGTGACTAAAGCCATTACATCAGATTGAAAATCAGAATAAAAGTTGTTTCTATAATTATGAATTTTCAGATGTCTATTCCACTTTGCAAAGAAATGTGCTCGTATCATATTCCCCCAATAATGTAAAAAGATATGGGATTTAGTGAAGGGATAAATGTAAACTGCCTAATCCTGATTTACCATATAAGTTATTTCAGTCACTCAAACTATGACTTCTGGTTCATGATTAAGTCAACCTAAAAATTGTAACAAGCACGCTATGTATTGTTTCAAATTACTCGATATTTCAAATTAGTGAAAAAAATAAATGCATATGGAGACAAACTTGCCTCTCCAATAGTTGTAGCATTCTTTTTTGAACCACGAAAGAGCTTCACCATCGAGCACAATATTATCTGCAATAAGTGTTTAAAGATAAAAATTGTTTCTCAATGTGCCTAAATGTTATTGACCCATATGTTCAAGTCCATATGCTTTTGATCAAGTTGTTGGATTAGGAGTCTTTGTTTCTTTAGGGACTCAAGTATAAATTTGGGCAGTTTAATGGTTGAAAACTATCCTTTCGAACATCCACATAGACGCGAACATATTCCATAAAACAATTGCAAATCTGTAGGGTAGGATCAAATAATCCAAAACCAAGTTAAAAGAAGAATAAAGAAATGGTAATTTTTTCAAGGCCAAAAAGTTAAAAAAAAAAAAAAAAGGTAGAACGTGACAATTTTCACGTGGAATGACACTAGTTGTATATGTAACATAATTTAGGTAAGTCATAGTTTGCTCTGTTGAGTGGGCAAAAAGAAAAATCTTATGTGTGGATTTCACCTGTAAATTGAAGCCATAGATGATTTAAATAGCAATAATCATTTCATTGTCAGCATTCTCATTGGCCCTATTGCCTTCTATTTTGTTGGCTTAGTGGATTCTTTTATTGGCGCTAATTCAAATAAGAGATTCTTTGATGTTTAGTTATAATGCAATTATACTTTAGGGTTTCTACCAAAGGTAGCTTTGGCAACCCTTGGCAACCCTGCCTCATAGAAAACAACCCATTCACTAATGGCAGCATGCACTTAGGTTGAAATCGGCTATAGCAAGAAATGGTTGATCAAACTTCCTCAGGCTTACCTGTTGATGTTGCGGAAGAGATTTTATGATGTCCACTTTTGGCGATTTAAATGCCTTTGATAATGCAACATCCATGTGATCAAAAGTTACCTGCAACATTATTTAAATGTATTTCTACCCTTTAAGATGGATCATAGCATTACATTAGCAAGCATCAACAACATTAAAATAAAAAGTCTTTGATAAATGCAACAAATAAAATTTAGTCTGCTCAATGTACGTTGAGATGGATAATTGGAAAAAAAAATCATTAAGATGGACAATTGGCAATAGGTGGATCTTCTAAAAAATGAGGAAAACTTCATTTCAATAACTAAACCACTAAGAATCCATTACTCTAGCTACTTGAACAGAAATTGTCAAGCGTTTAAATTTTATATTGGTGTATATGGTAACTAAAAGCACATTATATTTTCCAGCCACTGAGATCATGAAATCTGATGTACCTACAATGTTCAGACTTTCTAATGCCAGATGCACGCAAAAGAAAAAATTAAATGCAACCGGCAAATCAGTGCTGCCAACCACAAAGTTATCAAACAAGCTTATAGGAAAGCAATTTTGACCATCAAAGATCATTGTAACGTAAGAATTATGTAAGCTCATTAAGGGCAAAAGTTTGTTGAATGTCTTACACTGTTAGGTTGTTCCTTGGTAGAGCTGTCCCTTAACTCTGTCTCAAGCACCTCAATCGCAGTCCTAGTATGCACATAAAAGGCTTGCTTAAAGTGAGGTACAACTTCAACAAGAAAAGGTGCAAACTAAATGTACAGCCTGCTAAGTTCTGGAAAAAGAAAATCAAAATCTGAAGCTTTATTTTCCCAAGTGGAACTGGATGCAGAAAATTGCCTAAATATTTGGATGATTTTTTGTTTTTGAAGGGTAGAATCTACCCAGGATAGTTCTATTGAATATAAGTAGTGCATTAATTCAGATAAAGACTTATGAACTCCATACAAAGAGCCACTGAACATACCACCCTTCATACATGCAAGTGAAAGCAGGGTACATACCAAACTCTTAACCTGAGCCCTATACCTAAGAACCAATGAGCTTATATACCTTATGGTGCATATTTGCATGACAGTTGAAATGCAAAATGTTCATAAAGTTAAAATGCATAAAAAATAACAATATTTTATGAAAAGGAATATAAGACTCAGGTTGATGAATAAATATTACCTCAACATTAGATAAGAAATGCTATAACATAATTTGAAAGAAAAATTCCAAGAGAGCATTTGTGTTAAACCTGCAAGCATCAAGTACTTTTCTCATATCTCCTGACGCAGCTGCTACCTTCTGTTAGAAAATGTCAGAAGTTAGAAAGAGTAATGTAATTGTAATTGGTCAAAAACAAACACAAGTTCCCAAAGAAACCTTATCCAGTTCAAAATGAAGATTCATATACTCTATTCAATGCGTCAAATGCTACCTATTTAAAGATTTTCCAAAAAGGAAATTTGGCACGTGTTTTTGTGTGTATGTACTGTAATGCATGCATCTGTGTATGAAACCGACTTTAATTGTAATTACATGCATGCTCAAGCATATATGGATGGGTTCTTTTGGAGTTATATACTAAATTATGTATAAATCATTAACATAAGAAATATTTATAAGTTTGCTGAGAATGGGTATGACTCGCACCATCGACCATATCCATATAAAACTTGTTTAATTAGTGTCAGAACCAGGATAGGATAAAAAAAGCTTAATACCAAATTAAAAAGACTAGTGGGAAAAAGCTTCCATAGTATACCCAATTTCAGGAGAGTTTACCCATGAACTTGGGGGATAAGGGACACCCTACATATGAATTTCACTCGACCCCGGTTCCACCAATGTTTAAAATGACAACAGTAACTATCCACTTGAAAATAAAGGTTTTTTTCTCACAGATAAGCCTCAAAACCAAATGAGTAGATTTTACTACTCTTGCATTCTCTCTAACAACCAACAACCATGCACAACTTTATATGAGACAACTAGCCATTTTAAGTTCATTCATTGATATTTTGGAAACCTACGCAGCATCTTAATCAAGATGTTTTTTTTTTTAATTAAATATTAATTACGTCTACATCTTAATCAAGATATAACATGATTTTGGAGTACATGCACTGTAAAAAAATTAGCCAAAAATATTTTAGAGCAAAATTCATTACAGAAACATGAATGGGAAGAACTGAGGTCAACTTACTCTTGCACAGTATTCTAGAGCTAAAGGTTCAAAGACATTGCATCCAAGATTCTGCCAAAGTTAGCGGGTTAATTGATAATCCATGCTATGAGAAAACTGGAGTAAATAGCATGTTAAACATGAGTAATGATTTAAGTGTAAGTCCACTAAGAGGGGTTGGAGCAACATGGTAGACAATGTAAGTTACACTACATGATTAAATGAGCAAAGAACAAGAATATGAGAATTACCATAAGTCTCTGCTGAAGAATCTCAACTATCTGATCTTTAGAGTATGCACAAAAAGTCACCACAAAGGGCTCACCTAACACAATGACAACACTACAGAATGAGAATTTTGCTCACATTTTGCTGCCTAGTCTCGCCATCGTGTCAAAAATAATCTCTTCTATAAAAGATAAGAGAGAAGATACCATACAATAGAATACTCACAATTCAAAGATTTGAGTCTTTGGAGAAATCGATCTGCAAGGTCTATTGCATTTGCTATGCCTGGAAAAAGAAAAGTATAACTACCCCAAAAAAAATTCAATGGTTTACTTGCTTTTAAGCAGCATTAGATATTTTAAACTATAGACGTACACAGCTATCAAGTTATGCCATCAGAAAAATACCAATCAATATGAAACGGGAAAATGGGAATGTTGTAAGCATAAAAAGGTCATGAAGTACTGCCCGGTCTTTTGTTATTAAATAATCCATTTCATCAATGATGATCAACCTGTTGCAAAATTTCACTGATTGTTAAGATCTTAAAGCAGCAACATTTATAGCATGGAAATATCAAATTGGGCGATATTTAACATCGTACAGCTTATAGAAAAGTGTAGGAAAAACTGTGCATCCGTATAGGAGATATGGTCTTACAACATCATTCCAGAATTTGAACTACTTCTTTGACAAAATAAATCCTGCAGGTGTTGAAGAGGTGTCAAGCGGCCCTTTCTCTTTTTAGAAGAATTAAGTTTTTCCAGTATCTATGAAGGAAACGCAAAAAGATTAGCACTTTTGGGGAAAAAAATTAAGAATAAGATTTGTTCATGTTTGTTCTCTGAATTGGTGCAGTACCTTGCTAAAAATTTCAGATGTATTTGTGAGAGAAGTACAATTTAATGCTAGAGATTCTAGCGGCTGCAGTCCCACCTGGTAGTTATATACAACCAGCTAAAAATTAAACTGGTAAGACCAAAAACAGCTATCTTCTGGTATCAAGTATCACTATCAACTCTGACTACAAAGGAACTGATTATAAGCTTATATTAATTTCTAGGAAGTGAGACATGAAAAATGGCATTTCACAAGAAACTCAAGAACCAGCATAAGAGTAAAAATAAAATCATATCAGGCTACTTGCAGCACTTTAACAACACAGACAACCCTTAGTACACAAGTATTGTTATCTTAGTAGTTAGCATAAAAACAACTAAAGAAACTATCAAGTTCATACTAAATTTGGCATAAAAGTTTAGCTTAATACTCTAAAATTTTATTGCCCTTGGTTTATTTCCAAAGCTTTGTTATTAAAATTGGTTTAATTTTAAAAATTCTGATAATTGGGAAATATATAAAGTGGCTCGTAAGGATGCTAAGAAAGCAATATGCGATGCAAAGGCATTAGCTTTTAGTGATTTATATAATAGATTAGATACTAAAGAGGGAGAAAAATATATGTATAAGTTAGCCAAACAAAGAGATAGGAGTAGTAAGGATTTAGTTCAAGTGAAGTGTATTATAGATGAAGATCAAAAAATACTTTTCTTAGAAGATGATATTCAACAAAGATGGATGAGATATTTTGCTAAACTTTTTAATGAAAATTGTGAAAATAAGATTTACTATAGTGACCTTAGCACCCTAGATGAAAATAAAGATTTATATTTTTATCGGCGTATTAGTAAAACTGAAGTTAGAGAGGCTTTAAAAAAAATGAAGGGTGGAAAAGCTGTTGGACCTGATGATATTCCAATAGAGGTGTGGAAATGCTTAGGAGATGAAGGAATTTCATGGCTTACTAAACTTTTTAATACTATTTTGAAGACTAAAAAGATGCCAGATGAGTGGAGAATGAGTGTGTTAATTCCTATTTTTAAGAATAAAGGTGATGCACAAGATTGTGCGAATTATAGAGGTATTAAGTTAATATGCCATACTTTAAAACTATATGAGCGAGTTATGGAGCATAGGTTGCGACGTGATACTAATGTTTCTCAAAATCAATTTGGATTCATGCCGGGTAGGTCGACTATGGAAGCCATACATTTATTAAGAGGTTTGATGGAGAAATATAGAGAAAATAAGGAGGATCTACATATGATATTTATTGATTTAGAAAAAGCATATGATAAAGTTCCAAGAGAAGTGCTATGGAGAGTTCTTGAAAAGAAAGGAGTCAATAATGCTTATATTCAAATCATTAAAGATATGTATGCAGGAGCTATTACTTGTGTTCAAACACAAGGTGGATTGACCAAGTATTTCCCTATTTCGGTTGGGTTACATCAAGGATCAGCCTTAAGCCCATATCTTTTTACTTTAGTCATGGATGTTCTCACTAGACATTTGCAAGAGGATGTACCTTGGTGTATGCTTTTTGCTGATGATATTCTTCTTGTTGATAAGACTAGAGAGGGAGTTGAAGGTAAACTTGAATTATGGAGGTCAACCTTAGAGTCTAAAGATTTTCGCTTGAGTAGATCTAAAACGAAATATATGGAGTGTAATTTTAGTAGTAATAGACCTACTGAAGGGATTGTGACTTTGGGCGATCAAGTCATTAATAAGAGTACACGTTTTAGATATCTTGGATCAATTGTTCAAAGTGATGGTGAAATAGATGGGGATATTATCAGCAGAATTCAAGTTGGATGGTTGAAGTGGAGGAATGCATCGGGCTTGTTATGTGATAGAAATGTACCCCTCAAACTTAAGGGAAAATTCTATAAGAGTTGTTGTTGTTGTTGTTGTTGTTGTGGTTTATTTCCAAAGCACAAGCTATAAAAAATAAGTTAAGTTATTACTCCAATAGTTACTAGTTCCTTAACTGAATCAGCCAACTCCTCCAATTGCCCATGCTCCCAAATTCATTTCATAATCTGACAATAAATGAAATCTTATTATTTTTTTCTCTAGGCAAGATCGCATGAGAAATTTTAAATTACTTATGAGCCTAAATGATGAAATGACATATAAAAGCAGAATTTTTTAGCCAAGAACCACCACTGCTGAATAGAAAATTGAAAGAAACAAGTTTAGAGTTAAGATGCAATAAATATTTTCCTAGACACTTAAATATGACGCAGTTTCTATGTACAAGTAAACAAATATTAGGAAATAAGATAATGAGTTTTGCATCTATAAAACATAGAAAAAAATTTGTTTGTTCCACAGAAACATATATAACAATAAAACAATTTTTCAATTGTTAGAAAATAACCAAACAACATAATAAGAGAACGTATACCTCTTTTGACCATGACAAAAGTTGCTCTTTCACTTTATTAATGGACAATGTCTTCCCAGTTCCAGGACACCCACAGACATATATACTGCCAGCTTTCTCTTGTTCAATGCAAGCCTTACAGAATTCAATAACCTTTTTCTGCTCCACTTCACGGCACACAACACTAGAAGGGACAGTTGCCACGTGCAGTGCCTGCTTCACCGCCTTCATTTGTACAGGATCTGCAAATTTTGGATGCAGGTTCTTCTCTTATTCTCAGTTCAAAGACCAAAACTAGTTAAACAGCATCAACCAAGACAAGCAGGACAAATATAAATTAGCAAACTTAAATCAAAAACTGATTGTTATCATATAGTTATAGTCAAGTTGTGGTAAAAAAATCGATTAGGCAGAAATTAATGGAAAAATAAGCTCCAACAGACGAGTTTGTTCATTTATTTTTGCTTTAATATCAATGAATATATCAATCAACACAAAGAGGCAAACATACGAAGCTCTACTAATACCTCCAAATCAGATTGCTGCAAAGACTGGCAAAATTAAACACACAAATAATAAACATCTAAACAATATATTGTTGGGCGTCCACCCACCGTGGCCAAAAATTAAGCATTAAAGGGCTGTTTGGCAACAAGATTTATGCAGGATTTGAGCAGCATTGCTAAATCCTGCCAAACGGGATTTGAGCGCCCCGTAAATCTCACGGTGGAATAAATAACGGTGGAATAAATAAACGAGTTTGTTCATTTATTTTCCCTCTTTTTGCCCTAAATCCTGGATTTACTGAATCCTGTAGTTCGGCGTATATACGGGATTTGGCCGAAGAAGCGCGCGAAAGGGAGAAAGTTACCTTCACAGCAAGCGAGCTCCCGTCATTGCTTCCGATCAAAATGTCGTAAATTCCGATCCGACAGGAAGGGAACGTCGTTGAAGGAGCGAAGTAGCAACGACGGAGTAGAAGAAGTGACTGGTGCAATCTCTAAAACTACTGCGAAGCAACGGAGCCGAAAAGCAACGACGAAAAAGAGAAGATGAAAAGCAAACCCTAGCTGTCTCTAAGCTATTATTGATTAACTTAATTAATATAATTTAAAATATTAATAATTAAGTAAATTAATTAAATAATTAGGAGTATGATTAATGTTAATAAAATAGATAATTTAATTTAATTTATTATTTAATAGTATAATAAAAAATTAAGAATAACATAATTAACTTAATCAATATAATTTAAAATATAAATAATTAAACATATAATTAATAATGTAAATAATAATTAAATAATTAATGAGTATTAGAATTCTTAAGTGATTAATGAGATAATTAATAATATAATTTACAATTAAAACTAACTAAATAATACTTAAATAATTAATTAAATTATTGGTAGGATTCTTAGTTAAATGATTAGTTATTTTAAAATATTGATTGTGTATTGCAGACCTCTTATTATATAATGACTATATTTCAGAAAAACACCGCAACCCATCTGCCTTGAACCCCCCACCCATCCCTCACATTTTGCTCACCCAGTCCCCTCTCCATCTAGATAGAAGGAATTTATTTGTATCACAATATCCAATGATGCAAAGCTTGTTATTATCTTTGACCAAGTGTTAACCGAAATGTGTGCCTTTTGTAATTCTCTGATCAAGGATGTTGAAAAGAAGCTTGGCTCGATAAAAAAAATTTGTTTGTAAAATAACATCCACTGATGCAAAGTTTGGTAGCATTTCTAACCAAGTGCTAAATGAAATGTGCACCTTTTGTAATTCTCTTATCAAGGATGTTGAAAATAAGGTTTGCTCTAGGTTTGGGCAGCTAGAAATGAAAGTTAATGTTATTAAGGAGAAGTTGGTCGAACATGTTGTTGCGTGTAAAGATGATAAAATGCAACCTCCTACAGAGTGGTTCTCAACAAGGCCAGACGCCCCAACTGACGCAATTCCTCCAGCTGATGACATAAATGAGGAAGACCCAATTGTCATAATTCCTCTAGCTGATGACATCAATGAGGAAGCCCCAACTGGCGTAATTCATGTAGCTAACGACACCAATGAGGAAGCCCTTGCTGCCACAATTCCCCTATTGCCAACACCAATGAAGAAGCCCTACTTGCCACAATTCCATGTGTTGTAGACACTAATGAGGAAGCTGTCGACATCAGTGAGGATGAACTGTCATGTGCTGTAACTATGGGATCGGCTATAGCAAGAAGAGTGAAGAAGAGGAAAGAAGAATTTAAGAAGAAAAAAGGATTTAAGAAGAAAGTTATGTCACTATTCACAACTAGTGACAAAAAGTACAAAGGCAACCCACCTACGCAACAAGAACCTGCAGTTGTTGCAGTTATTAAGGTGGAGTCATTACTTGATGTCATTATACTTGCAAGTCCAAAGATCAAATTCATTTGTATAGAGATGATAACTTGAGAAATATAAATTTTCATGGATAAATATTTTGAAAGCATACTGATAAGTGAGTTTCAATTGTTATGTCATGCTTAATATTATTATTTTTTAAAGTTCTATGTATTGCATTTGAAATTGTGTTTAACCATATTAATTGATTGTATATATGAAATGATATTCAATGTTGGGAACATCTTAATTATTAGAGGTCGAATTGATAAACTCAAAACAAACAAGTACATAGATATTAACCATGTGGATGCCTTCGCCATGCTATTAGCTGAAAAAGAATAGCATTCAACCTGGCATGTACCAACCATTCCTATATGTTTCCTGCTTACATTGGATTAGTGTTCACATATTAAATAATTTCTATATAATATTGTTTGCTCAAGCATTAGCCATTTTATTGATTGTATATTATAGTGTATCGCATGTGAATATAGTCAATACATATTTTTTTTCAATTTGTGAGGTTTTTTGAGCTTGTGCACGCTGTCTATAAGGAATAGATTTTTTTGATAAACAATACACAATTAATACATAGTCAATACACCATGTTTTCAGGTTATAAAGCTTTTTTCAATAAGCATTGGACCCTTCTCGTAGGGATGCTTAAGAATAAGGTGTGGAATTTCTTTGATTCCTTTCTCAATCCCATCGTGAGTGAGACTAGCATATCAACCATAATCTCTATTATTTTTTTCTTTTGTGGATATAAATTAATATTTATTTGTTATTTTATTTATATAAATTACCTAGATAAAGATATAGAGGGATCTTTTGATTAGGCTATACGACAATGGCTTATTCATACTTTCCATGATGTGTCAACCCAGAATAATAGTTTTGATTGCAGAATATACATCTATAAATATATAAAAAAATAATCCATATGAGAAAGTCAATTGGGGTGACCATCAAGATTGGCAAGATAAAATGCCAAAATTTATGATCGAATTGCATATGCCTTGCTTTGTTCAACCATTAAATAGCCTTTTTCTTTTTTTCTAATAGTATAATCAGTGTGTAAATATAGTGAACAAAATATTTCGGTTGGCTTTGTATGGATATTGAATCATTTGATTTAAAAAATAATTGTACTCTTTGATTTTTTTTTTAGATTTATGGGCATTGATTTGTGTATTGATTGTGGATTGCTTGTCAAAAAAATCTCTTCTAATATACAATATGGACAAGCTTAAAAATCATCACAAAATGAACAAAAAATGTATATTGACCGTGCATTGACTAAATTAAGAGGAATCAACAAAAATCTCTTCTCATATATATGGAATACACAATCAATAGAAATTAAACACACTTTTTGTGTAAAAAATTCTCTTCTATACACACTCTATAGAAGCTCAAAAAGCACCATTAATGTATAAAAATAACAACATAAACCATTTAAATCTTTGAATCTTAACTTCTCATATGCAATACACAATTAATATACTCAGAGTACATGCTAAAAATCATCACATACAATACACATTCAATATATAGTCAACATACAGTGTGTCTTGAATGTGTATAAATTGTATATTGATTGTGTACTAGGTGTGTACTAATTATGTATTGATTGTGCATTAATTATATATTTAATGTGTCTTAATTATATTGACTGTGTATTAACTATATATTGATTGTATATTTATTGTGTATTAAATATTTTCTGACTCTGTATTGACTGTGTACTAACTGTGTATTGACCAAATCATTGGGCATGAGCAAAAATCTTTTCTCACACTCAATACAAAGTATTATTTATAAAACCATCACAAAATCCACATAATAATTACTAATTAGGAAATAAATGAACATTATTATTTATATAAAGTTTTACATAGGTTATTTACAGAAGCATGCCTATTCGTGGTCTTAATTATTATAATTAATTTTATTAACCTAAAATTAAATTTAATGTAATTGTTACTCTGGGGCAATGATATACATCATCATCCTCATGTACTCATATGTCACCTGACTAGTTGTTGCCTTATTTATAAATTCCTCGCTGAAGCATTCGAGCATGTTTGAGAACTTCATCTTCCTTAAAGATGAAAATAGTTATATTATAGTTGCCTATACGGCAAGTTTCTCTGTTGAAAAACTAAGTTCAATAAAACATGCATTGCCTCATAATATACATTAAAAAGCAATTAATATATAAGTTAAATCTTATTGTTAGGCTTCTTCTTCTTTTGCTAGTAGCCCTTCAGTCATGCATTAGAGATACATTTAGGTCTACACTTTAGTAGATCTTTCAATTTTATAATGGTGCGTTGTGTCTTGCCTATAACTTGTATTTATTTCTCTTGCCGTTAAGGATCAATTCTACATCTTTAGTCATGTTCTTCGTTGCAACTATCATATATTATTCTGTCTCCTCATTCATTTGTGCTTGTGCATTAATTTGATATGCAAATTTTTTGATATGAGTTCTAAATATTAGGTCATTATCTGCCTCAGATGCCTTTCTTGAGCCAACATATATACCTTTCATGTCTCTTCCTAAAGGATCAATTGGTGCTTATTCTCAATGCTCTTGATTAAAAAACTTTGAAGAATCATATGAGGTATACTTTATACTCATTCCATCCATGTCCCATAAAAATTCTTCTTAAAAAATGACTAAAACTATCTTGAGTAAAATCGAGTAGCTTATTTTAGTATTGTGTTACTTTTATTATAGGTACTACTGCAGACTGATTGTAATTGTTATCTTCATCCTTTTCATTCTGGCACCATATGATCATCGCCTACTCTAGGCCCAAAAATAATCAATTACAAAACTTATTGGATTTGAATATCATAACACACATTACTAGTAGACTAATTATGTTATGTGGATAGAATGCTCATGCTAGAATAATCTTTATTAAAAGTTGTTGACCACTTATTTATTATATTATAAAGCTCCTCAAACCAACCATTATTACAGTGGCTCTCTTCTGTGATCATTTCAGCTCATATTTTTTCGAACTCGTCCTCAAAGTCACATTTGCTCAAACACTTATAAAAGTGATCTCAGACTTTGTTATTGCTATTGAAGCGCTAAATTTTTTATGAAACCTTTTTAAAGATGTGTCACTAGCACAGTCTATGGAGTGCGTGAGGTAATGCAACTTCTATTGCCCTAGTTATTACCTGATGATGATGAGTAAATATTGTTATTTAATATTTATCACCCATTATTCAAATAAATATTCTAAATAACCACATAAATAATTCAATAATTTCCTTTGATAGAAAATTCACCCCAAAGAGAATATTTTGACAATGATTATAAACTCTGATAAATGGTGCACATACTAAATTATATTTATTAAATCTATGGCTAGTATAAAAATTATCACATCTCTAAAACAATCATAATCTATCCAACCCATCCAATCAACCCAAATAAAATTCAACAATCTATCAAATTTATCAATTTAGACATCCAATGCAAACATATTATCATCAACTTACGGATCTTTAAATAATTGAATTTAAAAATTAGTGTTCCCATATCCAATATTTATTTTTTTTCTCTTTTTGAATATAGTTGTATGCATCACTCTTAGAGAATCCAATAATCTTGATACCTTCAACTTCATCTATAAGATAGGAAAATGCATCAACTGTTCTTATAACGACTTCTATAATTGATTTAAGAACTGATGTTTTCTCACCACCAATGTTTATATATGATCTAAGTAGATGTCGGTCTTTTAGCCTAGACAATTCATGATTGTGGCTTTCAATAAATTTTTGAATATTTCAATATCCATCTTCATCAATTGTAAACCTAATTATAGCTGGATAACCTGTTCGAGTCTCTAATTTTTTAAATTTCATTTGGCAATTCAAATCAAGACCCTTCTTGAAACTATATTTTGAACAAACAAAGTTCTTATATTTTATATTTTAAAAATTTGGCAAGTAACTCTGATGATCCTTACAAACTCTAAAACTAATATTATGGGTATACATGTAGTACAACTCATTTGTTTCTTTCCCATCCTTATACACACCCTATATACAAGGGAAAAATGTTAAGAGGAAACACACCACATGGTGGGTATAAGGAAAACTATATAAGCTTGTACACAATATGTACAAGGTTGTATGCATATTTCTAAGCTTTCTTTAAGTTAGTTGATTACGATCATCCCCACTTGCAAGTAGTAACACAATAATCTTCACACATTATAGTATTTTTTTTTAAGATGAAAGGTAAAACCTATTACACATTATAGTATGTCTTCCATTTTCCTTTATTATGGTTTCTAAGATAACTTTGAGAGGTGTTTTAATTCCCACATTATTTGAGGCTTCACCATGAATGTTTGGATGAAGGAACATGATTCTTAACAATGCACCAAATAATACATTATCAAGGTTCGCTTATTAATAAAAGGCTAAAAAGTATAACAAGCTCTTCAACTCAATGTTGAACATCATAATAAACTCCTTGGCATATGCTGATAGTCACAACACATAGCTTAATGACAAAAAAGTAATATCATCAAAGTGAAGATTCTAAATCTTTAGATATACTCATGATAAATCCCTAGATGATGAACCATGAGACCTTGATAAGAATTACCTTGATTCTTATAGTCATTACCATACTCTAGGACATGCATAAGAATGTTGTTTGGATAAACAAGCATCTTCATGATAAATAATATTATGATATTGTTAATCAATGGTGCATGAAAAATATAGAGGGATAATTAAATATGGGACTTCCATTTACAAAAAATCTTAAACCCACCCTAAGTCTAATTAAAATATTAATAATATAATGAAACTTAATTGTAAAACCAATCTCCTAAAAAGCATCATATTTCAATAAATGGCTCTTTAGCTGCCTTTTCGAAGCACACATTATCAATGTAATTTATGCATTAATCATGGTGTGGTGAACAATACATATTATTTTGAAGGTAATTGATAAAATATAATGAATTAGCTTTTGAGTTTTTTCTTATCAAATTAATTGAACATGTTTCAACATCAAATATATCACTAAGAGAGAGAGAGAGAGAGAGAGAGAGAGAGAGAGAGAGAGAGAGAGGCTTTTCAAATTCAAAAAAAAAAAAGTTTCCCCCTTTGTTCCCATTATAAAAGAAATTTCTTATAATATTGACAACCCTTTGGTGAGAAGTAAAATTAATGGGAATATACATAAGGATAGAGTTAACCAAGAACAATCTAATTCCTAAAATAGAATATTACCCCTCCAAGTAACAAAAAGAGATTTATTGCATGCTAAAATATTTACAGCAATAGAGAAAGATTTTAATGACTTAGTTTTTTATGAAGATCTACTACACACATATATAAAAGAAGATTATAAGAGGTATTAGAATTTTACATAAAATAATTGAAAAGAAAAAAAATAAAGAGCCTGGCCTAATTAAAATGATTGCGCTAATGTATATCATTAGTTATTAATAAAGTTATTCCCCATAATTAGGAAAGATATTGACACAATTTAATGGGCATAAACTATAGAGAATGAATTTTGAGATGAAAGTTGGAGAGCCTTGGGGCATTAATGCTACCTTTAAGAGATCATTTATAGTATATTCAATTAGAAGAAGAGAACATAGACTAAAAGTCCACATAAATTTTGGTGTTGATGTCACAAGTGAAGTTGATGTTAATAACATACATTGATTTGATTTACTATTTGTGCATCAGCTATGTGATGAAGTTGATGCTTATTGACATTGGTGTTTACAATGTGCATTGATCATATGGCAGATGTGTATCTCGTCATTGTTAGTGATATTAGGTAATAAAGTCAAAGGGCATCAAAATTGCTGTTGACGACTTGCATCAACTTTATAGGCGATGACAATACTTAATAATGTCAAAATTAAGCTTGTCTGAATTAGATCATGCCTTAATGATGTTGAAATTAAGTGTTCATTGGCTCATTGGATTTGTCTCATTTAGATGCTTAATTTAACTTTGAACATGTAAGATTTGGATATCATTTGGTCATTCAATTATGTCTTAAAATTTTAAATGAAGCTTCAAGTGCTTGATTTGTCTCATTTGGTATCAAATCATATCACTTTTATTATTGATGGGTTTGTCTCATTGGGGCTTTTAGTTTGATTATAAATTTGTTGAAAATAGAGGATGGATGGTCGTGAATCTGATTCTGGGAAATTCTAGTTATAATATGTATTGAGATTCATACTTAATCATGTAGATTTTCTGATAACATGCCAAGATTAAATCTTTTTTATATTAGGAAGCAATAACTATTTTGAAGCCTTTTTGAACTCATTAGAACTCCTAAATATGTGAGTGGGAGATTTTAATGGAGCAAATACAAATTTTATCAAGATAGGTTTAAGAACCTCTAAATGAATCAATCAAGATTTGGTGAAATTATCACCAAATACATGTATGAAGTTATCATCACCAACCCAAATATTTTATTCCAAACCACTTGTGGTCACTAGATGTTGAAATTACAACTATCATATTAGGAAATATTTTATGCATCCAATAGATGAAAAAAAATCTAAAAATTTCTTGAATTTAGTATGCCAATAATTTAATGATATAAAAAAGAATGAGCTATAATATATTTGTTGATTATTATTTTGTCCTTAAAATTACTTTATGTACTTTCATTATTTTTTTTAATCTTCTATAACATTTATGTCATGTTGATTACATATAAATGTCTTATAACTTTTTTGTTTTATCATATGAATTGTTAGACATAAGTCTTCATTACTCTTGTTTTGTGTTCTATAACAGTTTAAAATTTATATTATTTCATTATTAGCCTAATTTCATGTTGATTTCATATAACATCTTCAAAATTCGTTGCTTTGTTACAAATTTTTTTAAAATGTCTTCATTGTTATCATCTACACCTGTAATGGCATGTTATTGTTGTTTAATTCAAATAATCCAAGTTTATCTAATTATGTTGTCATGTTTTTTTTCTTTAATGTAATCATTCTTATTATGCGAGCTTTAAGAAAATACCTTCAGCTATTCGTGTGAAGTCTTTCGAGATAGAAGGAGCTCAATATACTTTCTTTAATGTAAAACTTCTTCTAAACGTTAACGTATTTACACTAATTCTGATAAAAGTAGATAAGAATGGGTGTTAGCAAGAATGAGTCTGTTTATATTTTTCTTTTCTGCTATACTCCAATTTGATCGTAAATGGAGCCAAAATTGGTTATGACATACAACCTACTAAAATAATTAGTTTTTATGTGCAATGGTGATGAATACTCACTCCTTTAGGTTGGTTCTTTTGTCACGAATACTTATCTCTCAAATTTAGTATCCCTTGATATAGAAATAATATCATTTTAAAAGGGAATATCAACAAAAATTTCTTTAAAATAGTACTTGAGACCGGGCGTATTACCAGTTATCATGAAATCATCCACCTTATGTTAATATATGTTGAGCTCTCTTTTGATGATGAACCACACACATTTACAATCTTGTTATTCAGCCTTTCATTATCATAAATTTGATGCAATCATACTGTGAAAGTGTTCCTCCAACCGTTTGGAGTTTTGTTGAGGATTTTGATCATACTGGTGACAATCCATTTTCTGAAATAGCTTATAGAGTTGTCGTTGAGGAGACTGGACGTGCAATTATATTTGCTTAGAGATAATTTATAGAAAGCAATATTCAATCATTCAAACGATGAATTTTCTCTATCATTATATAAGTTGCTAGGAGGACACTAATGTTTCATTTGGGACAGCTTTCTTATGACTTTCAAAAGCAGCTCGAGAAATTTTTATGCTAAAAAACTGCTTTATAAAGTAATTAAAAAGCTGTCCCAAACTAAGCCTAAGACAATTAAAAGCTGAGAAATATTTGATTGATTGCTCAGTTAATTACGAAGCTCACAAATTAATTACAATCAAGTCCTTCCCTTTAAGAAATAATAAATTTGAAGCAAATCAAACTAGCACAACTGTGTCCAATACATTAAAATAAAAATATAAAAGTTTTATAAAGTAATTAAAAAGCTGTCCCAAACTAAGCCTAAGACAATTAAAAGCTGAGAAATATTTGATTGATTGCTCAGTTAATTACGAAGCTCACAAATTAATTACAATCAAGTCCTTCCCTTTAAGAAATAATAAATTTGAAGCAAATCAAACTAGCACAACTGTGTCCAATACATTAAAATAAAAATATAAAAGTTGTGTTATTGATTAATATAATAACACAAGTGAATAAGTTTGTGTTATTATGTTAAATAAAAGCATTAAAATTTAACAAATTGAAGATATTTTTTTCCCCTGTTTTGGAACCGTAGGGCCTCATAATTTGGATTTAAGTTTTTGATATTTTGACTTCCATTCGAGGTTAAGTTGATCCATTCTTGTTGGGTTAGTAGTCCTTGGATAATAAGCTCAATACTTTGTAGAGTTAAGAAGGCCACTCAAGGACCATATTTTTGTTAGCATGGGCAAATACCAAAGTGATCTACTTTCAACCTAATTTAATCTCCCTAACAAAGCACTTAGATTACCTAGTTGGTGATTTGAACATGATGATGAAAGGGAGATTACCTTAACACTATTAGGTTGACTCTAATCGACCTTGGTCAAACCCTAATCTAGTCTTTCATCTAGCATTTCTAAACTTACCCTATGCCATTTAGGGACAAATCTATTCACATTTAGGGACTCATTTGGGTAGACCTAGCCAACCCTCACTTGTCTTCAAGTTGCTCACAACCTTATCATACTCTTGCGGATCCCCTGAACAGCCCTAGCTTGGTCTATTGAGTTGAGTCAGATCTTATTGGATACAACCCTCAGGGTATATTAATCCTAATCTGATATACATTAGATGGTCAATATTTAACATAACAATGTGTCTATCTCTATAGGCTAAAATTGATCTTAGGTCATGCATGGACCAACCTTAGGTCACGCGTATTGAGCTCATTCAATGTTGAACTTGTAACAATCTAAACTTCTAACCATAAAGAATAACATCATAGTTTTGTCTAGGGGTACCAATATTTGACACGACACGAAAACCTGACTTGAACCCAACCTAAAAAATTCGGGTTAGACCCAAGCCAATTTCAAAACTGGTCGGGTTCGGGTTCCTAGATTCGGTCCGTTTGAAAAATGGGTCAGACTCGGGTTGACCCGATGAGTTTCCAGGTCAACCCAGAAACCCATTTAAATTGAGCTACTCGCGCTGCCCAAGATGCCCGCACTTGCCCCGGTTGCTCGCGCACTTGCTCGCGCCCTGCCCGCGGCTGCTCGTGCGCCTGCCAACTGCCGTCCGCACGCCCGAAGCTGCCCGCGCCTGCCAATTGCCCCACAATGCCCGTCTGCCCGCTCACACGAGTCCGTGCCCACCTGCAACCTGCCGCCGGTCGTCCTGCGTGCCCGCCGTTTTGCCGTCCCGCTGCCACCATATGTGGAACCGTATCGGGTCGGGTTAACCCGGCAACCCGACGGGTCGGGTTCGGGTCCGAGTTTCCTACCCGTTTACATACCTGGTTCGGGTTAAGGTCGACTCGTTTGAAACCGGACCAGTTTCGGGTTCAACCCGAAACCCGGTTTTGACACCCATAGTTTTGTCCCCTTAGTGTAACTTCTCAGTAGATTACCCACTCAAAAAGTGCTCACACACAAGCATGCTTAACTATAAAGTTTCAAATGAAATTTCAATGATTACATCAAAAGGCGTCTCGAGTTTAAGAGTTTAGCTTTCTTTTTTTTAGGGGTTTCAAAATATCTACCACTTAGATAATTAATGTACTCATCAGTTTCCTTTGCCCAGAATCATCCACCATATAGATAAAAATTGAAATGTATATTTCTCATCTTCTAGCGTCGTATTGCTCCGATATCATTTTATAACATATCAAACTCTCAACCATCTAGATATTGTTCGTTTGGCCTAATAGCCTTACAATTTTGTCTCATTTATGTAACTTTATATGAGGACACTCATTCTTAGAGTGCTCCTATACAAGCACACTAAACTTTAAATTTTCTAATAAAATTCCAACCGTTATATCAAAAGATATCTCCATATATAAGAGTTCAACTTTATTTCTTACGTGGTTTCACAAAACTCAGTTTAAACAATATTTAGCTCAGTCAAAAATTGATCCAATCTATTTTTCAAAGCTAATTTACAAACAAAACCCACTCATCATGGGACCAGTTTAACTTAAGTTTGGCTTAGCCAAAATCAGTTAAAATTGTTTTAGATTGTGGACCAGACTCCCCTTCAGCACCCACCAAATCTATGTCAAATTAGGATGTTTTGAGCCCAATCCTATTTAAGGCCACATTCCATCTCAAATCACTCTAATTTCCTTAATTCTAAAAGTAATTATTCAATCAAAATAAAAAAAAAAAAAATTTACCTAATCTAAAATTTAAGGGAGATTTTATGATCTTATCTAACTTGACTCGACTGTCTCCGTTGAGCGCCCATTGCCCATCAGCTCTACCAGATTTTGATCTGCACATATAATATTTGAGAAGAGATAATGAGTAATAATTTTTTTAAAGGAACTACCGAGTCAATTAAAAAAAAAAAAAGAAGGCCGGCACAAATTTGACTTGCTAGCTCATCAAGTTCTACTCACATTTCATTTATCGAGTCGAGCTGACTTTACTTAACTATCATCTAAATGATAGGATATAGTGCGAAAATCTTATTCAATTATAAGCTTTATTTTATTATATAATTAATTATATTCTTATGAATTGGCCATGCATAAATTATCATTTAGCATGCACGAGCCAGATTAATAACTTTCTGTATCACTGATGAAACCAAATTCGTGCGAATTTAATTATGACTTTAAAAGTAGCTGCATTTTCTCAAGATTATATTTGGTTCCAGTCGATACCATGCAAAAAATGAGTTGTTCAGCAAACCCAAAAGACGTTATTTGCCATTTTTATCCACAACACCAAACCTCAAAGCTGGCAAAAGCTGGCAGGCTTCAATCAAAGAATCAGCGTTTTCATCATCACCAGCCAACCGTCTTGATAGGGCACAAAAAATTACTTCTATTCGAGCACAAATCTCGAGGCGATTCAAGTTGAAAACTTTCAAAATTAAAATTGGAATCATCTGAATTCTAATTTCAGCAAACATATAGTCAAACTAAACGTTTCAAAGAGACGAACCTGCATTTGGAAGGATCAAAGCATTAAATTGAGAGTGGTTGGATGGACGGTCGATCTTGAATCCCTTGATCTTGAACCGTTTGATGGACATTTGAATGTCTTAGTGATGTCGGAATTCAGTGATCTTAGGCTCTTTGGTCAAAGCATTATTTGGATTTATAAAATGATATCAAAATATGAAATGCTTATATTCAAATCGAGCGGCTCGGCTAGACGAATCCAACGAGCCCAATATTATTGAATTCTAACATCGTTAAGACACTTAAACAGTTGAAAAACTCTCTATGATCGGGGGAATTAATACAAGTCATCCGATGGAGTACTCTAAACCGACCCAGAATCTTCTCAAGAGCTCCAGCAGCATCGCCGGCAAACCCCTCATCGACTATCGTCGGACCATCACTCGACTGTCGATCACTGCTGTCGGACTACAAACCGACCATCATCGGACCACCGCCAGACTTCAGCCGACCGTTGTCGGACAACCACCCAGCCACAAACAATTGCAAGACTTCCACCCAGCTGCCGACCACCACTAGACTTCAGCCCGACCGTCTTAAAATCACCGCACGGCCACCAACCGCCGTCGGACTTCCACTAGGCCGTTGATTCAGGCCGAACTTCAGTCCGACCATCGTCGGACCACCGCCTGGCAGCCGACATATACCAGACTTCCACCCGGCCATCGACCGTCGTCGAACCTCAGCCCTTTGTGGGACCACGATCCGATTTTCCATCACCGTCGGACTTTAGCTCGGCCATCGTCATATCATCGCCCGGTCGCCAACCGCAGACAGACTACCACCCAGTCGCCGGCCGCCTTAGGACTTCCACCCGGTCGCCTACCATCGCCGGACTTCAGCTTGACCGTCTTCAAACCACCGTCTGGTCGTCGGCAATAGTCAGACTTCCAACCGGCCGCCGATCGCCGCCAGACTTCCACTCCCGGCCCATCAACTGTCGTCGGACCACCGCTCAGCCTTCAATCACCGTCGAACTTCTGCCCGGCCACAACTCTTCAGCCCGATCGTCGCCGAACCACCGCCCGGCCGTCAATCGCCGAGCTTCCACCTGACCGCCGACCGCCATCAGACTTTCACCCGACCTCCGACCGTCGCCAGACTTCAGCTCGACCTTCGTCAGACCATCGCCCGGCCGTCGATCTCCATTTGACTTAAGTCCGTCCTTTATCGGACCACATCCCTGTCACCGACCGTCGCCGGACTTCCACCTGGCCGTCCAACCGTCGTCGGACTACCACTCGGTCGCTAACCGTCGTTGGACTTCAACCCAACCTTCATTAAACCACTATATGGCTGGCAATTGTCGCTGGGCTTCAGCATGACCGTCATCGGACCACCAGCTGGTCGCCGACCCAGTTGGGCTTACACCCAGACGCCGACCGTTGTCGGACTTCTGCCCAATCATCGTCGAACCACCGTCAATTCACCGACTGCCGTCAATTCACCGACTGCCGCCGGACTTCCACCAGGCCACCAACCACTGCCGGACTTACACTCAACCACCACTGGATTTCAGCCCGACCTTCATCGGGTCACTGTCGGATCGCCGACCGCTTCCGGACTTCCACCGGACAGCTTAGCGTCGTTGGACTTCCGCCTGACCTTCGTCGGATCATTCCCCGCCAGTTGAACTTCTGCACGAACATCATCGAACTTCCGTCCAACTGTCGCCAAACATTTGTCTAACTGTCCAAACTACTATAATTTAACCGCTTTTAAGTCAAGGGATGGGTCAACCTTTGTAATTCACTCAAATTTAGTGGAATCTTTTCACATGTGCGGGACCAGGACCCGTAGTTTTTCCCTATTTGGGCTTTCCACATAAAAAAATGGGTGTTTTAATTCTCTTTTTTCATGTGCTGAATATCCGTGCATCGCTAAAACAAAATGTTTACTCGCTCTACCACTACGAATATTCTTGCCCACATACAACAAATCTCATGTATTCTGCATCATCATTTGTACTCACTTTTTACTTGTGCATTTCACAAAGCCTTTCATGTTTGAAATCAGATTTTGAAAAAGGATCAATTTCATTAAATTCTCTATTTTGTTGGATGTAGTAATTAGATATTAGCGCTGATATTAAATTTTACACATCCATAGTTACGGTACTTACAATTATTGAAGCGGAATTTAAATTTATTTTTGAGAGCAGAATTCCCTATTTCTATTCCAATCCACAAACTCTACGATGAGGCCACGTGTGACTAAATATCTGGACGGCAGATTACAAGAAGGTCGCTCACTCGCTCTCGTCTTCCCTCCTTTAAAAGAGTAATTATTAGGTACATTCACTGGATGTAGAGGAAGGTTCGGTTTTAGGCAAAAAAGGCCTGTACCGAGTTTTTTCAAAAAACTATGTATTTTTTTAAAAAACTCGGTACAGGCACTTTTTTGCCTAAAACCGAACCTTCCTCTACGTCCAGTGAATGTACCAAATAAAAGTTCGCTTTAAAAGGACCATCTACATAGAAGAAAGTGTACATAGTTGCAGCGTCTCTTGGAGTTGATAACTTGGTGAGCTTAATGGCTTCAAGACCAGGATTGCTCACAGAGTGGCCATGGCATAGGCTCGGCAACTTCAAGGTAATATGATCTCTCTCCATATCATAAAATTAACATACTTCTCTATACACACACACACACAAAGCCCAGGACTAATTTAGAAATTTTTTTCTTAACAAAAATTTTGAATGTTCTTTACTTTTGAACACTATCTTATAGGAAGTCTTAAACGTTTTATCTTCATCTTCTCTTTTCTCCTAGCAAGTAGCAACATACAAATATATTGCCAAATCACTTGTAAGCATGAATGATTTGGATTCTAGTTGGGATGAAATTATTCAATGCAGACATCGAATGCCGTCTGGAGACCAACCAAAATACGTCACGTTGCCCCCTTCTCGGTACCTGGCTCGGTACCGAGCAAAGTACCGCTGACATGGCACATTCTGGTTTGTCTCCGGACAGTGAACTGCGTTCGGCGTCCGTACGGAATCATTTTTGCAGTGGTGAAACTTGAAATTAACTTTGATATTATGATTGCAAAAGTAGTTTTATACTACATAATTTATTTAAAATAGTGGAAAAATAACAATCAAATAAATTTATGATTGTTATTTGAAGAGTAAAGCAAAGGGAAAAATGTCCCGAACAAACCTTTTATTTCCAAATAAAAGTCTAAACTTATTGTTTATTTTTATTTTTATGAAATATAAATATTTTTTCTTATTATGCAGTATTTGGTTATAGCTCCGTGGGTGATACAAAGTTTCTACTTACTTGCAACAAAGGAGATGAAGGATGTCTCCATACCTTATCTTCTGATTTTCCCTTCCATGCTGCTGAGGATGCTCCACAATCAGATATGGATAAGCATTTCTCGCTGGCAAACTGCCAGAAGTCCTCACCGGATACTTGACAAAAGTATAGAGTTTGAGCAGGTTGATCGTGAGAGGAACTGGTGAGCCATCATCTAATTGATAAATTATTAAACTAATGAAATACAAATTCTAATTTAAAACTTTTTATTAGTTCTTAGTATATTAATTAAAGTATATTTATTATATATATTTTTTGTTAACTCTCTGTATTTTCTCTCTGTCATTGCGTATGCACTTTCTAATAAAATTGTTTTATCAATCTTAATTAAATTAATTTAATTATACTTTTTGTTGTGTTCTGGAGTATTTGCGGCGGTAGAGAAATATATAGTTTAACGTCTAAGTATTGTACGAAGATCCAGCACACAAGCAGATAAGTGAGAGAGAGTAGCATTTATAACAGACACCAGAGTTTTTACGTGGAAACCCCTGAAAAAGGGGGAAAAACCACGAGGCCACGAGGCCTGGCCCAGTTTGAATGAATCCACTAGTATCTCCAGTCGATTACAAATGAGGTCCTTCTTAGGGAGAAGACCTTGGTCTGATGTTACAAATGTACGTCATATAGAGCGCATTACATGGTGGGAGTTACAATAATCAACATAGACATTTATTTGGTCAGAAAGACCATTGGAGGTGACTGAAGTCGGAAGGACCGTAGTCGGTAGAAGACCGGGGTCTAAAAGTCTGTTGTCTGGTGACGGAGGTCGGAGTGACCGTAGTAGGCGACGGAAGTCGGGAGGACCGTAGTCAGCAGAAGATCGGGGTCTGAAAGACCGTTGTCTGGTGATGGAGGTCGGAATGGCCATAGTATGCAACGGAGGTCAGGAGAATCGTAGTCGGCCGGAGACCAAGGTCTGAAAGATTGTTGTCTTTTGATGGAGGTCGGAAGGACCATAGTAGGCGACGGAGGTCGGGAGGATCGTATATATATCGGCAGGAGCCGGGGTCTGAAAGACCGTTGTCTGGTGATGGAGGTCGGAGTTACCATAGTAGATGACGGAGGTCGGGAGGACCGTAGTCGGCAGGAGACCGAGGTCTGAAAGACTGTTGTAGGAGAGCAGTACTTCAGGAGAACTTTCTGCATCAAGTGGTTTCCCGGAAGAAGTCTGGGCGTCAGGTGGTGGTCCGGTGGAAGTCCGGGCCTCACATGGTGGCCTGGTAGAGCACAGGGCTTTAAGCAGTAGTCCGGCGGAGCAACAGCGTCAGGCGGTGGTCCGGCGGAGGTGAGGGCCTTAAGTGGTGGTCCGG
>NW_021319518.1:4185344-4232854 GCF_001605985.2 Dendrobium catenatum | reverse complement strand
CTTCTTTTCTCCTTGGAACCAAGGATGAGATGGAGACTTTCATTTCTGGAGTTAAGGAGGAGACTCTAAAGGAGACACTCCCTATGGGAGTTGGCTATCTTCACGAAGGGCTTTGTGATCTTGATCAAGAAGTTGTGAAGCAGTTATTCTTCAGCCGAAGAATTCAAGTTTGTGTTGCAAGCAGCTCAATGTGTTGGGGAATGTCGTTGCCGGCTCACTTGGTTGTTGTCATGGGTACCCAATATTATGATGGGCGGGAGAATGCTCATACTGACTATCCAATCACTGATTTATTGCAGATGATGGGACATGCAAGCAGGCCTCTTATAGACAGTTCTGGAAAATGTGTAATTCTGTGTCATGCTGCAAGAAAAGAATATTATAAGAAATTTCTTTATGAAGCATTCCCGGTTGAGAGTCATCTGCATCACTTCTTGCACGACCATATGAATGCTGAAGTTGTAGTTGGTGTGGTTGAGAACAAGCAGGATGCGGTGGATTATCTTACATGGACCTTTATGTATAGAAGGCTCACAAAAAATCCAAATTACTATAATCTTCAGGGTGTCAGCCACAGGCATCTTTCCGACCATCTTTCTGACCTTATAGAAAATACATTGAATGACTTGGAATCAAGCAAGTGCATTATCATAGAGGAGGACATGTATCTCAAACCTTCTAATCTTGGATTGATTGCTTCATACTATTACATTAGCTACACCACCATAGAGCGTTTCAGTTCATCTTTGTCTCCAAAAACTAAAATGAAAGGTCTACTTGATATTTTAGCATCTGCCTCAGAATATGCACTGCTGCCAATTCGTCCTGGGGAGGAGGACTTGATCAGGAAGCTTATTCATCATCAAAGATTTTCCTTTGAAAATCCTAAGTGCACAGATCCACATGTGAAGGCAAATGCGCTCCTGCAAGCTCACTTCTCTAGGCATAATGTGGTTGGAAATTTGGCAGCAGACCAGCGAGAGGTGCTACTTTCAGCTCATAGGCTCCTTCAGGCTATGGTTGATGTCATCTCTAGCAATGGTTGGCTTACCCTTGCCCTTCTTGCAATGGAGATGTGCCAGATGATTACTCAGGGAATGTGGGAAAGAGATTCCATGTTGCTCCAGCTTCCTCATTTCACTAAGGAGTTAGCTAAGCGTTGTCAGGAAAACCCGGATAGAAGTATAGAGACAGTATTCGATTTGGTAGAAATGGAAGATGATGAAAGACGCGACTTATTGCAGATGTCAGACGCCCAAATGCTTGATATTGCTCGGTTTTGCAATCGCTTCCCAAACATTGACATGGCTTATGAAGTGCTGGATGCTGATGACATTCTTCCCGGTGAGGATGCCACTTTGCTGGTTACACTGGAACGTGACCTTGAGGGTCGCATGGAGGTTGGATCAGTTGATGCTCCCCGATATCCCAAGCCTAAAGAAGAAGGCTGGTGGCTTGTTGTTGGTGATAGCAGCAACAACCAATTGCTCGCTATAAAAAGAGTTGCACTTCAAAGGAGAGCCAAGGTTAAGCTTGTTTTTGCAGTCCCTAAAGATGTTGGGAAGAAGCCTTTCACGATCTACTTTATGTGCGACTCTTATCTGGGTTGTGACCAGGAATACAACTTTACCGTTGATGTCAAAGAGTCTAGGTAAGTACAATAATAAAAGAAGTGGCTTTCCTTTGTGATAGATGCAAAAGTTTTTCAATCATATGCCATGTTTATTGTTGTAATTTATCTTTGGAGTTTGTGGCATGCTAAATTAGCGTCTTGACTTTGTATAACTATGTTCACTATAGACTTTTATGGAGTTTATGTATCTAATATGTGCTAATGATTTTTGCCATGAAATCATGCGTACGCTTCCTTGAGATCCAATTGCCAATGTAATGTGTTCTTGAACGCTCGATTTTCATGCAATCTTTAAATTGTATTCTTGTAGGTATATTTGTAAAATCCATAAATATTTGTGAAATATTCCTTTCTAAAATTATTTATACTGTGTTCTTTATAATGAACTTAACATTTGAACAAAATTTCATTACTTATTAAAAGGTATTTCCTTTGATATTTATGAAGTTTTCTTAATATTTTGTTTTCTATGCTACAACGTGACATAAGGTTCATTTTGATAGGCACCTCACAAAATGTTATATTTACGAAGCTTTGGATTTCAAGTTTTACATGGTCTATATGATAAAACACATGATCTTTAATATGATTCAATTTTAGTTGCTTGTGTATGCAATTTCCTTCAGGAAATATGATACAGTATCATCGTTGTATGCACTTCTTTTTCCACAAGTATATGATAAGATCTCTTTGAACATGTTATTTTGCACCAATTGCAGTAAAGCTTATTTAGTGACCTGTTCAAAAGGACTTCAGTGCTTTTAATCGTTAGGTGGTAGATAGCTGCTTAAGTGAGGGATTAAGGTTTCATTTGGGATGGTTTTTTCATTGCTTTCTAAAGCAGTTTTCTTAACTTAATCACGTCAACTTCATCTTTGATTGTCAAACCTTTTAACCATTGTAAGTTTGTTTTATCATATTTTGCCAGATTTACAAATCAAATCATATATATATATATATATATATATATATATATATGCCTGCATGTTTGAAAATTTAAAAAATATCAGATGGCAGCAAGATGCTTGTGGTAGATAATTTTTTTGATAAATGCTGGTAAATCTTCATATGAATTTGTCGAAAATGCACTCCATTGCAAAGAAAGCTTCGAGACTCTTCCTTATGCTTCATTTGATCTTCTAAAGATAATGTTGAGCATAGCTGGTAGCTTCGAAACTCTTCCTTATAATGTGATTGTTTGGGAAGTAAACCACGTAGCATATACAAACAAGAAAGTGAAAATGTAGCAAAAAAGAAAGAGGCCAGGATTTAACATGAAAATTTTCAAAAACGGAAAAAAAATCATGGGGTCACACCACACCAAGAAATTCACTATGAAAATCTTGGATTAATAGTATATATCTCTTATCTTTCACTCTCTCCTCACCTCTCTTCACTTTACAATTTATTCACCACAGAATAAAGAAAGAGCCACACTTAACTTACACCAAGGGACGCAACCCTTCAAGTTAAACATGAAAAATGAGAAAGAAAACTTTCTAGCCTGACTCCTAGTGCCCTGGTGCCGGTTTTTGAGCGCCACGGCACTCCGCTCTGACTCCAAGTCAAAACAAGTGTACAACACTGCATTGTAGTACAATTATACAAAGAAAAAAAACTGCAAGGGAAAAGCCTCCGCACCCAAGGAGGCGCAGGCCCCCCGACGATCTCAACCGGCATAATTGAATTTTGAGTGAACAGTACAATTTGATTGATCGACACAATCAAATTCCACGTAAAACTAACATTTAGGGAGGTTTAACTTAGGGAACATCTTATTTTCCTTTGCTTGAAGTGTAAGCTCAAGTTCTTTAACCTTTCATATATATTGATGCTCTCATATAGTTAGTAGACCCATTTCATATTGTAGATTTAACCTGTATAAACAATTTTATTAAAAAAGGTTGTGTTTTATGGTGCCACTGAATACATTTTAGGAATCTATATAATTCTAGGAATAAAACATTGTTGCTATAAGAAATTTTACTCACAACAAAGTAGGAAACTATGAGTCCTTCCAAATCAATTTCCGCCAATCTCATAATCTTATCTTGGATAGCTTTCATTTAAGTTTTTTCTGGTCTAATAATACTGTGCATGACAGTTTCCATATTAGTCTTCCATCAGCCACATAATCCAGTCCAAGGCAACGTTCAATTTAGTCTTTGCTAGCATTGAGTTCAGTTCTTGGACAGATTTCAATTTAGTCACTGCCCTCATGTTGATCAGTAGAGATCTAACATTTCAAGCTAGTCTAAAATATTTATGAAAGCAAGATTATGGAATCACTTGGTGAATATGTCACGATTTGATTACACATTGGGACATAAGGAGTGCATATTAGCCCACTTTCATGCTACTTTTTTTTATACAATGCTTGTCGACATCAATACTTTTTTTTTCTATGATGTTGTTATGTGTTATTGGCAATGTTAATTGTGGATATTTTATCACAATATACTCTTCCCATTTAATATCTAGTCTTCTAAATTATTTTTTAATCATAAGAGTTCACCAATTTCTTGTGCAATTGCTATGAACTTAAACTCGGCACGCGATCTTGAGGGCTGATTATTTATTACTCCATGCTATAATATTTATTCTTAGTAATGTGCAATAGTATGAAATGGATCTTCTATCAATAGTAGATATTTTGTATTATTTGATGAAATAGAAACGGGAAATAGCAAGATATAGTTGATCCTCAATTCGAGAGGAGGATCGATCTCTCTCAAATCTTTAGATGCCGCAAGAGCCCCAAAAGAAAACCTAAATCTAAGAGATCTCATATTTCAGCCAAATTCAAGATGCCATAACCCTAGGAAAATAAACTATTTAATGCATACAAATCAAAAGGAAATATCTAAACAATCCCTATATTTAAATTTCCCTCCTAACTCCCTCAAAAAACCTTGCTAAAACAGCCTATGGCGTGCGTTCGGTGCCTATAGGAGGCTGAGAAACCCGCCTCTGTGTTCGTGTATGCTGGTCCCGTCGGACCGGCTGAACCGGTCTAACAGTTGCGTTGGTGCATTTACATGGTCATATTTATTATATTCACAGTTGGCACACTTGTTTATTATGAGATAATTTTACATGGTTCAGTGGACTAAAAGAGCTGCCTCTTTGCTTTATCATGCTATATAGGTTGCACTCTAGTTTTGTTTGTTATTGAAGCCTGTGGAGTAATCATTGCTCTAGTGCGTATTATGAGTCAAGGCCTCAATGAAAACAAACAATTGAAAAAAATTTGTAAATCCTTTCATGCGTCATGACAACTTTATTTCTATTCATGTATGCTTTTTGTAAGCACATTGTCTGTATTTTTATATTGTTAAGAATCATTATCCAGCATTACTTTTCTTTACTGCTTTTTAAAGCTGTTTTTTAGTAGAAAATTTTTATTTTTTGTACTAAAAAGTTGCTTTAAGAAGCATTAAAAAAGTTGCGGTTATTTGTTGCACATACCTGAAATTGCTTTTTTATATCTCAAGCTAATCATTCTCAACATGTTTGGGCTAAATATCAAGTGGTTATTTTATTGACTAATGATTATTTGTACTTGAATATATAATATATTTTTAAATATCATCAACATTTTGTATAATGATAATTGTTCTTAAACAAAAATTAGGTAATATCTCTATGTAATTTTGGTTGTAAGGATATTTTTGGATTTTCTTTGCTATTTCTCTTTGTATTTTGTTCATCGTTCTCTAACAATAGCACATCTACACAATGTGTTTAATTATATATGTTGGGGGCAATTGCCTAAAGACCATAGTAATTTAAAACTTTTAGGCGGGCAATTGCCTAAAATTCTTTGTAATAACCCCTCTACACAATGTGTATAATTCTGCTAGGGGGTAATCGCCTAAAGATCATAGGGGGGTGGCAATTGCCTAAAGATTCATATAGAAGGATGATAAATTACCTAAAAATTTATGCAAGAAACAAAATTTTTTATTTTTTTAGGGGGGGCAATTGCCCCGCTGGGCATTAAAGGGTTTCGCCCTTGTTTGTTGCACTTCACTCGCATTTGTTTACAAATTGTGATATTTTCCTTCTATTATCTGGTCTTACTCTTGATCTTTTCTCTTTGACTTTTCCATCTCTTTAAGCAAGCAAAGTGAAATGTAAATTATTAGATATGATAACTACGTATTTATATTGATATTCAGTATTTATATTGATATGAATATGTAAATGAAAATACAATAAAATAAAATGAATTACGACAAATAATTAAAATAGAAAAAAGTATATACATGTAAATACATGAGCTTATCATATTTTGGTACTTGCTGGGGACGTAACATTCCTGTGCATGATAAATGGAAAAAACATTAAAAATAAAAATAGTTGTATTTTCATTGATATAAAATTTAGACGATGCATTTGTAATAAATGAATTGCTAAGAGGTTAGCATATACATGACTAATCACTTTGGATTTTGCAAGATTTTTTTCATTAAACACCTCAAATTCTTTCATTTTCATATAGAGATCATTTCCTTCACGAGTAAATTCTCCTACTCTGTCAAATACAGATACACTTATATGAGCTTTGTCAATGTTGTTGATTAATTTCATGATGTAGTCCAATTTTTCTCTAGGGTGATAATTGGCTAAAAAATCCACCACTTTAATCACAATTTCAAAGATTGAGAATTATGTATCTAATTGTATGAAGGCGAGTGCAGATCTATGAATAAGAAATGTTGTGCGAGTATTGTGTTTTACATTCATTTGTACAAAATTTTAACGATGCTCTCAAAATAAATGAATTGCTAAGCGATTACAAACGGAAAAAAAAAAAAGAAATTCTAAAGAATGTTATATATATCAAAGATTGATAGTACTCATATTATGTAAATAAATAAATGAATCAATTAATCAATGAATGACAATACTCATATTATATAAATAAATAAACAAATCAAGGATTTAGGGTACTCATATTATCTAACTAGATAAATAAATAAATAAATAAATCAAGGATTAATAAAACTCATATTAGATAAAAAATAAATATTATTAAAATATAATTGACCGCTGAGTTTGTTATTGAAGACTCAACCTTTTAAATGGAATATTTCAAGTAAATCTACTATTAAGTAAATGGCTGCTCAAGAAGATTATATGAAGAAAAGAAAAGGTTCAACTAAAAGTATGTAAAAATAATTTTATTTATATGTTTATATTGAAAATTATTTTAGGGGTTATTTGGTTAGCTGAAAAAGATATACAGTGTAAAAATAATATAGTGTAAAATGAATATTTTGGAATTGTTTGGATGAGTGTAAAATGAATGTATGAGATTATTTTTTTTAGATATATTTGGTTTGATGTAAAATAAATGTAATGCAAAATGTAAAGTGGGTAGTGTTAGGTTGTTAACATTGGGGGCAATGATGCCCAGTGACGACCAGCGTTGATGACGTCGGCGGTTGCCGGCGGCGAGCGGTGGTGGAGATGGGTGGTGGAAGTGGTAGCTCTTTATTGGCTTTTTAGTTAAAGTTTGATTTTTTTTAGGTTAGTGTTTAGTATTATTGAAAGAATTTATTAAATATATTAGACCATTTGTTCCTGTCTTATTAATTCGAGTCTTCATGCCGATAATGAATCAATGATTAAGTTGCGCAAGTTCAAAGAGATCTTAAAAATTCTAATTACTCCTTTGCTCTTTATTTATAGGGGTATGCAGGGGTGGAACCACGCTTTCGTTTTAGGGGGGGGGGGGGGTGTGAGGGGGGGGGGGGGGGGGTGATTTTCATATAAATGGACAAAATTTAAAAATAAAATAAAATGAAGACATAATTCAAAGCAAAATCTTGCATTTCATTATAATAGATAAATTAAAAATTATTTTATGCTCATTAATCAATTTTGCATCTTTTGATAATGACGCATTACAACCTTGTTAGGAATTCAATCGAATACATCTTTTTCAATGTAAAATAATAGACAATCATTGAGCCAATTATTACTCGTCATACTATGCAATCGATATTTGATAATCTTCATTGTAGAAAATGCTCTTTTGACTATAGCAGTAGCAATTGATAAAGTGGATGTAAAGTAATAAGCCTGTAAGAGAATACACACAATCCTTCTTGACCTTAATAATTTGCTTTGCATGATCAACAATATTGTTTAGAGAGGATAACTCATCATCGGTATGCATATCAATGATAATAGTTGATAATTGACTTTTAAGAGTCATAAGGTCAATGGTAGAAAAATCATTTGGATATAATTCTGTTAGATGCATCAATTTCTTCTTATCATAAGCATTGAAAAAATTAGTTGGGTTTTAGCATATCTTACAAAAAAGAAACTCAGTATTAGATTCAAAAAAATAATTATTTGGCTCTTGAAGTTACATGTCATCCATAATGTAGAATAGCTCAACAAGATAATAATGTATGTTTGATATTTTTTCACCTCTTCGTATTGATCGACAACGAGTTATATATATATATCATTCATATTTGGAACTTAACTTTGAATAAATTACAAAAATGTGACACTTCCTGTACTAAAGCACTTCATCAATTCTTCATCAAAATATGTAGTCGTTATATAGATATTTTCACCAATTTCATTGTATTTTTTATGTCTTGATCTTTTCTTTATAATGATTATGACAACTCATGTGTAATCCTCAATATATATATCAATCATCAAATATATTTTGAAAATAAAATTAAAGGATTCCATTATATAAATCAGAACATCTGCTTTAAGAGCATCTGATTTATTACAGGAAGTTCTAATAGTATTTATAATTTTAGAAGTTAATCGAAATATATGTTTTACTTGCCAATGATTCTTTGCAACTGCTACTAAGCATAGTTGGAGTTGATGGACGAAACAATTAACATAAAATGCTTAAGGATTATAATAAAAAAAGTGCATTCAAGCCATTAAATTCTCCTCACATATTGGATGTCCATCATAACATTGACCATGGATTCTAGGAATGCTTAACGAGTGTTTTGCAAGTATGCTCTTAATGGTTGTCTTTAGGGTTGTTGTATAAGTTGAACCAGTACATGTAATGCCTATAAACCTCTCTATAATTTGTCTCAACTTGTCTACATATCTTGCTGCAATAACAAGTTATTCTTTTGTAGAAACATCTCTAGCTTCATCATCTATGATTGATAAGTAGTAGTCACCAATATTTTTCATTATATGTGCCAAAGTTTCAGCAGCAACAGCAGAACAAATTTCTTTCTGGATTTTTGGTGATGTTAACCTTATATTAGAGCTTGCATATGTTGACATAACATTTTTGATTTCATCATTATGGTTAATAAGGAAATCAATAAGCTCCAAATAATTTTTTTGATTAATTAACCTGTATAACTTGTCAGGCTCACGAAATGATAATTCTTGATGTAAGAGAATTCGAACACAATCTACTACAACAATCAGCATGACCCTGTAATCTTTTTGTTCTTCTCCTCTTTGCTCAACTATAACGTTGGAAGTTTGTGTTCATGATTCTTCAATAAATCTTCACATTTTTGTCTTATCTTGTTATGCTCATTATTATGCTCTCCAACATGACAAAGTAGTTTTTCTTTCTTGTTCCAATTTCTGAACCCTTCCTTAATAAATGAATCTTCACCAGCTTGGCCTTTCATAATTTGTTATTGGGGCTTGAATAAGTAGCAATAAAGATACAAAGCAAAATGTTTTATCTAAATAGAAATTTTGTTCTATTTAATCAGACAGTTTTGAATAGTGTTTTTAAAAACTAAAAGTATCTTAATAAATTGTTGTTTCATAGGAAAAATATAAGGTAATAAAATCAAGTGGTTACAAGATGACTTAAATTAGGAATAGCCATCATATTGTACCAATCCTCATTAACAATAATGAGTCACCAATCATAATTTCAACAATTTTCCCACAACTGAATATTCAAATCAATGCTTAAAGTCATATATCATGCATTCCCAGTTTAGAAAAAATAAAAATAAGATAACACAAATTCATATAAGTTAAAAAAACAAATAACAAACATAATGATCATATACTTTGCATATTAATAATTAATTTAATAGACCATAACAAATCAGTCAATAAACCTTAAAATTTAAGTAGAAATTAAAACAATACCAAATTAGCTTAAGAGAGTTCAACAATTGCATGCAAATTAATCAAAGAAATTTAAAATGCACAAAAAAAATCAGTCAATAAACCTGGGAATGACAACTCCAACATCTGATAGGCGGACGTTCCACTCCCAAATGAACAGATTTTTGACTGCAAGCATCCAATTGAACTCCAAAGCCTCCTCTTCCATGAATCAGCTGACTGAACTCTAAAGCTCCCCCGCGCGCGCGTGCGGGGTGGGGGGGTGGGGGGTGCATTTGCCCCCTAAGCGGAACGTGGTTCCGCCCCTCGAGGTATGAGGACTACATGAAATGTTACATCTATAAAGAAATATAAAATATAACACTTTATTAACTTTAATATATATTACTCTAGATATGTGTCACTCTTTGATTGACTGGAAGGAGAATAGATCTATATGAATATGATGATATATCTTTGGGCAAGTTCAATTGCGACAAGTATAATGGGCGAGTCTAATACAATCAAGCACGTAAGGATGAGTCTATTAGCAGGTGCCAATCTAGAGTTGTTTATGCCCGGTAGATACCGTCAACCTGTGTTGGAACCTTTTTTTTGGGAAATTGTGTTGAAGCCTTGGATTGCCTAGGAAAGAAAGACAAATGAGTTTGTGTTGGAAGGAGGACAAGTTCTAGGGCTGAGGGAGGGGTGACTAGGGGTGCAAACGAGTCGAGTTGAGCTCGAGTCAGGAGGTGTTCGAGCTCGACTTGCGAGTCAAACACTGAGCTCGAACTCGACTCGGGTAACATAAACGAGCTCATCGAGCCGCTTGATATTGAATTCCCGCTTAAACGGTTTAGTCATTTCCCACTCATTTTTAGGTAAGCAAGCGAGCCACACTGCACTGTGTCATTGATATGACTTTTAAATTTTTTTTTATAGCATGTACACAGTGACTGCAGGGGGTGAATTAACAAACGGAATCTGAGGAAGAGAGAACCCTAAAAGTTGCTATGCTAGGGTTTTGCCGGCGCTCTGTTCCCGCCCCTCTGCCTAGGAGGGCTTCTCCCTCCCCGCATGGCCTCTTCATCGCAGGTTTTTCCTCCACTGCCTAGCTTCTCTGGGCTTGGACCCCCTCTTGCTACGTCTTATGCTGCGAATGTTTCAGCCCCAGCCTTCAAACCTGCCACTTTTCCGGTATCTTTCTTCTCTCCCAGCCAAAAGCTTTCCTTCAACGGCAATGACCTCGCTGAAGGGAAATCTCTTTGGAATACTGCCCTCATTGGATACTCGCTAGGGGTGTAGGTGAGCCGAGCCGGCTCGTGAGCCGGCTCGAACTCGACTCGTTAACGAGCTCGCGAGCCGAGCTTATCAAAAAAGGGCGGGCTGTTCAAGTCAAATGAAAAATGAACCGAGCCGGCTCGCGAGCCAGCTCGAGCTCGTTTACTGTGGAACGAGCTCGAGCTCGAGCTTGAGCTCGCTCTTCCCGTCCCCACCGTTCCACTTCCAAAGCCCCTACGCATCAAACCAGGGAGACGGTTGTTGTCGCTCCGATTAACACACCGCTGATTTCCACTCCTCCTCAACCTGTCTCTAACGCTTTAGAGCAGCTGCCCCCTCCTCACCAACCTGTCTCTAACTCTTTAGAGCAGCCGCCTCCTCCTCCAAAAAACTCAACTATCCCAAACCTCAATTCCCCCACAGAAGAATCCTCTTCTTCTGAGCAAATTATCCTACCACAATCCTTTCTTGGTCCTAAGTTACCTCTGGTTAATAAATTTGCTTCCTTGCAAATGGAAGATTGTCTCCCCTCAAACTCTGTAGATTCTTTTTCAGAGAATGAGACCAGCAGCTCCAAAGTTACAGAAGAACCACCTGATATCAGAAATCAGAGCAACATCCCGCCTAAGACTAGATCTCATGTCAGTAATGGGAAATCCCCAAATAAGTCAAAGCCCCCGAAGGGGAAATCGGCCAAGAAGGCCAAAGGTTCATCTTGTTAAGATGTCCTTGCCCAAACTTGCTTGTTGGAATGTCCGGGGGTTTAATAACCCTGACAAAGTCCGTTTTTGTAAGTCCTTGATCAATTCTCATGATCTTAAGTTTTTTTGTATTTTGGAAGCAAAGATTTCAACCTCCTCTGTTGAAGACCCGTGGTTCCGCCGCTCTCATTTACTGTTTGAGAACGAAGGCAGTTGTAATAACTTTAGGGACTCTTCCCCTGGTAGAATTTGGATTAAATGGGATTCTTCAACGGTCTCTTTTAATCTTATCTTCTCTACTTCGCAAATTATACATGGTATCCTGTCTATAGGATCTTTCCCTCCCATCTACATCTCTGTGATTTATGCTTCGAATAGCATTGATGAGCGTAAAGCCTTGTGGAACCTTTTAGCTGATAACATTCCTCCTCAAGACCAACCTTGGATCATTCTTGGAGACTTCAACTGTTATAGATTTGAATCAGAAAAAGCGGGCGGTTCTTCCCCTCTCTCTAGCCGGCTTGGGGAACTTAACAATATGATCTTCAACTGTGGTGTGCAAGATCTTTCTTCCACGGGGCTTTTCTACACCTGGTTTAATCAAAGGGCGGTTGACCCGATACACATTAAACTTGACAGAGTTTTGGTTAATGCGGCTTTTCTTGATTTCTTGCCATCAGCCTATTACAAAGTGGAACCTCCTTTGGGATCAGATCACTCTCCCTTAATTTTGGTCCCGACCAATGCCAAACCCATCTCTACTCGGTTTATGTTCAAAAACTTTTGGACTAATATGGATGGCTTCTGGGATGATGTTCACAATGCATTTTCTTCTAGGACTGTCAGAAGTCCGTTAGCTTCCTTTTACCATAGCTTACATAGCCTCAAAGGGTCTCTCAAAAATCGGATTTGGGCTTCTTCCTCCTACCTCACTAACTCCATCCATGAGATCAAGTATATGCAGAACCAATGTTTATTAGACCTTCAATCTCAACCTCTCAACTTGGAGTTAAACTCCAATTTGAAATGTATCAATGAGAAACTTGCTTCTTTACAAGCTAATTGGACTTCTTGGATTACTCAAAAAGCAAAAGCCCTCTGGCTTACTCATGGGGAGGAGGATGTGGGTTTTCTTTATGCCAAAATCAGAAGCAGAAACAACAGGAATATTATTAAGGAGATTACTACTGGGGATGGTCATTTCTTTGATTTCAATGACATTTCTAAGGCGGTGGTGAATCATTTTAAGATGCTATACAATCCTATAGCTCCTCCTCTCATTTTACCTTTAGACCTTCCTACGGGTAACTTGGTCCCCTCTCATTTTCAGAGTATGTTGGTTGCTCCTATCTCCTTTGAAGAGGTTAAATCTGCTATTTTTGATGGTAAAGTCACTTCCACTCCTGGGCCGGATGGTTTCTCTTATGCTTTTTATAGGAAGACTTGGCACATCCTTGGTACTCAAGTTTTTGATGCTGTTAACAGTTTTTTCACTTCTGGATCTCTCCCTAAAGGTGTTAAGGCCACTGCAATCACTCTGATCCCCAAATGCTCTCATGCTTCTAACATTAATGATTTCAGGCCCATTTCGCTTTGTAATATTTTCTACAAAATCATTGCAAAAATTATTGCTGAAAGACTCAAGAAGGTGCTTCCTCACATTATACATGAAAGTCAATCTGATTTTATTGCTAACAGATGTTCCACTGATTACATCATCTTAGCATCTAAAATTCTAAGGGATTTTAAAGGCTCTCAAAAAAGTTTCTGTGCTAAACTTGACATCAAAAAAGCTTTTGACTCTGTCTCTAGAGAATTTCTGATTGCTATACTTCTTCAAAAGGGATTTCCGAGAATTTTTGTCTCTTGGATTAAAACCTGCATTTCTGACGTTTATTTTTCTGTTTGCCTTAATGGGTCTCTGGAAGGATTCTTCAAATCCTCTTCTGGGCTTCGACAAGGGTGTTCATTATCTCCCTTACTTTTTTGCATTGTTATGGATGAGCTTTTCCAACATTCTTATCAGATCTTCTGACAGCTCTACTTTTAAAGGGGTCAATATTAATCATCTCATGTATGCGGATGACCTCCTTGTTTTTGGAGAAGCTTCTCATGCCAATGCTGTCTGTCTTTCCAACTGCCTAAATCTTTTTGGCTCTCTCTCTGGACTTCATGTGAATGCTGCCAAAAGCTCTATTCTGTTCTCTAATAATGCACCCGAGAAGCTTGATATTTGTGGGGAACTTGGTATTGACCAAGTGTACAACTCTCTTATTTACTTGGGTCTTCCAATTTCTACTAAAAACTTAAAATCTCTCACTTCCAACCACTCCTGAGCAAGATTTCTTCTCTTCTTGATGGTTGGAAAAACAAGTTTCTTTCTTTTGCAGGTAGACTTCAATTCCTCAAATTTACCATTGCAAATACTATTGCTTATTGGATTAGAGGATCCATAATACCTAAGTCTTGTTGTGCCTCCATCAATAAACTTTGTTCTAGATTCTTATTTCATACTAATATCATGGAAAGAAAGTTGCATCTCATTGCCTGGTCTAAAGTCACGTTGCCAAAACAGTATGGAGGGCTTGGTCTCCCCTCCTTTGAGGCTCTTTACCATGGGGTTTTTTGCTCCATCATTGGCAGGTTTTATAATTCTAAAAACCTCTTGTCCCACTGGTACAAAGCAAAGTTTGTCTCTCCTTGGAGGCCGGTTTCCCCTGGTGCATCTAATTTCTGGAAGAAAATCTGTGCTACAGCAATTTTGATTAAAGAGAATATCTCCTTTTCTGTGTCTCCTGATAGTGAGTTCTCTTTTCTGTGGGACCCGTGGCTCAAGGGAGATATTATTGCTAACCATTTTATCTTTGTGGCTAGTGATGATTTCACTGTGAAACAATTATTCTCTAATGGGACTTGGGATCTTCCTACCTCTTTCCCAAATTCGCTTACTGAGGCTATTTCAAATTCTACAATCAATGAAAGTTCTGGCATCCTTTGGAATGGTTCCCCTTCGTGGGCTTTTAAGTTCTTTATTGAGCAATTTCACTCCCATTTACCAAAAGTTGACTGGTCTATTTCAATTTGGCACAAGAAGCATTCTCTTAAATTCGCTTGTTTTACTTGGATGGCGGTGCTCGGAAAACTAAAAACTGCTGATAATTTGCTGATTAGGGGCATTGAGGTGCCCATCATTTGCTCTCTTTGCAATGATTTTGCTGAGAATCACAATCACCTCTTTTTTGCTTGTGATTTCTCTTTTAACATTCTCAAGTTCATCTTACCTGATGTAAATTGTTTCTTGTTGAGGCCTACATTAACTCAGGTTTTGGAATTTTTTAACAATTCCAACTGCTTTACTTGTTTGGAGAAGGATCTTTGCTACTTATCGGTTAGCTGTATTCTGTATCACCTTTGGCGTGAGAGAAATGGCCGGCGTTTCTCTGCTATGAGAACCAATTCGGTTAGACTGATTTGCAACATTTCAACTGCTATTAGATTTAAAATTTCTAGATGGAAAAACAAAGACAATCTCCTCCAAAGATTCACTGGCATTTAGTTGTGTTTTTTAGAGGCTTATGGTACTACAGGATTGCTATTTTGGAGGCTTATATTTCTATTTTATGCGGTGATTCCTGGCATACTGATTTTTGGGAGTTCTGCTTGTGGCTCCGCTACTTTTTCAGACCTGGGAAGATCATTTTGGTGATTGTGGCTGGCTTCTCTTCAGTCCAATCCTGTTCCTTTTTAAAGAACATTATGCTCATTTCTTGGGTATACGGTTTTGTTGACTTCCATCCTGATGGCTGTTACCGGTGGAGGCAATTCTACAATCTGACAATGATGACTGGTTCAGATCCTTCTTGTGCCATGGAGGGCTGCTCCAGCAACCTGGCACAAATCTTGTGCGCTTTTGACGTGCCTGGAGGCTCTGTGATGGCTTTCGTTTTTGTTCTTGATGGGCAACCGGAGCTTCCGCCGCCTTTTGGATGCTTTAGACTGAATCTTTATGATGTCTGGATCTGACCTTTTTGCCTGAGTCTTCGTGATTGTATTGTCTCCCTGGTCTACCCTCTGATGGTTTTGTCTCTTGTTCTTTAGCTGTTTTTCATTTTTACAGTTGGTTTTCTTCCTTTCAGGTTACTTGTATTTTTGATTTTTGATTTCTAATACATGGGCTTTTGCCCCGGGTTTACCCAAAAAAAAAAACCTTCTTTCTAATCCTTTGAAGGTAGTTCTTCTTCTAGATCTTGTCGACAAAAAGAGAGCTAGAACTTAAGCCAAAAATAGACATAGATGACCTCTCATCTGTTGTCTCTAGTTTCTATTTCTTAACCTCCCGAGTAGAGGATACAGTGGACAAAGGTGCAATAATGGCCTCCATTTTAGGCATAGGGGAGTCAGCTCCTAACCATACAGTAACTTCCATATAGGAGAAATCCTTTTATTTACCAGTGGATAGATCAATGATTTCTTCTTCATTAACTAATAGTTTCAAATTTTGAAACTTTACTCCAAACTGAATTGAACAAACATAGATGATTTCTTCTATGGTCAAGTTCCTATCCAAGGAGAAGATAGGTTTTCCAGCCATTTGATTATGCTTGATTTTTTTTTTTTTTTGAATAAAGAAAGTGACTTGAATTAGTTTGATTTGAAATTAAATTTCAATTCTGAACTTTAATGCTTTTCTCTTAACTTTGAAACTCAACATACTGAGTTTCCATTCAACATAAGAGTTAACAAAGTTGAGGAGGAGATTTTAAAATTTGAGCTTGACTCTTTAACTCCCTCAATTGATTAGGAGTAAAATGTTGAAACATAGATTTGATTTAGTGTTCAAATTTTGAAATTGAGATTGAAAGATCTTCTATAAATTCTGAAACCTAACATATGGAGTTTCACACAATTTTGCAGATTTACAAAATTGACACAAAAATCTTGAAGTTTGGGCTCAACTCCTTCATTTTATCAATTTACTTGGTATGAAATGTCGAAGCCCAAATTTGAGTTGGAAATTAGAATTAGACATGAATTTTTGAGGTTAAAATCAAATTTGAACTGAAGGTTAAAAGTTTAATTTGGATTTGTAGTTAAAATTAATCCAAGTTTAATGTTGAAATTTGATTTAAGTTTGAAGTTGAGATTGAATTCAGATTTGAGGTTGAAATTGAAGAAATCATCTTAAAAATTTGAAACTCAGCACATTGAATTTCACTCAAATGTTCAGGTTTACAAAATCAACCTAAAGATTTTAAGAATTAGGCTTTACTCTTTCACCCCATCGAGGGGTTTGGGAGTGATATGTTAGAATCTAGATTTCTAGAATGTTTAAAATAAGAGGATTTGAAATTAAAAAAAAAGTGATTTTGAATTGGTTTATTTTAATTTGAGATTGAATTTTGAACTTAATTGATTTTTTTCAAATTTTGGAACTCAACCTATTGAGTTTTCAATCAATATGAGAGTTCACAAAATTAATATGAGAATCTTGAGAATTAGGTTTAACTCTTTCATCCCTCCAAGTGACTTGAGGGTGAAATATCGAAGCCAAAATTTGATTGGAAGAATTTCAATTTTGAAATTAAATTTGAAGAAAATTAGATTTACATTGCATATGTCAAATTAGAAGAAGGTTTTGTGTAAAGACATATGACAATAATAATTGACTTGGATTTGAATGATTTTGAAAGGGATTTGAAAATTTGAAAATTTAATAGAATCTCCACATATTTTTGAAACTAAATATATTGAATTCATATTACACATAAAGGTTTATAATATTTGTGGGAAAATTCTAGGGAGCTGACTCAACTCTTTCGACCCGACGAATGATTCAGGTATAAAATGTCAAATACTACCTTTGCTAGGAAGATTGAAGTTTTGCTTCAAGTTAGGAGAAGAGTTCTGCATCTGATCATGCATATTGAATTATAAGAATTACAATTCAATATGTAATGATAGAATATAGGAATTGATTGAAATTTGAGAAGTATCAAATTTCCACTAGAGGATTGAAACCTTAATTTTGAAATTGAAGGATTTTCTATAATATATGAAACTTAGCATGCTTGATATTTGTTTGAGCATGCAAGTTTATATCATATATAAAAGGATTTAGAAAGATTTGGCTCGAGTCTTTTGCTCTACCAATTAACTTTGAGGCAAAACGTCACAGCCAAATTTTGACAGAGGTTTCTTACACTCACCTCTCTTTTGACATTTCTTAATTTATGTTGGCCACACTCACAAAAGGAAGAAATGGGCAGAGGGACCAACGAAAGAAAGGTAGTCAAAACTATTGATGCAAAAAAATTATACTACTATTAAAGATGGAGAGAGAGATTTATCCCCAGTGGAGTCATCATTTTTTTATTTAATTAAAAAAGGGTATTGTTTGAAAAAATTAATTTTCTCTGGGAAAGATTAATTTTGGCAATGTTGAAACAAAACACGTCATTAGGAATGATATATCACCATGGAAGGTGAATATATCATCCCCTATTGGGTTCAAATTATAAAACTTTGAATTCATCCTGATTATCATAGTCAAACTCAAGAAAGAATCACACATGACCCCAGAGGGTCAACATTAAATTCGATCTAATGTTTGACTATAATGACCCGGATAGGAGATTGTTAATTTCATAATCAAAGTAATTTTAATAAAGCAATATATCTTCTCGAGGAAAGATTATGTTGCCGATTATCGATTATTTTAATATGATGATAACGATCGCCATTTTGTTAATTTCCTAAAGAGAATTGGTTTTGAAAACTTGATTTTAAAAATATGGTTTGGATTATAAATCTTCTACAAGCACAAGCTCTCATAGTTAATTACAACATAGGGAAACATAAGTTTTCTATGAATAATCTCAATTAAAATAGCAGTACGAATTTTATTTAGATTTTCAAATGTTGATGTCAAAGGAGGTAAGAATTTAAAATTTTTAATTAGGATTAGATCAAAGTTGAGCACTTATTTTTGGAGTCAAAGGAAGAATGGTAGGACGTGTTTTGACATTCTGAATTACTTCAGAAACACCTCAGTATATCCTAAGTGTTGGGCTTGAATTTGGTTAAAAGAAATATTTAGGTTGAATGGTCAATTTTATTAGAATATTGGGATTCAATTTCAAGAGGTTGAGGTCTTGTAGCCTAAGCCTGCCTTAAAACCTAAGTTTAAATTGGGTACTGAAAATTAGAGACCTTAACCTAGCTAATACAGTGTAAATCTGGACTTAGCCTGGCCTAGATTGGGGAGCCAGCTAAACCACTTAGGAGCTTTGAAACCATGATTCTGATCTTTAATGCAAGAGTGGTAGGGACATTAATTAGATTGAGTTTAAGGAGTTGAGAGCGATATCTAGAGTAGATTTCTAGTTGTCCCCTTTGACTTATACTAGGTAAAAAGGATAAATACTAATGTAATTAAAATTTAGACTCCTTTAAATGTATTTCAAATGCAATGCATGCTAGTCGACATATCAAAATCATATAAGATTGAATATACTAATTTTTTAAAAGACTATGTTTCCGCAGGTCTAGAACCTCATCCTTATACGTAAGATTATCAGGACTCTACCCATAGGCGGGGAAGTGTCTAAAATAAGGAAAGAAAAAGTGCAGTAATAAGCACATGACCCCTGGGGAGATTTCTGGCTAATTCCCTATATTCATTATCTTTCTATGTTGCTTAACTCAAAATATTTTACACTTTTGATTATGAGTAAAAAAAAATTTCACACCCTTATGAGACTCACATATCCAAGCTAAAATAAAATCAACATGCAGGATTTCTAAAAACCTAAGAAAAGATGGTAATCATAATCACAGATCAAGACCTCAATCATCAATAAAATTTAATTAATATTCAAATTGAGAGTCCATATAACAAGTGGGACTTAATATTATAACCGAGGGTCTACATAAAGTAAAGTGGCCGAGTACCACTAACAACAGCCCAAATTCTTCTCCTAAGACTCGAGTGACTTTGAGAAAGGGATTTTCTCGTTCTCCACTTCTTCATCCTTCTGCGGGCTCCTTGGATCCTCATGTTTATATATCTAAATTGAAAAGAAACTCCCCCTCGAATGGGGTGTTATCTTTACATTTGGATATTTGAAAACTATCCTAACTTAGCATTCCAAATGGAGAAGAACTCTCTATTAAGGGATGTTCTCTCCTCTTTGGAATCGAAGTTATATATCCCTTTTCAAATGTCACTTTGAATTGTAACTCTCTAAATTTAATTACATTTGATAAAAATTAAAATTTAGACTCAACAGCTGCAGGGTTATCCTAAATAATTAATATTAAGTCATTCTAAGCAGTTATATATTGAATTTAAATACTCAAATTAGCCATATTTATAATCTTATCATAAAATACAACAATTAAATAAATAACCATAGTAATCATATAATTCTAACAACCAACATGTTGTGAAAGCTCAAAAAACCCGGCACACTGTAGAAAAGTAAACACCTGCCTAGCCTAGAGCTATAAGTGGAGCGCTAGCAAACCATCTAAGTGTGTATAATAGGTTGTGTGGTTTGGATATTTCCTATATAAGATAATTGGTTTGAGTTGTCTAATATTCAGGTTTGTTGAAGGTTGAAGGATAACTTAAGTTTGAGTTACCCAGAGATAACTGATGTGATCAAGTGATTTGATTTCATTAAGGTTTGAAATTTAATGAATTTTTATTAATATTTCTTGATTTTTGATTTTAAAGTTAAATTACTATTTTTTGGATTCAATTATTTAATTTTCTTAATTAAGAAGCATTTTAATAATTTTGTTTTAAATGAACTCCCAATTCCATTAAATCAACTCTAAAGGTCAGGAATGACCTAAGGAAGGATTCCCAAGTGTTTGAGAATTTTATAAATTTTTTAATTATTTTTAATTAATTAAAATAATTAAATATTTATTTTTTTAACTTAAAATTAATTCATCTTAAAAAATGAAGTCAAATTAAAGTGATTTTAAATTTATTTATTTAACGATTGAATGCTGGTTAATTTGATATATTATTTGAAATTTTGGGTTTTAATTTGAATTAATTGCGATTTTTTCAAATTTTGGTTGATTAATGGATTTTCTAAAATTACTTAATTATGGGGCTTTTAATTATTTTGATCCAAATTTATTCTAAATTGTATGGAATCACTTCCAAAAATCAATAATGACCCATAGGAGTGTTTTAAGGAGTTTAGAATTGATTTTGGATTTTGTATATGTTTTAATTTTTTTATTTAATTAATTGTATATTTTTAGTAAAACCTAAATTCAAGTTAAATTTAACGTCCAGTGATGGGGATTTTATTTTTTCTAGATAGAGAATTAACATATGGTCATCTTGTAATAATATTTTTAATTTTTAAACATAATTTGAATTTATTACAAATTTTTAAATTTTTTGGACTCCTAAAAATGGCTGAAATTTGATTTTTTTTAATTTTCTAACCAAATGACTTCCAAATATAGTAAAATTTGAACCTAAGGTACATATTGTGACTAAGTTTAATGTTTGGAAGTTTCACCCCTATTTGGTGTGTGTATAATTTCCTAAGATTTTTCTAAGTTGTTTAGGCCATTTCCTTAATTGTTTTTCCTATGTATCTCTAGTGTTCAAATTAGTTTGAAATGTTTGTCATCAAACCCTCTAGCATATGAAAGCACACCATAGAAATTATGCAACCTAATTCTAGAAATTTAAAGAGTTACAAAAATTTTAAATTTTTGGTCCAAAATGGACCTATTAATTTGAAAATTCACATCACATAAATCATTTGAACATCTGGTCCTAAGAAACTTACAGATGATTTCGAGGATGTTCAAAAACATCTCACTAGCTTTTGGGCTCAAATTGATCATATTATTATGAGAAAATTACTAAAAATGAATTTGAAACAATATAACATAACTCATAATCAAGTCATCAATGCACTTCTATTTTAATTTTAATAAATATTAGGGCTAAAGACCTTTCCAACAAGCTAAAAAACACAAATTTTGGTGAAGAGATGAATTTCTATGAATTTTTGAATTTCTAGTTATATAAATTAATTTTGAAATCAATTTTTTTAAATTCAAAATGGTGGCGCTGTATCAGAGGATGCCACGTGTCCTCGGACATGTCGAATGCACTGGATCCACTATAAGGATCATTAGATGAATGGTTCATCTGATGATTCTTGGACCATAAGATCGTGCATGTATTGCGATCGGTCATCCCAGCTCTTACTAGAGCCTTTTAGTTCATTTTGAACTAAAATTTCAAATAGCCATAACTTAAAACATATTCGTCCAAATTTGAAGAAATTTGTAACACAACTTTATGATAGCCTAATCTTTCAACACCTGAAGTTTGGAGGATTCTTGTATTGTAGATTTGTTGTAGTTTTAAATTAAAATTTTAGAGAGAAAAGTTAAGATATCATACAATCCTATGGATAAATTTGGATGATCTTGGGCTTGTTGGAAAGGTATTTTAATCCTCTACAACTTCCTTTAAGGGTGTAAGAGCTTTTGATGGCTGGATAAAATTCTTCTACAGCAATTATCCTTTCTCTCTCCATCTCTCTATCTTCTCAATTTCGGCTCTCAAGATTTTCAACAATCATTTCAATGGTTGTGGGGTCCTTATTTATAGATGGAGGATCTGAGGGATGGCTGGGAGAGGATGAATAATGTTGTAATTGATTATTTTGGATGGTTGGAGAAAAGTTTAAGGATTTGAGTTGAGTAAAGCATCACTAACCTAACCTATGATTGTTGGCCTTGATTTTTGCATGAGTTGAGCTCTAGGATTCTTCCATGTAATACTCCCAACCTCCTAAATACATGAGGATTTGGATTTATCATGAGGACATAGCTTTCCAAGGTGGCAAAGCCACATAAGCTTGCAAGTTGACTTATTTGACCATTATGACTAGTCAAACTAGTCAATGGGGTCAAACTAGTCAATGGGGTGCTGTGGCATGGGGGAGGACTTGATGAGTTGGTTTGGAATGGTTATCATGCTATGAATTTAGAGTTTGATTTTTAAATGGTTTTACGTTGGTTTTAAAAGTGTTTTAAGTGGGTTTGAAATGGGTTTGAAGTTGGTTTGACTTTAACCAGGTAAAAAAGAATTAACTTGCTCAAATGAACCAAGGTTTGATTTATAAATGGGTTTATATATGTTTGAACCATATCTTGGAGTAAGATTTAGAATTTGAAGATGTTGGTTTGATTTGGTCATATGGTTTGATTTGTCCCATTTAACCCTTAAAGGGTTATTTAGTCAACCCAGGTTTGCTTGGTCAACAAGGATGACCTAAAGCCTGGGTTTAAACTCAATGAGTTTGGTTTAGTATTTTGAATATGTTGGAGGTGATCCCAATCTTTAGGAAGGCTATTTGGGTTGAAATGACCTATTTGACCCTTAAAGGGCATTTGGGTCATTTTGACGCCTGGTCAACTATGGGTCAAAATAGGTCTATGAAACTATAGTTTGATGCTCAATAGATCAAGATTAAGGTTTTGGATGTGATTAGAGGCTTTGGGGAAAGATCTAAGGTCAAGATCCACTTGGTTATAGGTCTAGTGGCATAGGTAATAAATATTTGAAGGTATTATAGCCTTTAGGAATTAATTTAGTTTCTAAGGTTAGAGATCTCAGAATTAGCTCAAATTGGAGAGTTTTCTCTAGAGACATGTTCTATCAATATGTAATTGATAGAGTTTGAATTAGAGGTTATTTGACTGAGGATTGACATTTTTGAAAAATCCTTAATTAGGGCCTTTAGGACAAGGCCTTTAGACTTGCAATTTTGGTCTGTATTTCAAGATTTTAGCTGAATTTTATATTTGATTGCTTAAATATGAATTATCCTCATCACTCAAAACCATATAGGTAATTATAAATGATTGGATAGTATTGAAGTTTGATCATAGGCAAGATTAACTAGCATTTGGGCTAGAGATTGAATTGCCTAGGAGTCTAGACCTATTTGAATCTTGAATAGGTTTGAAATCTAGGTTAATTTGAGATCTAAATTGATTAGGTGTTTGGATTGATTTGAATCTAGAATGGTCTTAGACTCTATAGGAAATTTATGGTCTATTGTCTAGAAAGATCTTGATTAGTCTGGAAGAATCTTAGGGTCTAGAATAAATCCTAAGGTCTGGAGTCTAGAAAGATCCTAGAGTTTAGAATAAATCTTAGGATTTGGAATGATCCTAGGGTCTGGGAAAATTCTTAGTGACCTTATACAAAAAAGAGGTAAACAAACACTTGATTAGAAAATTATAAGTTTTCAAAGCCTATGGGTTGTTCAACGTAAACATATTTTTCTATTACCCATTCAAAAAGGCAATTTTAACATCTATTTAATATAGTTTGAATTCCTTAAAGTACGAAAAAGCTAGTAGTACCCTTATGGCTTCTAATCTAGCTGTAGGGGAAAAAGTCTCTTTAGAAACAACCCATTCTATCTAGTTCTACCCCTTAGCCACTAGTATTACTTTATTTCTAACCAGTAAACCAAAATTATTTATTTTATTTTTGGAAACCCATTTTGTTCCAGCAATACTCTAGTCCTTAGGTTTTTCAACTAGGTCTCAAATGTCCTTTCTAGCAAATTAATTTAGTTATTCTTACATGGATAGGATCCAAAATTCATCAGATAGTGCTTGATTTATATTTATAGGTTCAATCATTGAGATAAAGGTAGAGTGGTTCACTTCATTCCTAAGTCCTTTCCTAACTCTAACACCTTCAGATGGGTCACCTAAGATTAGTTCTTTAGGATAACTTGAAGAATATCTCTATTCTCTAGGTAGTGAATTTTTTAGCTTCTACCCTTCATCTGAATTTATAGATTTTATTTTTTGGGTGACTTCAACAACTTCTTCTTCTTTTACCAAAAACCCTCTAGAATAATAAGATTCATAAAAAATTATATGAGTGGTCTCCACAACCACCAGTACCCTTTTATTAAAAACTTTTAAAGATTTTCTAACATTTGAGTATACTAGGAAGACCCCTTTACTAGATTTTGGGATAAATTTTTCTTTTAGAGATTTCCCATTATTTAGAATGAACACTTTACATCCAAATTCATGAAGGTGAGAGTGGTTGGGTGTCCTACCCTTAAGGATTTCATAAGATGTCTTATTTAGCTAGGATTTAACTTTAACCATATTTAAAACCTAATAGACTGTGTTTCATACTTCTGCTTAGAAATATTTAAGAAATAAATATTCAGCTAACATGGTTTTAGTGGCTTCTACCGTGGTTATATTCTTTCTTTCAGCTACCCATTCTGTTGAGTGATTCTAGGAGTTAAAAAATTATGATCTATCCCTTTCTCCTTGAAGTATGATTCAAAATTTTTATTTTTAAACTCTCGACCATATTCACTGTGAATTAACAAAATTTATAACCTAGCTTCCTATGGATTTAATTGGAGAATGACCTGAATTATTTGAATGGTTTACTTTTATGAGACAAGAATCTAACCCAAGTAAACCATGAGTAATCATCAAAAATTACATACCCAAAGACTTTCCCTTCTAGGCTTATAGTGCTAACAAGTCCATAGAGATCCATCTGAGGGACTTCTAAAGGTTTGTTTGTATTCCCTTGATTGAGTATAAGGAGTTTTTGGCTTGCTTTCTTAACTGACAGGCATCTCACAGGTGGTTCATAATGAAATCTAGTTTGGGTATGCCTCTCAGTATGTCTTTTTGGGTGATTTTTCTAAGATTTTTCTTACTTGCATGACAAAGTCTTCTATGCCATAACCAAGATTTATCAGCTATAAGTTTTAGGCAAAGATAGTTAGTGGGTTCAATACAATTTAAATCAAGCATGTAAATATTATTGGTTTATTTTCCTTATAGCATAGTATTTCTATTTAAACTTCTAATGCAGCTAGTAGATAAAAATTTAATGATATAGCCTTTAGCACAGAGCTGGCTTATATTAAGTAGATTATATTTTAAGCCATGTACTAGTAAAATATTTTTAATGAGGAAACATTTTGTGTTTCCAATTATACCTTACTCACCACTTTCTTGTTGGTGTTATTACCAAGTGACACCTTGTCTCCTACCCTGGCCTCTAGCAAAATGAATTGATTTGCATCTCCAATCATGTGCCTTGAACATCTGCTGTCTTGGTACCACATGCTCGTGATGCCTTCTGTGAGAGCATCCCTACAAAATCATCAAAGTTTAATATAGGAACCCAAACAAGTTTTTGTTCCACCTTATGAATTGATAAATGATATGCATGCATGCTATGCAGTAGTATATAAAATTTTGGTCTCTATACCAAATGTGTTGTACGATGGATAGTGCAAGTTTGGGAGATATGTCCTACCATGAAACATAAAAAAATTTAATACTAGGAAAAAGATTTACTAATCTATGTGGGTTATATTGCCTCTTCCTGAGCTTAAATGCATGTTGTGTTGATGGTTTATAAAATTGTCTCAAGTGAAGGTGGAGTTTTATTTTCTTTAAAAGTAATTAATTTCACATGCAATGATTTGTTTGCACTTTCAAGAATTGAATTTTCAAATTTTAAATCAAGCTCACTAATATCTAATAAAGATGCAGATTCTTTAATTCTTTGAATCCATTTTCTAATTCAACATGTCATATTTTCAAGGAATATTGTTCAGCAACTAATCACATTGCCTTTTATTTAAAGTGTCAAATTCATCTAGTAATACTATATGATTACTGTCCAAATTATAATGATCTTTTCTAAGGCATTCATACACTTTTTGCAAAATTGAGAAATCAAAATTGAGGCTTGCATACATTTTCTTCAGCTTACTAAATGCATTATGAATTTTTTCACTAACTTCAAATAGTTCATCATAGAAAAGTTCACATACCTCTTTTTGATCAAAATGATCAAGATGGTTATCTGCCATTAAGCACAGATCGGTTACCCCCTCTTCAGATTTTATCTTAGATGAGTTCGAAGCAGAGTCGGCCAGAAAGCCTTCAGTGTCCTTTGCTTGCCCTTCTTAAACATAGGTTTTTCTTTACCCTTCTCCCTGATTGGGTGAGTTTTTAGATTTGGGCAATCCGACTTCAAGTACTCTTACTTCTTGCATTCAAAATAGTAACATCAGTAGAAACCTTAAAGTTTATATTAGCTTTACCTTTATTCCATTGCTTACAACACTTTTTCTTTTCTTTTAAAAGATTTTAAATTGCATTATCATTAGCACAATGTCATCATCATCATCCGGTGAAAAAGTTTCACTATCAAAATTGTTAGCCATTTTTCTCATTTCTCTTTATTGCTGCATCAAGCTGTCTTTGACTCACTCCTTGCTCATAAGTAATGAGTGATTCAAGTAATTTATTTGTGGAGTGAATATTTTGATCCTTAGATTCAATAATAATAGTAATTTTTTGCATAAATTAAAATAGGTAGACAATATAAGATTTTGTTATCCTTTTCATAGTTAGTAAGTTATCGTCCTAAAGTTTACAGTGAAGTAACAATCTAAGTTAATTTAGTATACATTTTGGAAGTACACTCGCTAGGTTTCATACTGAATAGTTCATAATCATTGAGTAGTATATTCAATCTAGATTGCTTTACCTCTTTTAATCCTTCATAGGTTATGCAAAGTTTATCCCAAATTCTTTTCCAGTTGTGCAAGTTGATACACATATGTAATCTTTATATTTTAATACAAAAAAAAAATAGTTTACACATTTTGAATTAAGTTAGGCTAAATCTCTATCATATGTACTCCATTCATAAAAAAAGTATTTTAGTTTTAATACCATTTACTAAACATGAAGGTGCAGAATAAACTTCTAGAACTAATAGCTAATATAAAAATTGCTAGATTATAAGAAACTGGACAAGTAAACATTCCAAAAAAAAAAAAATCAAATAAATGTGGTCGTGTGATTAAATGTCCTTTAGCAGTACTGTGATTTCCAAAGTTATCCATTAATCAGTTTTCAAAAGTTATTTTAAACTTAGTTTTTAATCTTGTTCTGATACCTCTTGAAAGTTCATGAAGGTTATTAAACTAGTCTATGGCTAACCAAGAGAGGGGAGATGGAAGGTGAATTGGTAATTTAAAACTTCTTTAAGAAAAAAGAAAATCCTCTTTATAAAACTTTTTAAAAAATATGAAAAATATCAATTCTATCCATTTATGATGAAGTAGGTTAATTTCACAATAATAATCAAAATCAGAGTTGGTTTAATCAAATCAGACCTACATACACTCCCTAGAGCACTCTATTCCAGGTATGCACTAAAAGTAGTGTCTCTCTTTTTTCTCCCTCAGTAGGGCGGAGAAGCCTTTATAAAGTCACTTTCACTTTCCTAGTGCTGCAAAGAACCAAAAGCTTTTACACCTTCCTGATTATGGAATAAAACCTTGCATCTTTTATACGCTCTAGTTGATGATTGAGAACTAAATATCCTTTTAGTCTCTCTTTGAGTTAGTAGAGAACTAGAAATATTTTTACTCCCACACGGAGTTGGCAGAGAACTAGAAATCTTTCTACTCCCTGCTATAGTTGTTCCGATGATGGTAGCAAACCTTGAATCTTTTACCACCTCTAGATGGTGGCAGGGAACCAGAAATCCTTTTACTCCCTCCTAGAGTTGGTAGAGAACCATGTATTTTGGTTTTAATAACATTTACTAAACATGAAGCTGCATATTAAACTTCTTGAACTAATAGCTAATATAAAAATTGCTAGATTATAAGAAACTGGACAAGTAAACATTCCAAAAAAAAAAAATCAAATAAATGTGGTCGTGTGATTAAATGTCCTTTAGCAGTACTATGATTTCCAAAGTTAGCCATTAATCAGTTTTCAAAAGTTATTTTAAACTTAGTTTTTAATCTTGTTCTGATACCTCTTGAAAGTTCATGAAGGTTATTAAACTAGTCTATGGCTAACCAAGAGAGGGGAGAGGGAAGGTGAATTGGTAATTTAAAACTTCTTTAAGAAAAAAGAAAATTCCCTTTATAAAACTTTTTAAAAAATATGAAAAATATCAATTCTATCCATTTATGCTGAAGTAGGTTAATTTCACAATAATAATCAAAATCAGAGTTTTCAACCACACAATAAATCATAAAAAGTGTGGAAATTAAAATGCAAAAAAGTAAAAGAATGAATACACTAGATTTTATAATGGTTTAATCAAATCAGACCTACATACACTCCCTAGAGCACTCTATTCCAGGTATGCACTAAAAGTAGTGTCTCTCTTTTTTCTTCCTCAGTAGGGCGGAGAAGCCTTTATAAAGTCACTTTCACTTTCCTAGTGCTGCAAAGAACCAAAAGCTTTTACACCTTCCTGATTATGGAATAAAACCTTGCATCTTTTATACGCTCTAGTTGATGATTGAGAACTAAATATCCTTTTAGTCTCTCTTTGAGTTAGTAGAGAACTAGAAATATTTTTACTCCCACACGGAGTTGGCAGAGAACTAGAAATCTTTCTACTCCCTGCTATAGTTGTTCCGATGATGGTAGCAAACCTTGAATCTTTTACCACCTCTAGATGGTGGCAGGGAACCAGAAATCCTTTTACTCCCTCCTAGAGTTGGTAGAGAACCATAAATCATTTTACTTCCTCCTCAAGTTAATAGAGAACCATGATTTAGTGCTAAAGAATGTCTGCTCTGAGCTACCCAAGAATCAACACAAAGACTTGAAGAAGATTGGAAGGAACATTGTTTAGAGTAATGTTATGAAGCTCTCACAACTCTCCGAACAATAACTCTCTCTCTCTCTCTCTTCTCTCCCAAAGCTCTTCTCAACTCACTCTCAAATCTCCCTCTAAAACAACTCAACTATAAAAGTTCTTCTTAACATAAGAATTAGACAAGCTTAAATAGTAAGGCTTTAAGAAACCCTACCTTTCAAGAGTGCTATCTTATATTTGTACTATAAGATACAAACATTATATAGTATGATCAATACAAAACTAGACGCATCCAATATCATGTGAATAATCATTCAGATGAACTGTTTAACCCTCAAAACACTTGTACTGAAGATCGTTTGTTATATAGAAATATCTTCTATTTGTTTGAGAAAACTTCTAGGAAGACCATTTTTGTACTATATCGATTGTCCAGCAATGTAGACATCATACAATACGATTAATATAAAAATCATGCCTTTCATATTATATGAATACTATTGTGTAGTACGATCGGCTAATCATAATTGCCCATGATTTGATTACCTAATTTTTGGGGTCAAATTAAGCAAGATATTTATATGGTTGTACAGTATGATTTTAATTGTACTAGACGTTTAGCACAAAAATAGTATCTTCTATAACTCTCTGGTGGCAAGGATTTTGTAGAATGAACTGTATTGTATAATATGATTTTAAAATATATAGTATAAAAAGATATAAAAATCTATTATTATGATTTTCTCTCTCCCTCTATGTGTGTACATGGTTAGTCAGCAATAGTATACATCGAATTACATGATTTAACTCAAGAAAGGTTAAAAATACATAAATGACTAAAAAATAAATTGTAACTACTGAATGTTGAGCTGATCAAAGTTGCTAGCAAATGGGGACGTATTCCCTGAAATGTTAGTATGCACATAGAAATACTAGTATCCAATAATATGTCAGAAGAAATAAAAATTTATAATAATAATATTTGTTATCATCAAAATCACAGTACTTGAGTCCAAATTTACAACAACAAGTGCCACAAAGGAGGAAATTCTTCAGTGTTGAGTCGATAGTTCATTTAATGGGTGACGTGATGCAAGTGTCTAGAGCATCATGGTGCCAATGTCTATTTACTACATTTTTCTATAAATAGTATATTTATAATGTTAGTAAGAAAGTTCAATCACTTTGTTAATTTTAGTCTTCATAGTGCTTCATTGTAATTTCCTTAGGAGTGATAACTAAGAGAAAATCAACTTCATAATAGTGTTTGACTAATATTATGGAAGCAATTTTGTAAGTTCAAGGAGGAGAGTATAGGAGGTTATTTTACCCATCTGGTGATATCTTTTCATTTGTACTTTATTTCTTTTGTACAAATAATAAAAATGATTTTGCTTCACTTATTCTTTATATTTGGCTAAATTATCTAGTTTTGGATTGATGGTGTAAATGGAATGTGAAGTACTAATGAATTTTCTTCTTCGATAATTTAAAAATATTTTTAATGTACCAATTCTTCAATTAATTCACATAATGATTATATGTGTGGTTAATATATGGTGTAATGTGGAGCTTAGGAGTACTAAAATAGGTACAACAAGGTATATTAGATTGGTATGATGTAAGCATAGACATAGTTCTTGACAAATGCCAAATTTATAGAGATGAATTAAAATGAGCATGATTTAATTGTACATGGTTTACTTACCCTTCCAAGTGTCCAAAGAAGAGACATTCATGGGATTCATATGAAGCTGCCTAATAAAGACACTACATTTGGAGCATTACCTAAGGTATGCTCTCAAACCTGAGCTCCCTATCTAAGAAGTCCGATCAAGTGTGAAGAAAACTTCCAAACCAATAATTTTCCATCATTAGATTAGAAATTTTCAACCCCTTGATACTTCTAGGGATTTTTCACAAAAGTTTGTCAGTGGGATCTCTCAGATCATGTTGAAGAACTCGTATGGCTTCAAATTCCAGTGGGAGGTAGGAGATGAAATCCTAGCAGTTGAACATGATCAACAACATATATTATTTCCTATGGTCCCATAGATGGTTGAATCATAGCTGTCAAATCATTTATTTGATAGCTATAGTTAATACTGCATTACACACTTAGTCACTATTGATTGTTGCACCAATCAGAAGGCATTGCTTGTAAAGTGCATACTGATTGTGTATATTATGATTTAAAACTAAAAAAAATTAGGGAATTTTCAAAAAACATAACTCCTCACAAAATTGACCAAATTATGTGTTCTTAGCCTCATTGGAAAGGTCTTAAGGAGGCCTATAAAATCCTTATAGTCTTAGACTATGATTATGCACGAAACATAGTTAATTATAGTAATAGTTTTAGAGGTATTCTTATGATTTCTCTTAGGATTGAACTAACCATGACTTGGACATGAAGGGCATATTTGGGTTAGTTTGGGTCTAAGGGTCAATATTTGACCCCTAAATTCAATTTGACCTATTGACCTATATAATGGGAATTAGGGATTATGCTTTAGTGTGCTTATTTTATCTAGGGTATGCGTTAAATATCCCCATTTTTACCCCAATCCCTTGTCTAGGTAGCTCACAATAAATCTATGAAGATAACTATGAGGTTACCTAAGGTGGTTTGGTTAACCAACTTAAAGGGTTAACCATGGTTTCAAATTAGGTTGGTTTTCGCATTAGCAAAAGGTGGCCCCATGGCCAAAATTTCATTGAATTTAAAATCCATTTTGTCTACCATCTAGGGAACCTAAATTCCACTCTTATAAAAGACCAAGGATAAAAAAATTTACGTAATGGCTCCTCATCTGCACATTTTGACTCTAGCAATCAGACTGTTCCTGTAGTAGACTATGGCTTCTCCTATAGATTTTAACAGTTTTTGTTTTTTTTTTCTTTTTTTTTCTAATCGTCGCTTTCTTTGGACTAAGGCCAATTCGTCCATAGGTTTTTTTTCTGATTTCTCTCAATGGTGGGTTAGTCCATCCTCCTTCACTCTAGCCCCTAGGGGTGTCCCTCTGTTGGGCTCAGTGGTGATAAATAAAGGTTTCTTTAGCTTTTTGGTTGGAGGTGGATATTTCTCATAAAGATCCTAGGAGTATTTTTTGGGTGAAGCCTCCTGGCAATTTCATTAAGTTAAATGTGGATGTTGTTAGCACCAATTCTATTACAGGATGTGGTGGTGTCATTCGTGACTCCTTTGGTAATTGCATATTGGGTTTTGCAAGTCATCTTTATAATTGTGATACCAATTATGCTACCACCTACTCGATTCTTTATTACTTAAGACTTTGTTGTTCTCTAAATTACATTAATATTGTGGTTGAGGTTGGCTCTTCTTACTATTATCTGCCATTTATATTGAGGGATGATACTATTTGTTATTCTGCTTTAATTTACATGAGGGAAATTAATAACTTGTTAAGTCTTTTAAACTATTATGTTTCCGTTGTTCATGTGGAGGCCAATGCCTGTGCAAATTCCATTGCTAGATGGGGTTGTGATTTGGATTTTATGGTAGATTTCTTAGTTTGTAATCTTCCCCTTCATGTGAAAGGCCTAATTAGATGGATAAAATTTGATTACCTTATGTTATTTATTAATATTGCTATGGTTGTTGGTCTTTGGAAGGTTACTTAGTTGTGCCTCTTGGTTCTTTCCCATTTTTGTTGCCTGGACCGTATATCTATTTTTCTTGGGTGGCTAAGTTTTGTGCCTTCTTCTTGGGATAATTTTATGGCTTTTTTGTCCTTCCTAAAGTAATTTAAATCTGGGATTATTTCCTTTGATTACTGTGATCTTGGTGTGTGGTTTTGGCTCTTTGACGTATGTTGTTTGTTAGTATCTTAGTTCTTTGGTTTCTCTGTTATGGAGTTCAGCTCCTAGGTGCATGATGTTCTGGAATGCCAGGTCATTTTGGTTTGGTTGGCTGTTATTATCAATATTTTCCTTCGGTTTAACTATTGCCTTCAGAGATGGATGGTTGTTGCACTCTAATTATTTGGTATTCAGGGGATTAGTGATATGTTTTTTATCATTTATTACATGTATTGGTTTAGTTGGAGCATGGAGTGGTACCGTATTATTTCGTGTTGCTTACCTATTGGCTGTTATGGGTATTATTGCTGGTGGTTCTATCCTAATCTCTAATATTACTTTTGCAATTTTTGTTTTTCAATTTATTATCCATTTTTGCAGTATGTTCTTAGTGTAGATGATCATGGTGATGAGGTGTTGATGAGGATGCTTGAGCTGACTGCTATTTTTTGTAGCTCTCTATTTTCTTGGGCACTTTCTCTTATGCATCCTAAAATGTACTTATGATTTCTTTTGTAATTTTTGCTTAGTGGGGAACTCGAGCTCATAGGTTTCTTTGCTTTTTATTTTGTAGCTCTTCTGAGCAGTTGTGAGCTTGAGTTTCTTTTAAGGACTGTGTAATCATTTTTTTAATTAATACGTAGTCCCCATTGTGGGTTTCCTTAAAAAAAAAAGGTTTCTTTGGCTTTGCTGGTAATGATTCTAACCTAAAATCTTGTTTATTTTGTGATGTTCTTGGTGGCGCTTCTTCTTCAAAAGAACATAGTTTTTCATTTACTAAGTCTTAATTGAATGGTATTCAAGAAATATTGATTTTAGAGAAAGATATATAGAAACTAGCCTATCATTATCAGTTTACATTGGTTGGAAAGTTCTGACTATGACGCTCTAACCAAGATTCTATTAGGTCAATTTTTGGTAATCTTAAACTTTCTGGTGTGTATTCGATTGGACTATTGAATGCAAGCATGTGGCTATTCAATTTTCCAATGATCTAGACTATAGTCAATTTTTTTTTAAAAGATCTTACTTCATAAATAATTGCCAAATGAGATTATTGAAGTGGATTCTTTACTTTGATATTCAAGTGGAGTCTCTTATTATTCCAATTTGGATTTCTTTCCCTAATTTATGGCTCCATTTATTTAATTCACATGTTTTACATGCATTAGGATCCATATTTAGCAGAACCTTACAATCAAATCGATCTATTTCTTTGAGATCTTGACCCTCTATAGCATGAATTCTTGTGGAAATGGGCATTACCCATAGTCATTCAAGAGTGGTTTGGCTTGGATCGGAAGCTTCTAGTTATCTGCAAAAAGTAGAATTTAAAATAATACCTAATCTTTTCACGCACTGCAAATTTGATGGTTATTTGTTCAATGAATGTTTTGTGGCCCATCCAAACATGAAAAAAAACATAAGAAGGAAGGGAAATCTGAGGATGTTTCTAATAAGAAAGATTCCAAGGAGAATGATGCTCACATTCCTTTACATATGAATAAAGTTGTTTTTGAAACTAGGGATTACATTTAAACTTCGGATAATCCTCTTAGTGATAATGAATTTGATTTAGAAAATTCTACTCCAAAGGAACCTCATACATTTCTTGAAATGGGTAAATGTAATTTTAATAACAAAGAAGGTGACTCTATTATTTTTAATAACTTGCCTACCAATGAAGTGGAAAATTTGAAAACAAGGAAGTGAATTAGATTGGAAATAGGAAGAAATATTTACTTGATGTGGAGGATGATGGAGATGGTGATGATTTGATACAAAAATAATGTACTCAAAATCATATTAATTGAGAGCAACTTGATAAAGAAGAGGGTTGAGAGTAAGAAATGCTGTAGGAGGGAGAATTTCCACCTAATGAGAATGACTCCATATTAGGAAAGTCTGAAGTTCTTAATAATGTTTCCATGTTATCCCATTCAACAAAATAAAATAACAAAATTACTAGGGATGGTTTTACTAAAAGTGGGAAGAAGAAAATAAAAACAATAGTCTATTGAATGGTCAATCTTTTAGAGTTACACTAGCTTCTAATCCTTCTTGTTTTTCCAATGGTAAAAGCTTTCATTTGGAACTTTAGGGGCATGGGAAATTCCCCTTTGGGGGATAGGGTGAGGTATTTATGTAGAATCCACAATATTAATGTTCTGGTTTTACTTGGGCCTTTAACTTCTTCTTCCAAGTTGGATTTGTTTCGTATTAAATTGGGTTTTGATTTTTGTTTAAGTAATTGTTCTATATTTTTGGAAAAACTGGGTTAATTTAACCATTATTAATGATTATCCTCAAATTTTTTATACTAATCTTAAGTTTCTAAAATTTTATTGTTGCGCTTCCTTTCTTTATTCATATTGATCTCGAATTCATATGAGAATTTTGCGAAATCAGATCTTGAACTTGTCTTCTGTTATAACCGAGCCTTGGATGTTTGGAGGTGGCTTTAATGTTATTACGAATGTTTCTGAGATAATTGGTGGGAGATATCCCAATTTCATGAAAATGGAAGACTTTAATGATATGATATTAAACTCTAATTTGCATTATATTAGTTTTACAGACATTTCTTTTATATGGAATCAATCAACCATGTGGCAACGTTTAGATTGTTTCTTTCTAATATTTTATGGATCTCTAAATTTCATAATTCTCACTTTGAGCATTTTTGTAGAACATTATGTGACCACTCTTCTCTCTTTTTGAATATTTCTATGCATTATAATGGTAATCATCCACCTTTTATATTTAAAAACAAGTAGATTCTTCAAGATTCTTTCCTTAACAATGTTGAAAGCAACTACATGCGCCTTTATTTTCCTCCAACAATATTGGTGGTATGAGTACAGTTTGGTTTAAGCTTAAGAGTCTTAAACAAAAGTTGAATTGGTGGAATAAATTTGTTTACAAAAATATCTTTTCTAATATTGTTGAATCCAAGAATAAAGTTGCTTTAGCTAATAACATTTATATGAATGACCCTTCCATCGATACTTATCCTCTTTGAAAGAGGAAAAGGGCAATTTATTTAAACTTCAAGAATAAGAAGAAGTTTTTTCGAAACAAAACCTGCTTCTAAATTCTTAGCTAAGGGGAATAGAAACATGAAATTTTTTCATAATATTGCCCATGATGAGAAAGTTACTAGTCACATTAATAAAATCATTACTCATAATGGCTCGCAAATTGATTCTCCTGATTTGATTTATGAGTCAGGTATCCATTATTTAAAAAATGTGTTTAATAAGAATTTCATCCTAATATTAGATTTGGATTTTTCTTTTATCCCATCTATTATTTCTAAGGAGGATAACATTATGCTTACTAAAATTTCATATGCTTAGGAAATTTGGTTAATCATTAAAGTGATGAATACTAATTTAGTTGCTTGCATGGATTATTGTTTTACTATAATTTTTCAAACAATTTGGCATATTATCAAAAAGGACTTAGTTAATGTTGTTATTAAATTCTTTAAGGGTAATTCTTACCCTAAATTTTTATACTTCTACCTACACTTCTTTGATTCCCAAAAATGTTGTTACTAATTTTTTGAATGATTTTTGTCCTATTAGCCTTTGTTATTTTTTTTAACGAACATAATGCTAAGTTGCTCATGGGTAGATTAACTTCAATTCTTCCTAATATTATTTCTTTTGAACAAATTTGTTTTGTTAAAGTTGATTATATATATAATAATGCTTTATTGGCTCAGGAATTAGTCCATGATTTAGATGATAAAATTAGGGGTGGTAATACTATTTTCAAAATTAACATTACCAAAGCTTATGATAATCCCAATTGGGATTTCCTTTGTACTATGCTTAAGTTATGTGGTTTCAATAATGATTTTATTAGGTTTATTAAGAAAAATATTGAACATTGCAACTTTTTAGTTATTATTATTGGCAAGAGCCATGGTTTTTTCAATTCTACTCAGAGCTTTAGGTAGGGGGATCCCTTATCACCTGCTTTATTCTTTTTGGCTATGGAATTTCTTTCAAGTGGTCTTAATGATCTCTTTAGGAAGCATCCCAATTTATAGTATAGGACTATTGGTGGTTTTCCTGTTTCTTATTTATGTTCTACTGATGATTTCATTATCTTTACGAATGGTTCGATAAAATGCTCAATATCCTTTTTAAATTTCTTGGCCATTTTCAAAAAGCTAGTGGGTTAATTTTAGCCCCAATAAAAGTTGCTTTGTCACTGCTAAGTCTATTTCCAATCAGAGAATTAATTATATTCAGAACAAATTTGGTTTCTTACACAAGCATCATCCTCTTAAGTATCTAGGCACACCTCTTTTCAGGGGTAAGACAAGTTCTCACTTATTTGGGAACATTTTCTCTAACATTCAGAAAATGCTTTCAACTTGGGCCTTTAATTTTCTTTCCTTTGGTGGTAGATTAGTGTCAATTAAGAGTTTTACATGTTCAATTCCTATTTATTTATTTCATACTTTATATCCTATTGTTAATGTTTGTTGTGGGTTGGAAAGAATTTTCAATACTTTATATTGGGGGGGGGTTATAAGCTTTGGTTTACTTTAAGGTCCAAAAAGAGCCTTTAGGCTAAGTTTATGGTTTCTAAATATTGTGTTGGTAAACATCCTCTGAACTGTGTTTTTTCAAAAGAGGGGATTCTCTGAATTGAAAAAAAATTTTGCTCCATTAAATGGGATGGTAAGCAATTCATTTAATGGGGATTGGGGAATGATGAGTTGTTTTTTTTGGCAAGATAATTGGCTTGGTATTTCCTCTATTGATAATTTGCTTAACACCCACTCTTCTAGTTCCTATAAAGTTTCCATTTTATTGAAGATGGAGTTTGGAATGTGGGTTATCTTAGTGAAGTGATTCCCAATTTCATCATTAACCTCATAATATATGTTCCGCTTCAATTAGATAAGAATGGTTGCATTTTATTTAACAAGTCTAATGATGGGAGCTTTGTGCTTAAAGAGGTTTGGTATTGTACTATGAAAATTTAGACTAAACTTACTAGTAGATTTTTTTATAGTTACATTCCTGTGGATACCATTATTATTAAGAAGTGATTTAATATTATTTACAAATGTCAGTGTTCTTATAAAATTTAAAGCATGAATCATATTTTTGCTAATGGCCCCATTTCCCTAAAAGTTTGGCTATAATTTGATAATGCTTTTAATAATCATTTTTGTAAGGATTATAATAGTATCATTAATATCTTTCAAGACTACTTTGTTACTACTAAAGTTCAATTCACAATTCTTTACCTATTATTTTTTTAGGGGTTCTTCGGAAGAGGGTGAAGGACTTTAATCATGAAAACATTTTTATGAATGCCACTTGTATTATTATTAAGATTAAGGATAAAGTGAGATAATTATATTTGGCTAATCTAATCAAAGCTACTAATTTTAATGGTTGTATCCATATTGCTAAAAATTTTGGTATTAATTTTTCTGTTGTATGAAATTACTAGATCGCCAAGAGGGGGGGGGGGGGGGGGGGGGAATTGCAAAAATTTGTTGAAATAAATTTAATCCTAAACAAGAGTTCTAATATTTTTGTGTTTTGAAATTTTTAATAAGAAAAATTTAACTAATGTGGAAGCAATTACTTGAACTCAGATTGTAATAATGAATTTTTTTTTCTACCATAACTTTCACCAAGCAAGTATACTGAAAATAAAGTTCTAGCAAGAAAATAAAAAGCGATAAAGAAAAAAAGCACATCAGAATTTTATAGTGGTTCAGTCAAACCATGACTTATATCTACTCCCTGGAGTCCTCCACTCCAGGAATTTAACTACAAACTATAGTCCTCCTTTTACCCCCTCGGCAAGGCGGAGAAGCCCTCACAAGACTCACTTTCACCAACCCGACGTGACGGAGTGCCAAGCGCTTTTCTGACCCTCCTGGCGACGGCAGCGTATCTTCTCATTTTTCTACCTCCTGGAGAAGGCAGAGCACCTTCGAGGTCACGGATGTAGAAGAGTCTCCTCGTCATAGTGCCTCTTATAAGTTCTTCTCGGGCCACAGGAGGAGAGAGATGCAGTAAGAATGGAGCAACCGTGTGATCTTCCTCACACTACTTCTCCCTCACCAAGCTCACCATCTCCTTCCTCTCTCAAACCCTAAAAACTTCTCAAGAGCTCTCTTCCAAGGATTCCCTCTCTAATCATGTTCCCCTCTTTCTATCACATTAAAAAACATTACTTTTTGATACTTAAAATAGGCTTTAAAATCCCTGAAATTTTGAAAGTAGCTGTTACTATCATATAATACAATATGTCATTGTATAGTACGTTATGTATAAAAGTATTCATCCTGGTATGAAGGTTTAGAAACAGTTCAAAATAAATCATACTGTATGATAGAACATCGTACAATATGAACCTCCACTCTTTTGTTTGGGATAAGACGATAGCCGGGACAATCAAAACTTGTTTCTGTTCATCGTAAGGTACGATCAACTTCATACATTAAGTATTCAAATAAAATCGTACAGTACAAACATATTCGTACAATACGAATGGCTAATAAAACTTACTTAAACTAATCTGGACGTGGCTAGGGTTTTGGATTTGCAACACATCATATAGTACAATATTGTTCATACAGTACAATTTGTTCATAGAAAATCATTTTACAAGATCAGATCGTAAAGTACGATATAAAGTCGTACAATACGATCAACAAAGAAAAAACTTCATTTTTATTTCTTTTAGAAATCCTCACCCCCTCTGTGTTTGCATGGTTGCTCAGACCTATATGTAATTTGTGGCAAGACTCAAGAAAAGAAAAAATAAAATAAATAGAAAATTATATTATTTTAGACTCACACTCCTACTATACCCAGTCTTGAGTCTTCCTGTTGTCCTGAGTAATTTGTGATCTTCCTGAAATGTTAGTACTCATAGACAATAGTAAAAATCAAAGGATATTCAATGAATAGATATTTAAACGATATTATTTGTCATCATCAAAAGCTCAAACTAGGGGTCATGGATTGCAACAATCTCCCCCTTTTTGATGATGTAAAATAATGTTTGTTATAGGTAAGTTTGAATGGCATTTTTTTGTTTGTTTGTTTTTTTTTTTGAAAAAAAAATTTTGTTTCTTTTTTTTTATTAAAAAAATAATACTAAATAGATAAGAAAAGAAAATAAATGCATTATATTGAAACATAATGAAACATAAACATGAGCAAACTACAACAAACTTCTCCCCCTTTTGAGAACACCAAAAAGAGGAGCAAACAATACTTAGAAAGAAAATACAACACAGATACACTTCAAAGAGAAGGATTCTGATCACTTGGAGGTGGAGGTGGGTGTGGTTGGAAATATTGAAGGATTGTGTCAAAATGGTTATCAATCGAAGTGAAGCATTCCACAATCCACTGCATGTCATCATTGTATTGTTCATGTTGTTCTTGTATATGTGTGTCAAGATGAGTCTGAAGTTAATCGAAGCGTTCGACCAAGTCATCGTGAGGGTAGGGTGGTGCAGGTGAGCGGGGTGTTGCATGCCATCGTGGTCGACCAGGAGCTACTGTTGGGGCATCTACTCCTTCTTCTTCAAAGTCGGGTTCATCTAGCTCTTGCCCCTGATGAAACAAGATACAAAAGGATGCATCCGTATAGAAAATTGTTAGGATATCAGGTTCACCGGGATAGGTTAACTGATATTTATTTTGAAGAATATACCCGATAATGTGGCCAAGAGCTATGATTTATTTTCTACGGGTGGTAGGGAGGTGAAATATGGTCATATTTCAAGTGTAGTCGATTATCAAGTCTGTCTCATCAAATTTGGTGTTTGACATGATAAGATAGGTAGTGACAGATAAATTAGGGGTTATGCGAATTCAATCGCTAGCTTTGGGTACTATAGAAGTTTGAAGTACATGTTGAATTATTATGGTATTTTGATTGAGGGAATGGATGAGTGGCTAGTGTTGATAAAAGTTTGCATTCCTAAGGACACGATTGACATCACTCCAGTCGAATTCATTTGTGAGAAAGGAACAAACTCTAGGCCCTTCAGTGGTTAGCCCAATGTATTGGGCGATGTCAGCTTTGGTAATTTCTATGTTTTGGTGATAGATAAAGGAGTGGAAAGTCATGCTGTCGATAATGTAGGTAAGGTTAGCTAGAAATTCCAATAGGAGTTCGCAATTGTAGGGGAAATCCAGGGTTAGAAGGAACTGGAAAGTGGTGGAAGCAAAAATGTTTAGTACCTCAAAATTTAGACCAATCTGATTGAGCATTTTGGATGGTGTAATCTTGCAGGCTTTATACTTGTGGTACGCATCCTCATTTTTAGCACTCAAGAAATGAGCGCTGTGATAGCAAGATGAAGGGGAGCTTCCCACAACGAGGCGACCACTCTTGCTAGAGCTCAAATAATGCTAGTTGTTTTGTGAATATGTCTGTTAATTGATGTCCTGTAGTGATGTGATGTAATTCTATATCTCCTTTAGCAACATTATCTCTTATTAAGTGATGTCTAATGTCTATATGTTTAGTTAAAAAGTGCTGAATTGGGTTTTTAGAGATGCAAATTGCACTTGTATTAGCACACATGATTGAGATGGTTCCTACAGGTAAGCCAAGATCAAGAATTTGTTGCTTTAATCATAGTACTTGTGCAACGCAACTTCCTACTGCAATATATTCTACCTCATCCGTGGAAAGGTCTATTGAATTTTGCTTCCTATTGGACCAAGAAACTAAGGATTTTCCTATGAACTGGCAGGTACTAGAGGTGCTTTTTTATCTATCCTACATCCTGGAAAATCAGAATCTGAGTACCCTAAGATTTCAAAGGAAGTGTTGTGCCTAGGATACCAAATTTCTAAGTTCGGGGTGCCTAGCAGATATCTAAGGATTCTCTTGACTGTAGTTAGGTGAGACTCTTTAGGATCTTCTTGAAAACGGGCACAGAGGCACACACTAAACATTATGTCCGGTCTACTAGCAGTCAGGTAAAAGAGAGATCTGATCATTCCTATATATATTTTTTGGTCTACAAATTTTCCATTCGGATCTTTGTCTAATTGAATTGTTGATCTCATTGGAGTGTTCATGGGCTTAGCACTTTCCATTTCATATTTTTTTAGAACATCCTTAATGTATTTCATTTGGATAAGAAATGATCCATTATACATTTGTTTCATACTAAAACCAAGAAAATAGTTAAGTTCTCCCATCATGGTCATTTCAAACACATTACTCATTATTTTTGAGAATTCATCACATAAGTTTTTATTTGAAGATCCAAATAAGATGTCATCCATATAAATTTGAACAATGAGAATTTCTTCTTTATTTTTTTATAAAAAGAGTGTAGTGTCCACACTACCCTTTATAAATCCTCTATTCAGTAAGAATGAGCTAAGTCTTTCATACCAGGCTTTAGGTGCTTACTTTAATAAATAAAGTGCCTTTTTTTAATTTGAATACATGGTTTGGAAATTGTGAACTTTCAAATCCGGGGGTTTGCTCAACAAAGACATCTTGCTTAATTACCCCATTCATAAAAGCACTCTTTATATCCATTTGATATAGTTTGAAGTTCTTTAAACAAGCAAAAGCTAAGAGCACTCTTATAGCTTCTTGTCTAGCAACAAGGGCAAAGGTTTCTTCAAAGTTTATTCCCTCAATTTGGTTGTACCCCTTAGCTTCAAATCTGACTTTATTTCTTATTATTGTTCCGGAATTATTTACCTTATTTTTGAAGACCCATTTTGTTCCAACAACACTCTGTTCTTTAGGTCTCTTGACTAACTCCCAAACATCATACATGGTGAATTGGTTCAGCTCTTCTTGCATTGCTAGAATATAGAATTCATCTCCTAAGGATTGATCTATACTTGTAGGTTCTATCATAGAGATGAATGTGAAATGACTAACCTCTTTCCTAAGTCCATGCCTAGTTCTTACACCTTCTGAAGGCTCCTAAAATTAACAATTTAGGATGACTAGAAGAATATTTCCATTCTCTAGGCAAGTCTTCCTGAGGTTCTAACTTTTCTCCTAAGGTCATTGTCTATACTCCTTGAATTGCCTCTATTTCTTCATCTTTAATTTTAGATTCAGAGGGCTTATCAGATTCATCGAATACTATATGGGTGAACTCTTCTACTACTAGGGTTCTCTTTTTAAAGATTCTATAGGCCTTATCTACAGATGAATAACCTAAGAAGACACCCTCATCAGACTAGCATTTGAATTTTCCTAAAAGTAGTTTGCCATTAATCAAGATGAAGCACTTGCAACCAAAGACATGTAAGTGTGAAAGATTCGGTGTCCGACCCTTAAGGAGTTCATAAGGAGTTCTATTCATCTAGATCTAATGTTCACCCTATTTAAGACATAACATGTCGTATTTACTACTTCTGCCCAAAAGTATCTAGGAAGGGTGTACTCTGCTAACATTGCCCTAGCAGCTTCTACCAAGGTTCTATTCTTTCTTTTAGCTATACCATTTTGTTCTGGAGTCCTAGGGACTGATAAGTTATGCTCTATTCCTATCTTTTGACTGAACGATTGAAACTTTTCATTTTGAAACTCTCCGCTGTGATCACTATGGATTATTGAGATTTCACATCCTAATTTTCATTGAATCCAAGTGGATAATACCTTAAAATCCTCAAATGACTCATTCTTATGTGCTAGGAATCTTACCCAAGTGAATATAGTGAAGTCTTCTACAATCATAAAACCATAATTTTTTCCACCTAGGCTAGCTGTGCTAACGGGTCCAAATAAGTCCATGTGTAGTATTTCTAATGGCCTACAGGTGTTCACATCTTTAATTGAATGAAAGGGTGATTTGATTTGTTTTCCTAGTTTGCAATCATCACATAAATGAACCTCAGTGAAGTTTAACTTAGGTACACTTCTAACTAGATTTTACTGAGTGATGTTTCTATGTGTTTTCATACTAGCATGGCACAGTCTCTTATGTCATAGCCATGAGTCATCTACTATTATTTTTAAGCAAAAAAATTTTGAACTATCAATGCAATCAAGGTCTAACATATAAATATTGTTCTTTCATTTTCCTTCTAAAACAAGTTTATCATTTAAACTAAAAAGGCATTAATTAGATAGAAATTTAATGTCAAAACCTTTATCACATAATTGACTAATGCTAAGTAAGTTATGCTTCAAACCATCAACTAATAAAACATTTTCAATTAAAAAAATCTTAGCATTACCAATAATACCTGAGCCTATCACTTTCCTGGTAGAGTTGTCTCCCAATGTTACTTTGCCTCTTGTTCTGGTCTCCAGTAAAATGAAATTCTTCATATCTCCAGTCATGTGTTACGAGCAGTCACTATCCAGGTACCACATGCTCTCACTAGGTCTTTTGTGAGAGCATCTCTACAATTTCATTCAAGGGTTATATTTGGGAACCCAAGTGAGTTTGGGTTTCTCCTTATGCTTGCATGAATGAGATGTATGCATGCTATGCTGTGATTGATGCAGTTTTGGCCTCCATACTAGGTATGTCCTATGGTGAATTGTGCATGTACGTGCTATGTTACCTAGCAAGCCACAAGAGAAGCACCAAACACCAGGAAATGGGTTTACTAACCTATGTGGGTGGTGATGCCTCTTCCTAAAGTTGTGTGATGCATACTGTGTTGGGGATTTGCTAGGTTGGGCTAATGTGAGTGAAGCAATTTCTTTTTCTAGCTCTTTGATTTTTTCTTTAAATATATTATTTTGATATGTCAATCTGTGAACATCCCATTTTAACAAATGCTCACTGTGATATATTTCTAATGCAAGTTTTTCTAGTATATGAAAAGCCTCTTCTAGTTTGACATGAGTGGTTTTCAAGGATTCAAGTGCTTCTGTTAGTTCAATATGATTCTTATTTAATGCATCATACTCATCAAGAAGCAACATATCATCTCTATCTAAATCAAAATTTTCTTTAACTAAGTTAGCATGCTCAGTTTATAAAGTACTAAACTTAATATTAAGACTAGTATGCACCTTTTTCAATTTCCTGTACGAGTCATGATTTTTTTCACAAAAAATAGTAAATCCTCATATGAAAGCTAACATACGTCGTCTTGATCCGATTGATCAAGATTATCATTAGCCAATAGACACAAATTTATTATCTCATACTCTACTTCTTCTTATGATGATTCTAAGGCAGAGTCGACCTAAAAAGCTTTTTGCTTCTTCATCTTTCCTTTCTTGTACTTGGCTTTATCCTTACTTTTTTCCTTAGCAGGTTGGCTCTTTAGGTTGGGGAAATCAGCTCGAAGGTGACCTGACTTCCTCCATTCAAAACAGAATGTATTAAATGAAAATTTATTAAACCTCGAGCTTTTACCTTTATTCCAGCTGTTCTGATGACGCCTTTATTTTCTTTTAAAAAAGTTCTTGAACTGGCAAGTCATCAAGGCTATGTCATCTTCTTCCTCCCCTGCAAAGCTTTCACTTTCTAAGTTATTTTATTTTAATGCCATCGTTCGCTCCTTCTTCTTTTCACCTGCATCACTATGTCTTTGACTCACTCCTTGCTCGTATGCAATGAGTGACCCAAGGAGAATATCAATAGAATAAATGTTAAGGTCTTTAGATTTATTGATAGCAGTTATCTTAGCATCGTAGGAACTAGGTAAGCATCTAAGAATCTTATTAACTTTCTCAAAATTTGAAATTTCTCTACCTAATGCATGCAAGAATGTAATAATTTAGGTGAACCTTGTGTACATGTCTGATATTATTTTGCTAGGTTTCATACGGAAGAGTTCATAATAATGTAACAGAATGTTAAGTCTAGACTATCTACCTTCTCTAGTTCGTTCGTACATGATTCACAGTCTATCCCAAATCTCCTAACCAGTAGCACAGGTAGAAACTCTTATATAATCCTCAGACTTTAATGCACAGAAAAAGCAATTTAAGCACTTTGCATTTACTTAAGCGAATTCTCTATCCTCGTTACTACATTCACTAAAAGGTACTTGAGTTTTCACTCCATTCAAAGTTTTAAAATGTGCAACATATTCATCATTGACTAACATCCACATGCGGTAATCAATAAACTGTAAAAATGTAGACATTTTAATTTTCCAAAAATCAAACGGTATATTGTCAAAAAGAGGTAGATAGTTTATTGAATAACCCTCCGCAGTATTATGATTACCAAAATGCGACATGATCATTTTTCAAGTTTTTTTTAAAAACTATTTGAAAATAGGCTCTGTTACCAATTGAAATTACTAGATTTCTAAGAGGGGGGGGGGGTGAATTACAAAAATTTGTTGCAATAAATTTAAGCCAAAACAAGAGTTCTTATATTTTATATTTTTATACTTTTAACAAGAAAAATTTAACTAATGCAGAAGCAATTAATTGAACTCAAATTGCAACAATGAAATTCTTTTTTTTTTCTACCACAATTTTCACCAAGCAAGTATACTGAAAATAAAGTGCAAGAAAGAAAATAAAAAAGCGATAAGGAAAAAGCACACCATAATTGTATAGTGGTTCGGTCAAACCATGACCTACGTCCACTCCCCGGAGTCCTCCACTTCGGAAATTTCACTACAAACTATAGTTCTCCTTTTGTCACCTCAGGAAAGCGGAGAAGCCCTCATAAGACTAACTTTCACCAACCCGGCGTGGCGGAGTGCCAAGCGCTTTTCTCACCCTCCTGGCGACGGCACCGTACCTTCTCATTTTTCTCCATCCTGGAGAAGGAAGAGTCCCTTCGAGGTCATGGTTATAGAAGAGTCTCCCCCTCAGAGAGCCTCCCACAAGTTCTTCTCGGGCCAAAGGCGGAGCAAGATGCAGCAAGAACAGAGCAATCGTGTGATCTCCCTCACACTACTTCTCCCTCACCAAGCTCACCCTTGTTGAGTCTAGAAATTAGGTAGTTAAGCCTAAGTGAATGTCCCAAGGCTACCAAGAGGGGGGTGAATTGGTAGTTTAAAAAATTTAAGTCCCCTTTCAGAAATTTATTGAACCGAAATAAAATTTCTTTTAAATTTTCTATAAATATGTTTTTCAACTACAGAGTTTTTAAAACTGAATTATAAAGTGCAGAAACGTAAAACCAGTAAAGTAAATGACACCAGATTTATAGTGGTTCGGTCTATAACCAGACCTACATCCACTCCCCAGAGGTACCCTCTGAGTATTGCACTAATACCAATAGTGACTCTCCTTTTGCACCCACAGCAAGGCGGAGAAGCCTTTAAAACACACTCTTTTCACCACTCCCCGGTGC
>NW_021319518.1:4154941-4185179 GCF_001605985.2 Dendrobium catenatum | reverse complement strand
ATGTTCGTACACGCTCATCATCCCGTACGAACTATGTTCGTCCGGTACGAAACGGTTATTACATAGGTCGGTTCCCAAAATTCTACAGGACGTAACCAAGTGACGTAAGTCGGTTTAATTCATTCTGGGACGAACTGGTTTCATCCTGGGATGATTTTATACAGAGCATTTAGTCCAGGGATGAAAATTAATTTCGTCCTGTACGATCGCATACAGAGAGTTTCGACCAGGGACAAAAATTATTTTTTTCCTGTACGATCTCATACAGAGAGCTTCTTCCCGGTATGAACCATAATTTTTTTCTGGATGAATAGTGCAAGGTGAGAATCCAGAGACGTTCATTCCGGGATGAATATTAAATTTGTCCTAGACGATTAGGACTTTGAAAATTTTCTACTTGCCTGTTCGATCCATTGCTCTTTCGAGGGGTTAATTGACATGATCGTCCCGTACAAACCAGGTTCGTCCCGTACGATCAGTTTACAAAAAGTGTTCCCCAAGAGCGTGTGTTGTGATTTTTCACTCAGTTACAATCACTCTCTCTCATTTCAAAAACTTGTAATTTATAAATGAATAATTTGAAGTCTTCATCGCTTGAAGTTGATTTTCCTGAAATGTTAGTACACACTAAAGAAAAAAACAAATCTTCCAAAAAAGTGTTAGGAGATATATAAAACAATAATATTTGAAATCATCAAAACAATACAAGTTGCAAGAATGTAAAACATGCAAATAGCAACTCTCTCTACAGTGTCCACACTACCCTTTACAAATCCTCTATTCAGTAAGAATGAGCTAAGTCTTTCATACCAGGCTCTAGGTGCTTGCTTTAATTAATAAAGTACCTTTTTTTAATTTGAATCCATGGTTTGGAAATTGTGAAATTTCAAATCCGTGGGGTTTGTCAACAAAGACATCTTACTTAATTACCCCATTCAAAAAAACACTCTTTACATCCATTTGATATAGTTTGAAGTTCTTGAAACAAGCAAAAGTTAAGAGCACTCTTATAGCATCTAGTCTAGCAACAAAGGCAAAGGTTTCATCAAAGTCTATTCCCTCAATTTGGTTGTACCCCTTAGCTACAAATCTGACTTTATTTCTTATTATTGTTCATGAATTATTTACCTTATTTTTGAAGACCCAATTTGTTCCAACAACACTATGTTCTTTAGGACGCTTGACTAACTCCCAAACATTATTCCTGGTGAATTGGTTCAGCTCTTCTTGCATTGCTAGAATATAGAGTTCATCTCCTAAGGATTGATCAATACTTGTAGGTTCTATCATAGAGATGAATACTGAATGACTAACCTCTTTCCTAAGTCCATGCCTAGTTCTTACACCTTCTGAAGGCTCCTAAAATTAACAATTTAGGATGACTAGAAGAATATTTCCTTTCTCTAGGCAAGTCTTCCTGAGGTTCTAACCTTTCTCCTAAGGTCATTGTCTATACTTCTTGAATTTCCTCTATTTCTTCATCTTTAATTTTAGATTCAGAGGGCTTATCAGATTCATCAAATACTATATGGGTGAACTCTTCTACTACTAGGGTTCTCTTATTAATGATTTTATAGGCCTTACCTATAGATGAATAACCTAAGAAGACACCCTCATCAGGTTAGCGATTGAATTTTCCTAAGGATAATTTGCCATTAATCAAGATGAAGCACTTGCAACCAAAGACATGTAAGTGTGAAAGATTCGGTGTCCGACCCTTAAAGAGTTCATAAGGAATTTTATTCATCTTAGATCTAATGTTCACCCTATTTAAGGCATAACATGCCGTATTTACTACTTCTGCCCAAAAGTATCTAGGAAGGGTGTACTCTGCTAACATTGCCCTATCAGCTTCTACCAAGGTTCTATTCTTTCTTTTTGCTATACCATTTTGTTGTGGAGTCCTAGGGACTGATAAGTTATGCTCTATTCCTATCTTTTGACAGAATGATTGAAACTTTTCATTTTGAAACTCTCCGCTGTGATCACTATGGATTATTGTGATTTCACATCCTAATTTTTGCTGAATCCAAGTGGATAATACCTTAAATTCCTTAAATGACTCATTCTTATGTGCTAGGAATCTTACCCAAATGAATCTAGTGAAGTCTTCTACAATCACAAAATCATAATTTTTTCCACCTAGGCTAGCTGTGCTAACGGGTCCAAATAAGTCCATGTGTAGTATTTCTAATGGCCTATAGGTGTTCACATCTTTAATTGAATGAAAGGGTGATTTGATTTGTTTTCTTAGTTGGCAAGCATCACATAAATGATCCTTAGTGAATTTTAACTTAGGTACACCTCTAACTAGATTTTACTGAGTGATGTTTCTACGTGTTTTCATACTAGCATGGCATAGTCTCTTATGTCATAGCCACGAGTCATCTACTATTATTTTTAAGCAAAAAACATTTGAACTATCAATGCAATCAAGGTCTAACATGTAAATATTGTTCATTCATTTTCCTTCTAAAACAAGTTTATCATTTAAACTAAACAGGCATTTATTAGACAGAAATTTAATGTCAAAACCTTTATGACATAATTGACTAATGCTAAGTAAGTTATGCTTCAAACCATCAACTAATAAAACATTTTCAATTAAAAAATTCTTAGCATTACCAATAATACCTGAGCCTATCACTTTCCTGGTAGAGTTGTCTCTCAATGTTACTCTGCCTCCTGTTCTGGTCTCCAGTAAAATGAATTTCTTCATATCTCCAGTCATATGATACGAGCAATCACTATATAGGTACCACATGCTCTCACTAGATCTTTTGTGAGATCATCTCTACAATTTCATTCAAGGGATATATATTTGGCAACCCAAGTTAGTTTGGGTTTCTCCTTATGCTTGCATGAATGAGATGTATGCATGCTATGCTGTGATGGATGCAGTTTTGGTCTCCATACTAGGTATGTCCTACGATGAATTGTGCATGTACGGGCTATGTGACCTAGCATGCCACAAGAGAAGCACCAAACACCAGGAAATGGGTTTACTAACCTATGTGGGTGGTGATGCCTCTTCCTAAAGTTGTGTGATGCATGCTGTGTTGGAGGTTTGCTAGGTTGGGCTAATGTGAGTGATGCAATTTTTTTTTCTAGCTCTTCAATTTTTTCTTTAAATATATTATTTTGATATGTCAATCTGTGAACTTCCCATTTTAACAAATGATCACTATGATCTACTTCTAATGTAAGTTTGTCTAGTATATGAAAAGCCTCTTCTAGTTCAACATGAGTGGTTTTCAAGGATTCAAGTGCTTCTGTTAGTTCAGTATGCTTCTTATTTAATGCATCATACTCATCAAGAAGCAATATATGATCTCTATCTAAATCAAAATTTTCTTTAACTAAGTTACCATGCTCAGTTTGTAAAGTACTAAACTCAATATTAAGACTAGTATGCATCTTTTTCAATTTCCTATACGAGTCATGAATTTAAAAAAAAATAGTAAATCCTCGTATGAAAGCTGACATACATCGTCTTGATCCGATTGATCAAGATTATCGTTAGCCATTAGAAACAAATTTATTACCACATCCTCTACTTCTTCTTATGATGATTCTGAGGCAGAGTCAACCCAAAAAGCTTTTTGCATCTTCATCTTTCCTTTCTTGTACTTGGCTTTAACCTCGCCTTTTTCCTTAGCAGGTTGGCTCTTTAGGTTGGTGAAATCTGCTCGAAGGTGACCTAGGTTCCTCCATTAAAAATAGATTGTATTAAATGAAAATTTATTGAACCTCGAGCTTTTACCTTTATTCTAACTGTTCTGATGATGCCTTTATTTTCTTTTCAAAAAGCTCTTGAACTGTCGGGTCATCAAGGCTATGTCATCTTCTTCCTCCCCTGCAGTGCTTTCACTTTCTGAGTTGTTTTATTTTAATGCCATCATTCCCTCCTTCTTCTTTTCACCTACATCACTATGTCTTTGACTCACTCCTCACTCGTATGTAATCAGTGACCCAAGGAGAATATCAATAAAATAAATGTTAAGGTCTTTAGATTCAGTGATAGCAGTTATCTTAGCATCGTAGGAACTAAGTAAGCATCTAAGAATCTTATTAACTTTCTCAAAATTTGGAATTTCTCTATCTAATGATTGCAAGAATGTAATAATTTGGGTGAACCTAGTATACATGTCTGATATTGTTTCGCTAGGTTTCATACGGAAGAGTTCATAATAATGCAGCAGAATGTTAAGTCTAGACTATTTAACTTCTCTAGTTCATTCGTACGTGATTCACAGTCTATCCAAAATCTTATTACTAGTAGCACAGGTAGAAACTCTCACATAATCCTCAGACTTTAATGCACAGAAAAAGCAATTTAAGCACTTTGCATTTACTTGAGCGAATTCTCTATCCTCGTTACTGCATTAACTAAAAGGTACTTGAGTTTTCACTCCATTCAAAGTTTTAAAAGGTGCAACATATCCATCATTGACTAACATCCATATGTAGTAATCAATAGACTTTAAAAATGTAGACATTCCAATTTTCCAAAAATCAAATGGGATATTGTCAAAAAGGGGTGGACAGTTTATTGAATAACCTCCGCAGTATTATGATTACCAAAATGCGACATGATCATTTTTCAAGGTTTTCTAAAAAACTATTTGAAAACAGGCTCTGATACCAATTGAAATTACTAGATTGCTAGGGGGGTGACTTGCAAAAATTTGTTGCAATAAATTTAAGCATAAACAAGAGTTCTAATATTTTTATATTTTTAAATTTTTAACAAGAAAAATTTAGTTAATGCGGAAGCAATTATTTGAACACAAAATGCAACAATGAAGTTCTTTTTTTTTCTACCACAATTTTCACCAAGCAAGTATACTGAAAATAGAGTGCAAGAAAGAAAATAAAAAAGCGATAAGGAAAAAGCACACCAGAATTTTATAGTGGTTCGGTCAAATCATGACCTACGTCCACTCCCCGAAGTCCTCCACTCCGGAAATTTGACTACAAACTATAGTTCTCCTTTTGTCCCCTCAGGAAAGCGAAGAAGCCCTCATAAGACTCACTTTCACCAACCCGGTGTGGCGGAGTGCCAAGCGCTTTTCTCACCCTCCTAGCCACGGCAGCGTACCTTCTCATTTTTCTCCCTCCTGGAGAAGGCAGAGTACCTTCGAGGTCACAGTTGTAGAAGAGTCTCCCCCTCAGAGAGCCTCCCACAAGTTCTTCTCTGGCCAAAGGCGGAGCAAGATGGAGCAAGAACGGAGCAATCGTGTAATCTCCCTCACACTAATTCTCCCTCACCAAGCTCACCCTCTCCTTCCTCTCTCAAACCCTAAAAACTTCTCAAGAGCTCTCTCCCAAGGATTCCCTCTCTAATCACGTTCCCCTCTTTCTGTCACACTAAAAAACATTGCTTTTTTATATTTAAAACAGGCTAAAAAATCCCTAAAATTTTCAAAGTAGCAATTACTATCATACAGTATGATATGATATCATACAGTATGATATGTATAACAGTCTTCATCATGGTACGAAGGTTTACGAACAGTTCAAAATAAATTATACGATACGATAGAACATAGCACAGTAGGAACCTCCACTCTTCTATTTGTACATGAAGATAGCCGGGATGATCAAAACTAATCTCTGTTCATCGGAGGGTACGATCAACTTCGTACAGTATGATTAGGCAAAATTAAGGGATGGTCCAGGATGATCTCCGAGATGATCAAAATCAACCTCTGTTCATCATATAGTACCAACAGGTTTGTACAGTATGATGACCAATCAGAGATTAGTACTTGATTTATTCCACTAATCATGGGTTAATTTAATAAGTATTAAAAATAAAATCGTATAGTATGAACATATTTGTACATCACAAACGGCTAATAGAACTTAAACTAATCTAGCGGTGGCTAGGGTTTTGAATTTGCAAGCACATCGTATAATATGATATTATTCGTAAAGTACGATTTGTTCGTAGAAAATCATTTTATAAGATCAGATCGTACTGTACGATATAAAGTCGTACAGTACGATCAACAGAGAAAAATTTTCATTTTTGTTTCTTTTAAAACTCTCTCCCCCTGTGTGTGCATGGTTGCTCAGACTTACATGCAGTTTATGGCCAGACTCAAGAAAGAAAAAATAAAATAAATAGAAAATTAAATTGTTTCAGACTCACACTCCTACTCTACCCAGTCTTGAGTCTTCCTGTTATTCTGAGTAATTTTTGATCTTCCTAAAATGTTAGTACTCACAGACAATAGCAGAAATCAAAGGATATTCAATGAAGAGACATTTAAATGATATTATTTGTCATCATCAAAAGCTCAAACTAGGGGTCATGGATTGCAATATTGTATTGCAAAAACTAAAAGAAGTTATTTTCAGATGGATTAAACCCATCCAATTCTTCTAAAAACTCAATATTGATGGCTCCTTTAGGAATTCTATGTCTAGTTGTGGTGGGCTCATTTGTGATTATAATGGTTCTATCATTATAGCATTTATGGGTCCTTATACATGAACTACTATAATATTTAAGCTTCACTCCTTAAAGTATGGTTTACAGTTATGAATTTCTTTAGGAATTACTAATATCTTGATTGAAGTTGATGATAAACTTGTGATTCAATATATTAATGGAAACCTTAATTCCAATCCTTCTAACTTCTATATTATCAAAGAAATTAAATAGTTGTTGTGGCTCATTAATTTTTCTATCACTCACATTCTTAGGAAAGGTAATTCAACTATGGATTTTTTTTAGCTAATTTAGCTTATAATTTGATGGATTTTGGGGAATATACTAGCTCCTCTATTCCTATCAAACTTATGGGTTTGGCTAGGCTTGACTACTTTGGCATTCTTTTTGTTAGAACTATTTAATCATTTAGTGCCTTATTTTTGGCTGATTAAATCTTTTATGATGTGTTTTGATTTTGTTTCTTTCATTTTATTTCCTATTTCTTATTGATATGGTTTTTTGGGGTTTGGTTTTTATGGTTTCATGGAATATATTTTATTATTGGGAGATTTTGTCCCTTTGTTTTCCACATATATTGCCTGGTTTTTTCAGATGGTATCTTTGATGTTTTCTGGTTTTTTTTTTTTTTTACTTTTGTTCTGATGTCTTTCAAAGGTCTTGGGCTTTTAAGCTTTGTTTTGTCTGGCCATGATTATACCTTGTTTGAAATTAAATTTTATCACCTATGCTGCTCATCTTCTTCTATTCTGATTCTTAGAGGTGCAGATGTTTATCTTATTGGGTCGAGAGCTATGATTTAGGAAGAGTTCAATCTTTGTTGGATTGCTTTCTGTCACACTAAAAAACATTGCTTTTTTTATACTTAAAACAAGCTCCAAAATCCCTAAAATTTTCAAAGTAGCCATTACTATCATTCAATATGATATGAAATCGTACAGTATGATATGTATAACAGTATTCATCATGGTACAAAGGTTTACGAACAGTTCAAAATAAATTATATGGTACGATAAAACATAGTACAGTAGGAACCTCCACTCTTCTATTCTTACATGACTATAGCCGGGACGATCAAAACTAATCTCTGTTCATCGGAGGGTACGATCAACTTCATACAGTACGATTAGGCGAAATTAAGGGATGGTCCAGGATGATCTCCGGGATGATCAAAATCAACCTCTGTTCATCGTATAGTACAAACAGGTTCGTACAGTATGATGACGAATCAGAGATTAGTACTTGATTTATTCCACTAATCATGAGTTAATTTAAGTAAGTATTAAAAATAAAATTGTACAGTATGAACATATTCGTACATCACGAATGGCTAATAAAACTTACTTAAACTAATCTAGTGGTGGCTAGGGTTTTTTAATTTGCAAGAACATTGTACAGTATGATATTATTCGTACAGTATGATTTGTTCGTAGAATCATTTTACAAGATCAGATCGTACTGTACGATATAAAGTCGTACAGTACGATCAACAGAGAAAAATTTTCATTTTTGTTTCTTTTAAAACCCTCTCCCCCTGTGTGTGCATGGTTGCTCAAACTTATATGCAGTTTATGGCCAGACTCAAGAAAAGAAAAAATAAAATAAATAGAAAATTACATTGTTTCAGACTCACACTCCTACTCTACCCAGTCTTGAGTCTTCCTGTTGTTCTAAGTAATTTTTGATCTTCCTAAAATGTTATTACTCACAAACAATAGCAGAAATCGAAGGATATTCAATGAATAGACATTTAAATGATATTATTTGTCATCATCAAAAGCTCAAACTAGGGGTCATGGATTGCAATATTGTATTGCAAAAACTAGAAGAAGCTATTTTCAGATGGATTAAACCAATCCAATTTTTATAAAAACCCAATATTGATGTCTCCTTTAAGAATTCTATATCTAGTTGTGGTGGGCTCATTTGTGATTATAACGGTTCTATCATTATAGCATTTATGGGTCATTATACATGAACTACTATAATATATAAGCTTCACTCCTTAAAGTATGGTTTACAGTTATGAATTTCTTTAGGAATTACTATTATCTTGATTGAAGTTGATGATATACTTGTGATTCAATATATTAATGGAAACCTTAATGCCAATCCTTCTAACTTCTATATTATCAAAGAAATTAAATAGTTGTTGTGGCTCATTAATTTTTCTATCACTCACATTCTTAGGAAAGGTAATTCGACTATGGATTTTTTTTAGCTAATCTAGCTTACAATTTGATGGATTTTGGGGAATATTCTAGCTCCTCTATTCCTATCAAACTTATGGGTTTGGCTAGGCTTGACTACTTTGGCATTCTTTTTGTTAGAACTATTTAATCATTTAGTGCCTTGGTTTTGGCTGTTTATATCTTTTATGATATGTTTTGATTTTGTTTCATTCATTTCATTTCCTATTTCTTATTGCTATGGTTTTTGGGGGTTTGGTTTTTATGGTTTCATGGAATATATTTGATTATTGGGAGATTTTTTCCCTTTGTTTTCCACATATATTGCCTGGTTTATTTAGATGGTATCTTTGATGTTTTCTGGTTTTTTTTTTTTTTTACTTTTGTTCTGATGTCTTTCTCAGGTCTTGGGCTCCTAAGCTTTGTTTTGTCTGGCCATGATTATACCTTGTTTGAAATTAAATTTTATCACCTATGCTGCTCATCTTCTTTTATTCGGATTCTTAGAGGTGCAGATGTTTATGTTATTTTGTTGAGAGCTATGATTTAGGAAGAGTTCAATCTTTGTTGGATTGGTAGTTAACATCTATGGATCAGTAAGGTTTTTTGTGTTCTTTTTTCTTCCCATTTACAGAAATATTGTGGCTATATTCATATTAGTTTTTTTCTATGTTGTTCGTGTTTTGAATGTTTTGATCAATGTTATTTTTCAGGGGTTCTGTATAGATTTCTATATCTTTTTACCTGTTGGCCTATTATCTTTTGCAAGTGGTTGGTTTGATTATTTATATTGGTGGTGGTATAGAATTGAGCAGCAAGTGATTAATAATAGTTATGATACTCATGTTAGTACAAATCTGATCAATTGTAACATTTGGATTTTGACCCTCGATGCTATGATTATTGTCTTTATATTATTTAAGAAGTTTGTTGGGGCATCTTTACTAGCCAAGCTTTTGTGATTAGCCCAGTTATGGGTTTTTCCTATTACTTTCTACTGCTCTTTTTCTCTAGGGTTAATTGCTATTTTTGTTTTGTTGAGTTGGTTAATAGTAACTATTATTATATCTTAAGTTTTCTATTAATATTGGTCATTGTTCTAACTATTTTATCTTCTTAGAAGTTCTTGGGGTCTTTAGTTTATATTTGCTGATAATTTCTCACTAGTTGTATGTGTTTATTTTAGGTTGACAAGATGTTATGCTTACCCGATTGTGTGATTATTTGTGGCTCTATTTGGATGCTTTGGGTACTATTATTCTATTTTTTACCTACATCAGGGAATTCTGTTGTTGTGTTGTTTTGAGTCTAATGGATATTTTTGTAGTGATAAATGTGAAAGGTGTTTGTGGTATCATGAAGTTCTATATGGTTGTCACCTTGATGTTGGCCTATTTCCTTCTAGTCTCTTCCTGCAAATTCTGCACATCACTGATCAATTTATGTTTCTTCTGGTGTTTGTCTCTTTGTTTAACATTAATTTGTCATTAGTGATGAAGAGCATAATATGCTTATGTATTATTTGTGGATTGTTTTTCCCTTCATCTACATATCGAGAAAGGACACAACGTTATTAACTTTTCTCAGCTCTCCTGCTTATTTGCTTTCAGTTTTTCTAATCATGCCAATTTTAATGCATTCATTTTATCCATCTTAATGTTTCATTACTATGTTATACTTAGTAATACCATCTTCTGTTGTAGCCTTTATTTTGTGCAAGGTCATTGGCTTGTTGTTTTGGGTTGCAAGCTCAATTTTTTTTTGCAGAAAGATCATGTTAAATGTGTTAACTTGGACCTTTCTTTTTTGGGAGCTGGCTCCTATCCTCCCTAGAATATTTCTAGGAATTTTTTGTAATTATTCTTAAAGAATACTTTTGGCTCTTAGGTTTTTTTTTTATTTGTTTTGTAGCTCTTCTGAGTAGTAGTGAGCTGAAGGTTTTACTTAAAGACCTTATAATCTCTTTTTAAATTAAGTAATTGGCCCCATTATAGGATTTAACAAAAAAATTAGGATTTTAATTAAATCATTAAAAACTTTAAATTAAATCAAAAAAGTATTAAATTGTTCATAATGAAACCCTCTAAATTTGAAAATTAAAAGCCTTCTCAATAGACTTCAAAATGAATATTATTTTTATAATTAATTAAAATAGATAATTAAAATCTATTCAAAATACCAAAAAAATTTCAAACCCTTGAGAAAACACTTCTACAGGTTATTCCTAACCTTTGGGAGTGATTTCAAGTTGTCTAGAGTGAGTTGGTGCAAAAAATGACAAACTACCCTAATTCAGCAATTAAATAATTCAATGAAATAAAAAAAAATTAAAACTTCATTATGAATTCTAAAAACTCCAAATTGAGCAAGCTAAGGTTCTAATATTTATTAAAAATATTAAATCTCCATAAATCAATAAAAGTCTAAATGACAAATCTTTGGTCAACTTTAGTTCAAAATAACATAATAATTATTTAAAATCAAATCCACAAAACTTTGTGTCATTTTACTCAACTCAAGGTTTAGTATTTTTAAAAAATATCAAAATTCTAGAAGCTACTTTAAATTAAAAAGTTAATATTATACCCTCTTTTATGAATTAAAATAATTCATAAAATTTAAAAATTAAACTAATAACTAAAATTCAAGCGAAACATTAATCCAGTTAATAATATTAGAAAACTAACCTCAAAATACATAATAAACAAACCATTGATGATTTTTCTAGGATGAAATACCTCAAGTTATGTGGCTAAATATCATAAAAAGGTCTTATTCCTTAAGCCCATTAAGAAACGCAACAAATAAATTCATTGGAGATTAATTAGTACCAAAAATTAAATCATTAATGCAACTACATCGACTTGGTTTCTAGGATGGACTGCCTCGAGTTATGGAGCAACGTATTTTGAGTGTTGATTCCTCAAGTGCATTATGAAAATGCCACAAATCGGTTGATGGAAAACAAAAAAATTATTAATCCAATCAGTTAAATCATAAACTAATTAACTTAAAAATTATTAACCATTAGTTTTAAATAATTAATTAATTAATATTGATTACAACTAGGTAAACTGAACCTACAAGGCTATTAACATGGCCCTAAGGAGGGTGAAATAAATCTCACAGCCCTTGTGTAAACAAAGGCAGTAATTACTCAATAATAAAATTCATCATATAATGAGCATAAAGGCATTAATACTTTCACTTGAATCAAATTCTTTGCGACCCACAAAAACAAATTAAGACATTGGAAAATTTCAATAACTACCCAACATAGGACACGTCTAAGGTACACAAGCTAATGCATACAATTTAGATAGTTTGTTAGGACAACCACTTCTAGTTTTAGGCTAGGAAAGTGCTCTTTCTTATTTTGTTGCTTCTATGCCAAGAAGTTTTATAGATTTCACTACAGGCAGGTTGTTATGATTGATGTATTGTATGATTCCTTATTATGTGATGATTTTATTATTTTATCTATTAATAGATATGATGGGCACTAAATTTCTCTTAGGATAGGAAGAATATGGATGCTCAAAGAATTTCTTAGGTGTTCATACTCATGAAGGGCTAAATTAAAGGGGGCTAAATTTAAATTTAACTAACAAATTTTTTACATGTGTTAAATAAGCCAAGCCTCCTTAAAATTAAAAAAGTTTGGCCAAGTGATTATGATTAGCTCAAATGTGAGAAAATGAAATTATATAAATATTTGAGATTATTTTAATGATTTTGATTGTAACTGATTAGGATAACATGCAGGTTAGCTAGAGTCTTTTAATTTTTTTATATGTATTTTAAATTATTGACCTATAAAAATTAATTTTGAATGGGATATTATCCATCCAATTTTAAGTCCAAAGAGATGGGAAACATCCATTAGGAAGGAGTTCCTTTCATTTGAGTATTCAAATTAAGATGATTTGAAAATCCAAAGAGGTAAGAAATCCCCTTCAAGCAAAAGTGTTTTCTATTTGGATACTTTGATTAGACTAATCTAAGGAGCTCGTTGAAGGGAGGAAGATCAATAGATAAAGATATCAAAAATATCCCATCTTAAAATTACTTGCTTCATTCCTTGGACTAGAATATGAGTTGTTATCATTGTTACCAGGTGACTATTAATTTCTACAGACCCTGAGTTATAATTATATGACATTTTCCACCTAGAATTTTAAATTTGCTTGATAAAATTTGGTCATCTGATTTTGTTGTTAAGTTTAATCTTGCACAGTAGGAGTTTCATAATCTTTCAATGTCTCCTACTCCTGCATGTCGATTTTGATTTAGCCTTAATGTGATTAGGTTCTTTAAGGATCAAAGTTTTCTACTCATAACTAAATAAAATATTTAAAACAATGCAGAGAGATAAATGATTCTAAGAAGTAAGCTCGGGCTCGCTGAAGATTTCATGCACTAATATCATACCCTCTCTTCCTTTTAAGGCACCTCCCTGCCTGCGAGTTATGGCAGACCTCCTAGTTTTTTAGAGTGCAACTTTATTTAGGAAAAGTTGTGTAATCTCAAAAAAAAAAAAATTCTAAGCTAAAATTTTAAACTACTTCATAATATTTATGCATACAAGGTCAATGTACATGCAATGCATTAGATACTAATTAAAGAATTAAAATTTTAATACCAAGCAAGGAAAATAGCCGAACATAAGTATTGGGGCCAATTATAACATTCTCTAGACATCGGCCCCAATTCCTCAAAACATAAATAAAATTATTACCCACCTTTCAGAAAGACTAGACTCATGGATTTGAAGCATTAGTTGGTTAGCTAGCTCCCCAATCTAGGCCCGGATAAGTCCATTTTCTTATTTTATTAAGTAGGTTTAGGTCACTATTGTTTAGTGCCCAAAATATATTTAAGAATCAGGGCAGACCCAAAATCATAAATCTCAAATTTTAAAAACATTATCCCAATATTCTAATAAAATAACTACACAAACAAAAATTTCTCTTTAAACTAAAATGTAAAGCATAACAAATAGAGTAAGCAAGAGTGTTTTCCAAATTTTTTCAGAATCCTAAGACACCTCCTACCATTCTCCAATGGAATTAAAATAAGTGTTTAAAATTTGATCCAATCCCCTTTGGAATCCCAATATCAATCATTTCATATCAATTTTTGAAAAACTCAAAAATAAAATTTATTCCATAATTTTAATCAAGAGTGTTCATAGGAAGCTCGAATTCACATGATGTAATTTACTATGAAGGCTTGCCTTCATAAGGGATTTAAAAAATTGGGTTAATTTTAAAATTAAATAATTCTACTTGGGTAAATTTAGAAAATCAAAGTCGATCATCATCTCCATTTTTTAAATCATGGAGAATAAATGATATTTTCTTTCCTTGAAGAAATATTTAAATTATCAACATGTCTCTTAATATGAAATTAATTATATTACATCCACACCCTCATAGCTAAATACTTGATTAACTATCATTTTGACCCTTCCAGGTCATATGTAGTTCCTTCTTGAATTTAAATATAATAATTATGATGAAGCTTACAATTTTGTTATCTAAACCTATTAGGGAATAATATTTTCACCATATGAGGTGATATATCATTCATAATGATCTGTTTAACTTTAAAACAAAAATTTTAAAGATCAAATTTACCCAAAAAATATATAATTTCAATTGCTTTACATCTATCCAAAGAAAAAACAAAAGTGGTGACTCCAGTAGGGAATAATCTATTTGTCCATCTTTAATAATGGTAGAAATTTTGTTGCATTAGTATTTTTGACTACCCTCATTAATTCCTTGGGTGAGTATGGACAACATAAAAAATAATAAAAGAGGTGAGTGAGGAAAGATCTGAGAAATTTTAAGCTTTAACACCTAACCCCAAGTTAATTAGTGAAATGAGACAGTTAAGCCCTACTCTTGAGATTTTTATGTCAATTTTATGAACTCTTATGTTGAGTGAAAATTCAACAAGTTGAGTTTCAATATTTGAAGAAAACATTTCAAGCAAAAAATCCCATCCAAAAATGAATAAGATAAATCTTGGATATCATTGTCAAGTGTATTGCCACAACATCTCCTTGTAGCCTAACACATAAAATGAAAATCTAAATGTCATTAAATTCGATATGATTTTTGTATCTCACCACCATATGTTAGGTCATATTTCGTATGATTTAGCAAATATATTAAGAGTAAAAATCATTTATCATTTTTTAAATTCCACTTCAAATCAACTAATAAGAATAACCTCCTTTTAATTTTAGAAAGTCAAACACACTAAAATGGCTAGCATGTTGATTTTCTCTCTTGATTGTAACAAGTATATGTTGGAATTAATCTATAATAACTCGATTCAGTTTGGGATGGGGTTCCAGACCCATAAGATAATTGCGAATGGGGAAATGGTAATAGAATTAGCTGCTAAAAATGAAAAGGATGTCCCCTTAGTTGTAATTGATGTTGGGCCATGGATTTACTCCACCATTTTCTAAAATAGATGTTGTTGTCACCCTCGTACCCACTATATCTTCTACTAGGAAGGGCAAGAAATATAAATCTCCAGTCATAAATGAACCACCATCCATGTAAGAGATTGGGGGAAGTTCTAGGATCCCCTTCATAAGTAAAAAATTAGAGAAAGAATTATCTGCATAGAGTCAAAAAGAATATTATCTAGTTTAAGAATAATGTTGAACTAAATACTCTGGGTTAAGTAGAGCATGAGGCTGCTATGAGCTTCTTATTCCTTCCTCATCCCCCCTTCTAAAAGGGCGTCATTTCTATCCCTAGCTGTTACTTCAAGGGAGGAGAGAGTCAGCAAGAAAACTTGCTCTCCACAATGCCCTAAGGAGAAGCAACTGCAAAGGAAGAGGATATTAATGAACATTATCCACAACTGTGCTGCCTAAGTAAGTGAGACAAAAGAAGAATACATTAAATATTTGAATGGGATTATTTCACACAAGATTGAGAAAAAAATTTTGAAGGAAGACAAAATAGAAGCAAAGATTTTTACACCTCAGTATGTTAGGAAGAATAAGAAGTATGTAAGGTAGGCAATAACATAAGTCTTAGTGGATGTCTACTATTGGGTACCTTGCCTCTCATCTACCAAGACAAATGATATTATTCTTATTGGGTCTAGAATAGGCCACCATCACAATGGTAGGCCACCGTTTCCACCTACAAAAATATCAAAGCAAGCCTCAGTAAGAGAAAAAAGAAAAGAAGCTATTAGAGGTGAAGGGAAAGAGGCCTAAATTACCATGAAATTATGATATTCCTAAGAATACCAATAGGAAAGAAAACCTCTAACCACATGTAGACTTCCCAATGCTTCCCATTTAGGGATGTGAGGGCTCCAACCCACTAGACATAGGAGGCTCTACTCCTCAGGAACTTCCAAAACACGTTAAGGAGGATGCCCCTCAACCTATTTTGAATGCCACCCTTATGATTACAGACCTCAGGGCAGTTAAAGAAAAAGGATATTGGCTAATGCAAATAATGAGATAATTAATAAAGTAGTGGAAGAGTCTCTTGACTCTGCAGAAGATCTTAATTTATAGGACATTTTATCTAAGCTAGGTGATGAAGTATTTAAAGATATGATGGATCATAGTGGATAGCTTCCATTTGACCCCAAGTCTATGGAGGGAAAACTTATTGATGAGGTGGTTCAACAAATTTAGGATATCCAAAAGAAGATGAAGGACATAAAAGCCTTCAACCTGGGTCTGATTGACCCTTTGATGGATGAAGAAGATGCTACTACTAAAAGTATTTATATGGTGGAAGTAAGAGCATTGGCCAAAGATATTGAGCCCAGTAAACCTTGGCAAGGTAAAGAGGGTAATTCCATAATGGTTGATTCTAATTTGTATGTGTTATTTAGGCTAAGGGGTAAAGACAAACACATCAGGCACCTTGAAAAGAAGGTTGAATAGATGATACTAAGGATATATGTAATACAAAGTCAACTTTATAAGATAAAACTGCCTCAACTTGAGCAATTTCAACCTATAGTACATGTAGTGGGAGATAAGAGTAGAAAGCTAGACTTAGCCCCAGCAATTTTGGAGTCAACAATTATACTTCCCTCAACACCGCTAGCAGACCCTTCAATCCCTATAGTAGCACAGATAAAGATAGAAAATGCATGATCAAAACCCATATAAGTGAAGATTTAGCCCATTCCTAAGGGGTGCATATATTCCAAATAGTAGGCCCTACCCCAAAGAGTATAACCTAGTTCCTTATTTGAAGAGGTTTGTGCCACCTTCTTCTCAAGTGTTAAGTGGTCTTTAAAACAAGAGGAAGCATCTCACCAAAGGCTAAATAGTTTGATGAGAACTTTTGTTGAGTTAGAGGCATAAAGTTAGGATAGGTTGTTAAACCTATACAAATCACCCAAGGCTAACCAAGTAAATGTCGTCCAGGCCAATCAATGATTATCCTGGCCGATTATTAAAAAATACAGAATACCTTAATTGTTGATGGCGGCAATTTTTTCTTTTTTGAGCTTATCATCCTGGCCGATACACATATCGTCCATGATGATCTATTGATGACAGCTACCTTAATAAAGAATCATTGTTTAGATTTTCTATTTTAAGCCCGATCGTCCAGAACGATGTAAATATCGTCCTGATCGATATGAGTAAAAACAAAAATTCTAAGTCTCTCAAGTGTGTGTGTGTTTAGGGTTACTTAGCATCAGTCTCTTTGAACATTACAAATAGACTCAAGAAGAGAAAAAACAAAATACAAACTAACTCAACCCTAAACCTATGCAATCTTGAACTGGCTTCATTTTTTTTGTCCGATCTTATATTCCTAAAAAGTTAGAAGTAACAGGCAGTCCAAGAGAATCAATAGTGTTTGTCAATCATCAAAACATAAGTCATGAAAATAGATTTGCAACAAGGATGTAATTATATGAGTCTGATTGAAAATAAATAAGAAGACGAAGGACATAAAATCCTTCAACCTGGGTCTGATTGACCCTTTGATGGATGAAGAAGATGCTACTACTAAAAGTAATTATATGGTGAAAGTAAGAGCATTGGCCATAGATATTGTGCCCAGTAAACCTTGGCAAGGTAAAGAGGGTGATTCCATAATGGTTGATTCTAATTTGTATGTGTTATTTAGGCTAAGGGGTAAAGACAAACACATCAGGCACCTTGAAAAGAAAGTTGAATAAATGATACTAAGGATATAGATAATACAAAGTCAACTTTATAAGATAAAACTGCCTCAACTTGAGCAATTTCAACCTATAGTACATGTAGTGGGAGATAAGAGTAGAATGCTAGACTTAGCCCCAGCAATTTTGGAGTCAACAATTATACTTCCCTCAACACCGCTAGCAGACCCTTCAATCCCTATAGTAGCACAGATAAAGATAGAAAATGCATGATCAAAACCCATATAAGGGAAGATTTAGCCCATTCCTAAGGGGTGCATATATTCCAAATAGTAGGCCCTACCCCAAAGAGTATAACCTAGTTCCTTATTTGAAGAGGTTTGTGCCACCTTCTTCTCAAATGTTAAGTGGTCTTTAAAACAAGAGGAAGCATCTCACCAAAGGCTAAATAGTTTGATGAGAACTTTTGTTGAGTTAGAGGCATAAAGTTAGGATAGGTTGTTAAACCTATACAAATCACCCAAGGCTAACCAAGTAATGGGGTGAATTGGTAAATATTCCCTACTGAATTTTAATAGAAACTCATTTAATAATTCCAACAATTTAATTTTTCTTTTTCAAATAAGCTTTTCAACCACAACTACAAAATGATGAAAAATATAAATGAACACAAAAATTTATAGTGGTTCAGTCTAACAAGACCTACGTCCACTCCCTGAAGACTCAATTTTAAAATATTGCACTATTACGAAAGTGGCACTCCTTTTGCCCCCACAGCAAGGTGGAGAAGCCGTTAAAATTTTTCTCTCTTCCACCAATCCTTAGTGCGGCAAAGTACATTCATACTTTCACACCTTCTAAGTGTCGGCAGAGTACTGTCATCCTTTCATACCCTCCAAGTGTCAGCAAAATACCATCATCCTTTTATACCCTCTAAATGTTGGTAAAGTATCATTATCCTTTCATACCCTCTAACTGTTGGCAGAGTACTGAATCTTCTTTAAAGATCTTCTCTCAAGAATCTAGAAAGAACAAAGGAAGTGAAGTAACCAAAATATAAAAGAGCTTCTTACCTTTGAGTAACCTTATGAATCCTTCACACTCCACTTGCAAGAACTCTCTCTCAAATACTCTCCCAAAACACTCTTTCACTTGCTCTAAAAGAAATCACGAAGAACAATTACCCTCAAGTCAATTTCTAAGGACTATATATATATAAAAGATGAAAAACGATCCACAAAATTGAAAATTTTAATTTTTAGGGTACACGATTTTACAGTACGATCGTTAATCTTACGTACGAATAGCTCAAAAACTCCTTTGTATGAACATTTATGAAATATTTTCATACACTATAATCATCCATGTTTGTACTGTATAAACAGTTAAGAAATTTTTTTTGCTTCGTCGGGACGAAAAGATACACCACATTTTCATACTATGGACATCATCTGTTTGAACTATATATCATATAGTGTGATATGTTCATAAAAATTTCGTGTTTGTCATGACGAAAAGGAACTTATTCTTTTCATACTCTGTATGTCATCTTTATGAAGATCACTTCATACAGTATTATAAATATTAAAAAATTTGGAATTCATCGAGTCGAAAAGGAAGTCGTTCATTTAGTACTTTGAAACTCATTTGTACGAAGGTCACTTCGTACAGTACGATTAGTTCAAAAAAATTCAAAAATCATTGGGACGAACAGGGTCATATCTATTTCATACTCTAGACGTCATCTATATGAAGGTCATATCATACAGAATGATAAGTACTTAGAAAAATTTACTCCCTATAGTTCATTTAAGTGCTTGTAGGAGGAAATAATTGAACAAGTTATCCCAAATGAATTTAAATCGTATATTATGATTACTTTAAAATTGATAGATTTTGAATACTCCCCTAGTGTGTGTTTGCACAATTACTTAATTACAATCACACTTTCCCAGACTTAAAAAAAATGAAAATTACAAACTCCAATTATAATAAGCCCTAATCTATTCTCCCTTGAAGTCTTCAACATTTTAGAGTATTATTTCCCTAAAATGTTAGTACACACAAACAACAAAAGTAATATATCCAATATATGTTAGGAGAAATAGTAATGAAAATAACAATATTTGAAATCATCAAAAACATACATGTTGAAACAATCTCAACAATCGAAAACTAAGTTGCAACAAACTCAACAGAAGGATCTATTCTTAAAGAGAATCTTTGGAGCTCAGCATAGTGTAACCATGGGTGATCTGGTCAGTAAAAAGCAAAAGTTGGGAGAGACTTTAGTTGAATATATCTTGAGATGGTAAAATCACTTCAAGAAATGTGAACCACAGCTGCAATAGAAACATGTAGTGGAAATTCTCCTGAGGAATATTCACGAGCCCATTGCTTTTCTTCTAAAAAATTTCACTATAAAACATTTGAAAAGATAATCAATAAGGTGAATAAGCATGAAGATGCTTCTCAGATGCCTTTCTTGAAAGATTCATCTAATGAGAAGAAATCTAACAAGCCTAAAAAATCATTTGAAAAGAAGGCAGTGATAGTATCCACATCAGATAAGGGGAAGAGACCAGCCAATAGTCTATAAAGTGGTCCACCACAACCATTCTAGGTAACCCTTTAAACAACTAAGAAGCTTTACTAGATATATATTAAAGGGAGATTAACAAAATTCTATCAATTTAAAAGAGAGTCAGTAAGGAAAATTTTTAAGAGTTACTTAAAGAAACAAGACTTTATATTATCTGAGGCAAAAAAGATGGAAGAGGAATACAAGAGTTGTGATCCAAAATTTTGCTCTTACACTCACATGTTGGGTCACTCAAAATAGCTTGAAAAAAATTACAAACAAAGCAATATCATACAGTACGATTAGTTTATAGATTGATAGATTTTAAACACTCCCCTTGTGCATGTTTATGGTTACTCAGCTACAATCACACTCTCAAACTCAATAAAAGTGAAAATTACAGACTCCATTAATAATAAAACCTAATTTATTATCCCTTGAAGTCTTCAATAATCTGGAGTACTATTTCCTTGAAATGTTAGTACATATAAACAATAAAAGCAATATATCTAATATATGTTAGGAGAAATAATAATAATTGAAATCTTCAAAAATACACATGCTGCAACAATCTCAACAATTGAAAACCTTACAACAAACTCAACAATCTCCCCCTTTTTTATGATGGCAAAAAAATTATTATTTATGTTAACATTTATACCATAAACTTCTCCTTATCCATTTTAGAATATAGGGATATTCTATGAAGAGTAGAAACACTCAAAAAACCCTAAAACAATAAAAGACTCAAACAAAGACACAAAAAGAGACACGAACAAAGACACGAATACAAACACCATCACAACGATAATGAAAGACATGAACACAAAGTCAAACACAAATAACCACTAAATAAAAGTTAAAAAACACAAATAATATTTTTCTCTCCCTTTTGACAACTACAAAAAGAGAAGTAGAAATTGAAATGAAAGATGTCAAATGAGAAATAAAAAGAATTGATTTTTAAAATTATTTTAAAATTAATTGCAATAACACTATTAATTTCATATGACTAAAAAGAAAGATTCAAAATTTTAAATTAAAGAACAACTAAGAGGAGAAAAGTTAATCAAGATCATGATTCAGTCTAGACAAAATAAATAAGGATGATTATTACAAAAATGATGAAATGAAGATTTAGTTAACTTCAATTTCAATATATAGTATAATTGAAAATTAGATGGATTTGAATTAGAGATTAAATGATTGAAGAAATAACACAATAAAGACAAACTTTTATTTGTGATATTGCCCATCTTTTTCAAATATCTATGACAATCTTTGTGCATCTTTTTTGACTTTGACTAATTTTGTGCCTCTTTTCACTTTGTGAACCATTACGCAAACTTTTGATTTTTGCACACATTGTGAATTTCTTTTGTTATACTTTAAGAGTCTTTCAAAAATCAGTAATCTAAAAAACAAACTTCTCTAATAATGATAATAATCATATTGAAAAGGAAAATAAAGAAAATTAGGACAATAAAATTGCAATAATTATATTCAAATTATGTTTGCCTAAAAGAACATGAAATTGATCTTCTTAACTGAATCTAGTTATAATTTAATTAAAATTTTTGAAAAATTAGATTTCATAGTGAAATTAAATTTTTTTAATGCAAGTTTATTTATAGCACATTTTTAGATCAATTACAAAAGATTTTTCATATAGACATACAAACATTAAAAAAAAAAAGAAACAAAAATTTTTTTACAAAACATGACATTTTTCATTGATATAAAAAAGATTTAATACATTCAGTACAATAATATCATCTGAGAACACTTCAAATAACACACGTAGTCATCACATCAATAAACTTAATAACTAACAACAAATATATAATAATTTTTTAAACCAAATACAACAACACATCAGAAGCAAAAGACTGATAGAAGCAACATCAAAAAAGTACACTAAAACTTAGAGGGGCCCTAATCTGAAAGAGGAGGCTGAGTGAATACTAAAAATTAGCTATTCATCATAGCCACATTTATATTAATCGTGCCAAACTAACCACAGATCCACCCCATATCCTCCAAATACCTTACATTCTGTTGATTTAAACTTGTCTCAATTTGATCAAAAAATTGATCAAAGTTAGTTTTTATACAATCAAAATGCTGGACAAACTCCTAAAATTAGTGTTGATCATGTCCAGGTGCAGTAAGTCCCCTGTCTTCTTCAAAATCTCAAGTAGAACTCTGGTCTCTCCCAAATGAAGGTCGAAAAGAAGAATCTATAAAATAGATTGGCATTTCAGTGGGAGGATCATGATGAAGAATGTGGTACTTCTTTTCTAAAATATATGTAACTAAGTGTCTTAGAGCAATATTCTTCTTCCTCTTAGAATGAGGAAGCCCAATTTTAGAAAGATTATACAAGTAGTCTAGGATGAGTTGGGCTTCAAAAAAAGGATGTCCGAACATGATCAAATATGTGATGGTGCATAGGAGAGGAGTCATATATATATGATCACCAGCCTTACAAATGATTGAAGTTCTTTAGACAAGCTGGATAATCCAAGCATTTTGGTTTAATGTGTTGACTCTCGCTAATTGACATAATTTAGTTACACCTCTAAGAGTTTTATTAATCTCAGACCAGTCATAATCAAATTTAGAGGCCAAGGTGTGAGCTTTAGTGTCATCAGTCCTTAAATGAAGAAAAGTTCCTAAATATTCTTTTATAATTTTGAATCACTATTTTTTAAAAAAAGAGGTTATCCTAGTTTGATCCTTACTGAACCTCATGTTTGCTAAGAAATAATGAAATGTCTCTTTGTGGTAAGCATAGATTAAGGTCAGAATAAAAGAGAACTTAGTTGAAAAAAAGAGTGGCATGAAAGAAAATTGGATTTCATCTTGGATGGGGAGTCTAGAAGGAGTAATTTTGGCGGCTATATACTAAAAGAATGCATCCTCATTATCCTTAGACAAAAAGTTTTCATCCCCACGCTTAGATGATGATCCCTTATAAACTCAAGAGTGTTTCGGAGCTTCTCATCCCTGGGTCAGAGACATAAGAGGGTTTAGACAAGGGTTTGAAAGTTAATGAAACTGATTTCAATGGCCCTTCTATATAAATAAAAATGACCTATCATATAGTACAAAATTGGGTTCATACGTATGAATTGAAACATTCAAAACCTAATGATTTTTCATAAAAATACCATTTACGAAGCATCCTTTCGTACAAACTTTTTGACAATGCATTCGTATTCGAACAGGTGTTCATCAAGGATGATTATAAATTTAAGATCATTTTAAAGATGGTTAGGTTTATCCCTCACAAAAATTGACAGTTGAAATGTATAGACGAAAGATGATTTCGTATGTAAGAACATTTATAATAACTGTTTCTTACCATATAACCGTCCACATGCATACGGATGAATCTGTATAAATTGTACGTATGATGATTTCATTGTATAGTAGAAATCTATGAAAAAAATCTAAATTTCATGAGTTCAACTCCAACACCATTCAATACATGCTACATAATTCATACAATAGAAAAAAATTTCGTACAATATGAACAAAACACTTAGAAAATAAGGTATAAAAACCGAAAAAATTTCTTAAAATCCCTCATCTTCAATAAGTAACAAATGACCAAACTAAAAACTCACAAAATAAAAAACAAAATTAATACACTCGCAAACAAAAAGAAAATCAAACAAAAATTGGAGAAACTAAACCAAAATACACATAAAGAAAATATCAAGTTTGTAGAAAATTTTATCTAAGCATTAAGATCAATCACACCTAACCTTGTTCTTTTGGTGCTAAATGTATCAAAGGCTAGTGGTTTTGTAAAATTATTTGCAAGTTGATTTTCAGTAGAAATATAATTCAATTCAATTTCTCCTTTGGCTATATTATCCCTAATAAAATGATGCCTTATGTCTATATATTTGGTTCTAGATTTTTGTATATGATTCTTTGAAATTCAAATGGCACTAGTGTTATTACAAAAAATTAAAATTATGCCTATTATAAATCCTAAATCAATTAACTATTATTTCAACCAAATAACTTGTGACAAACAACTTCTTAAGGCAATATATTCGGCTTTAGCGGTATATAGGTCTACAGAATTTTGTTTGCAATTAGACCAAGAAACTATTGAATTTTATATGAATTGATAAGATCTAGATGTAATTTTTTAATCAACCCTACAACCTGCAAAGTCTAAAACATAATATCTGACAATTTCAAATGAAGTGTTGTACTTATGATCCCAAATTTCTAAGTTTTTAGTTCCCAAAAGATATCTTAAAATACTTTTTGATGCTATAAAATGTGATTCTTTTGGATCAGAATGAGATCTAGCACACAAATAAATACTAAGCATTATATCTGGTCTGCTAGTAGTCAAATAAAGAATTGATATAATTATACCTCTAATTTTTTTTTTAATCAACATATTTTTCCTTTGGATCTTTATCCAATTGAACTGAAGAACTCATTGGTGTAATTACTAGTTTAGCAATATCTACTTCATACTTTTTGAGGTTGTACTTAAAATATTTGATTGACTAAGAAATGTTCCCTCCTCTTTTTGCTTAATGCTAAAAATAAGAAAATAACTTAGATCTCCCATTAAACTCATCTCAAATTGACTACTCATTATTTTAGAAAAATCATCATAAAAATTTTTATTTGTAGATTCAAAAATAATATCATCAACATATATCTGAACAATGAATATAACATATCCCAATTTCTATAAAAAGGAGTAGTCTCCACACTTCCTTTTATAAAGGATCTCTCTAATAGGAAAGTGCTTAACCCTCATACCAATCCTAGCTACCTATTTTGATACATATATTACCTTTTTCAATTTATATACATGATTAGGGAATTTTAAATTTTCAAAACCTGGAGTTTGCTTAACATAAATATCCTCTTGTATCACGCCCATTCAAAAAGGTACTCTTAACATCCATTTGAAATAGTTTAAAACCTCTAAAATAGGCAAAGGCTAATAAAACTATAATTGCTGCAAGTCTAAGTACAAGGGCAAAAGTCTCTTCAAAATTAATGCCTTCAATTTGGTTATACCCTTAGCCACCAATATAGCCTTATTTCAAATCACAACTTCTGAATCATTCATTTTGTTTTTTAACACCCACTTAATTCTAACTACACATTATCCATTGACCTTTCAATCAATTCCTAAACATCATTTTTTATAAATTGATTAAACTCATCTTACATGGAAAAAAAACCAAAATTCTTCTAAAAGTGCTTGATTAACATTTATGGGTTCAATCATAGAAATAAATGCATAATGATTAACTTCTTTGCTAAGCCCATGCTTAGTACTAACACGCTCACTAGGTTCACCTAAATTAATTCCTGAGGGTGATTTTTAGAAAATTTTAATTCTCTGGGCAAAGGGTTTTCTATCTCCAAATTTTCTTCCAAGCTTATCTTCTCAATCCTTTGGGAGTTATTTTGTACATGATCCTTTTCCAAATTTGGCTCTTCCAAATTACTAGATTCATCAAATACAATATGTGTGGTCTCCTCAACTATCAAAGTTCTTTTGTTAAATACTCTGTATGATTTTCCAACATTAGAGTATCTAAAAAATTCCTTCATCTAATTTTGAATTGAATATTCCTAAAAGAGAGTTTTTATTATTATATATGAACACCTTACACCCAAAAACATATAATTATAACAAATTAGGTGTCCTTCTCTTAAGAAGCTCATAGGAAGTTTTATTAAATTTTGCTCTAATGTTCACCCTATTCAGAATATAACAAGCTGTACTAACTGCTTCAGCCCAAAAGTATTTTTAAAGTGAATATTCTGCCAACATGGATCTAGCTTCTTCTATTAATGTTCTATTCTTTTTTTTTACTATTCCATTCTGTTGAGGGGTCCTAGGTGCAGAAAATTTTTGATCAATTCCATTCTCTTTATAAAAATCCTCAATTTTTTTATTTTCAAATTTACCTCCATGATCACTTTGAATTGTTAAAATTTTACATTCTAGTTTTCTCTGAATCCAAGTCGAAAAGTTTTAATGTTCCTCAAATGATTTACTCTTATGAAATAAAAGCTTAATTCATGTGAATCTCGAAAATTCATCAACAATCACAAATTCGTATACCTTCCCTCCTAGAGTTATAGTGCTAATAGGTCCAAAAAGATCCATATGAATAATCTCTAATAGTTTACGAGTTCTAAGATCCTTAGTGGAATGAAATGAGGAATTTACCTATTTTCCTAGTCAATATGCATCACAAAGGTGATCCTTAGTAAAGTCTAGTTTTGGTATATCTCTAATAAGTTTTTTTTTTCATAATTTTTCTAAGATTTTTCATGATAGCGTGATAAACCCTCCTATGCCATAACCATGATTAATTAAAAATTATTTTTACACAAAAAACTTTGGGAGGTTTAATACAATTTAAATCTAGCACAGAAATATTGTTTAATCTATTTCCATGTAGTACTTCAATTTCATTTTGGCTTAATATGTAGCTAGTGTAAAAAAGTTTAACACTATATCCTTTATCACATAGTTGACTAATACTTATGAGATTATGCTTTAAGCCTTTTGAAAGTAATACATTTTCTATAAAAAATTTGTTTATGTTTTCAATCATACATGTACCTACCACTTTTCTAGTGTTATTATCTCCTAGTGTAACCTTACCTCCATTCACAGCTTCTAGAGATATGAATTGTGTAGTGTCTCCAGCTATATGCTTCGAGCAACCAGTGTCCACTTAGCAAATACTGACACTAGGTTTTGTATTTGAGCAATTCTACAAAATTATGAAATATTATTCCTAGAAACTCAAATAAGTTTGGGTTTTCCTCTTAGCAAAATTAAACTAGATGCATATATGATATGTCTCGTTTTATGCATTTTAGGTCTCCACACTAAAAGAGTTTGGATATGAATATTACAAGTGTGTGATATGTGCCCAATCATTCCACAAGAAAAACCCTTAACTACATGAAAAGGATTTTTCAATCCCTGATAATAAAACTCTCTTCCTAGGTTTTAAGATATTTTATTTTAAAATAGGATCATTAAAATCCTCAAGTTTAGGGGGGATCCTATTTTTATCAAGAGCCTTCACTTTCACTCTAAGAATTGAATTTACGTCTTCTAAAGCAATTTTAACAAATTTTAAATAGAGCCATCTATTTTCAGATTCCTCTTTAAAAGTTTTAAATTCTTTTTTTTAATTCAGTGTAGATTGATTTTAATAATTCGTTTTGTTTGTTCAAATCATCAAATTCATCCAATAAACTCATGTGGTTGTTATCAATATGTACATGATCTTTCCTAAGGATTTTATGCTCTTTCTGTAACTCTAGGAAATCTAAATTTAACCTATCATGCATTATCTTGAGTTTTCTATATGTCGTAAGAGTTCTTTCATAAACTTCTAGTAATTATTATAACTTAAGTCACATACATCTTTTTGATCTAACTGATCAACATTATAATCCATTAAGCACAGATTGGTGACTTCTTCTTCCTTCTCTATTTCTGATGATTCCAAAGCTAAGTTCGCCCAAAATGCTCACTGAAATTTCTTCTTACCCTTCCTCACATTTATTTTCTCTTCCACCTTCTCCTTTATAGGAGTGGCTTTAAGATTAGGGCAATTTAATTTGACATGTTCAGTTTTCATACATTCATAGCAAATAATATTGTTATAAACCTTAACATTCTTATGGAACTTACCTAAATTCCACTATTGGCGTCTCTTTTGCATCCTCTCTAGAAAACTCTTAAATTGCTTGGTCATCAAGGAAATATCATCCTCATCCTTAGGTTTTGACTGATCACTCTCTGAGTCATCCACTTTCAAAGCTATGTTCTTCTCCTTTCTCTTTTCTCCTGCATCAATCTATCTTTGAGTCACTCCTTGTTCGTAAGCAATTAGTGATCCATGAAGATTGTCAATAAAATACACATTAAAATTTTTATGCTTTTAATTTCAAGGATTTTAGCATCATAAGTTGTAGGCATAATGAAGTATTTTATTAACCATTTCAGCATCATTAGTTTCGTACCTAATTCACGTAAAGAAGTAACTATCTATATGAAAAATGTGTACATGTTAGATACGAATTCATTTGGTTTCATATAAAATAGATCTAAATCATGTAATAAAAAATTTAATCTAGATTATTTCACTTCATTAGTTCATTTATAAGCTTTACAAAGTCTGTCACAATTTTCTTTTCCACTTTTGCAAGTAAAAACACACATGTAACCTTTTGATTTAAGTGCATAAAAGAAACTTTTTAAACAATTTGCATTTAATTGAGCTAATTCACTTTCATCTATAATCTAGTCAATAAATGGTGTTTCAGTTCTAATGCCATTTTCTAGCCTAGTTGGCCTACTGTACCCATCTTGTACTAAAACTTACATGTGATAGTCAACTGATTGAAGAACAGTAGACATACGTATTTTCCAAAAATTGAAAGGGATGTTATCAAATAATGGAGGACTTGTGACCGAATACCCTTCTTGTGTGTTATGGTTTCCAAAAGTATCCATTATCATATAAAATGTTTTTTCTTCTTCTGGACGAAATGATACCCCACATTTTTGTACTCTCAACATTGTTTATACAAACTATGTATCATACAATAGGATTAGTTTAGAAAAATTTGATGTTTGTCAGGATAAAAAGGAATCCATTCTTTTTGTACTCTAGATGTCATATGTATGAAGATCACTTCGTACAGTAAGATCAACATTAAAAAATTTTGGATTTGTCTAGACAAAAAGGAACCTATTCATTTTATACTTTGGATGTCGTCAGTATGAAGGTCACTTCATACAAAATGATCAGTTTAGAAAAATTTAGAAATCATGGGGATGAACAGGGATGTATCTATTTCGTACTATGGATGTCGTCCCTACGAAGGTCACATCATACAATATTATAAGTACTTAGACAAATTTTCTCCCCACAGTTCGTTTAAGTGCTCATAGGAGGAAATAACTTAACAAATCATCCTGTACAAATTTAGATCATATAGTTCAATTAGTTTATAAATTGATAGATTTAAAACACTCCCCTAGTGTGTGTGTGTGTAAGCACGATTACTCAATTACAATCACACTCTCTCAAACTCAATAAATGCAAAAATTATAAACTCCATTTACAGTAAACCCTAATCTATTCTCCCTTAAAGTCTTCAATAGTATAGAATATTATTTCTTTGAAATTTTAGTTCACACAAATAACAAAAACAATATATCCAATATGTTTTAGAAGAAGTAGTAATGAAAACAATAATATTTGAAATTATCAAAACTACACATGTTGCAATAATCTCAACAATCGAAAACTAAGTTGCAAAAAACTCAACAGGAGGATCTATTCTTAAAGAGAATCTTTAGAGCTCAGCATAATGTAATCGTGGGTGATCAGGCCAGTAAAAAGCAAAAACTAGGAGAGTCTTTACTTGAATACATCATGAGATGGTGAAATCACTTCATGAAATATGAACCACAGCTTCAAGAGCATTATGTAGTGGAAATTCTCCTGAGGAATATTCACTAGCCCATTGCTTTTCTTCTAAAAAAGTTTACTATAAAAACATTTGAAAAGATAATCAATAAGGTGAATAAGCAACTCAAAAGCTAATCCACCACATGCTCTCTCAACAGGTAAGCTAAATTTTAGGAGTTAATCCATTATAATATCTTATGACCCAACCAACGATGTCAGAATGTCTGGCATAGTGATCTATGATAATACTCCAATTTGAAATGATCTTGGTTCACCTATATTCTATAAAAGGATAGGTCATTGTAGATTTCCTGACGGAACCCATTACTGGCAGAATCTCCTTTAAATGATGATT
>NW_021319518.1:4127307-4144400 GCF_001605985.2 Dendrobium catenatum | reverse complement strand
CGTACGATCAGTATAAATTTTATATGATCTCCTTATGTGTGTGTGTGTATGTTTTTATTCACTCAATTACAATCTCTCCCTCTCAAATAAAATGATAATTTTAAGCTTCAAAAACTAAAGGTATTTCTTGCTGAATTTGATTTGAAGACTTTGTGTTTGAGAGTTTGTTTCACCTGAAATGTTAGTACACACAAAAACAAATACAAATCTTCTAAAATTGTTAGGAGATAACTACACATTTGAATAATAATATTTGGAATCATCAAAACTATTCAAGTTGCAAAAATGTAAAACATGCAAATAGCAACTATCTTAACAATACTTAGTGCCATAAGTGAAAATTGCAGTGTCAAAGTCTAAAAAAATTATAAATAATTCAATGTTGAAGCACTAACCTAGAATGCACCGTAGCACGAATGATGTAAATAAGTGCCGCAATGCTCATCTTTTTCAATGTCACAATGGAGCAATTAAAGAAAAGAAGCCAAGCACTGAATAAGTCAAATGTCAAAATGGATCAACTAATAGTCATACCAGGTTAGCCTAGCATCGCAACAAAGCATATTTTTCAGTGTCAATGTACTAGTTCATATTATTACGTTGTAAAGCCACCCTATCGAGCATTATGGTGCATGAGCCTATTTATGCTAAGTATAAACAGTTTTTTTTTTTGGTGAGGAATTAGAAGATAGTGAGTAGAATATAGTGGGGTGGTTGGTCATCCTTGTAGAGAACAAAATAACACTTATGAGTGAAAAGAAGTGTATAGAGTGAAGGTGTAAGGGGAGAATTACATCGGGATGGGTTCATCTGCAGGATCTATTTGGGATTCTTCATTTTGGGTGTTATTTTCTTCATTTTTCTTTTCATTTTTACTATTTTATTGAGCAAATAATGGAAAGCGTTTTGTTCAATTTTATTTCTATGGGTGACTAAACTCTAGTTTTAGATTGATAACATGAAAATCTATGTATATCCTAATGTAAACGGTTGAATATGAATGTGAATTATTATTTTCAATATCTATCATGCTTAATTTAATTTTTGCAATGGCCATGTATAAATTTAAAGTCTAGTATGATGCATTGCCTCAATGGAGGAATGTTAGGATAATATGAGTATTAAAATGGGATGCTTTCATACCTAGACATACAATGATTATTATTTTAGAATCTATGTAGATATAACAACTGTAGAGGGATCATAAAGTTTTCCATACATCTTTACATGTTTGATAGAGCTATAAAGATGCATAAGCTCTAATTCATAATTATTTTAGACGAGTTTTCTTAGGAGATTATAGATTTATTCACCATCATTAATCTAAAATATCTTTATATTTGGTTATCTTAATTTTATTTTGTATTTCTCAATAGTTTTAATAATTACCACTTAATTTAGTTGCATAGGATAAATTTAGTAGTTTGAGTAGACAATACTAGAGTTAATTATAGTTCACATATTTCCTCATTGGTTTGAAATTCTTCTCATAACACTTTATTACTTGATCAGCACATGCACTTCTGTTAGTTGGGAGCATTTAGTATATGAATGTATTGTGGTAAGCAATTTTATCAGCATATAACTTTTCAACCAATAAAGCATCAACTCTTCCATACACAAAGTATAAACCAACCCATCAAGTTTTTGGCACAGTTGTTGGGGAAGTAATATGCATTTTTACAATTACTTTTACATTATTCAAAAAATTTCAAAATTAATCCTACTTATCTTGTTTTGTTATCCTTGTTCTTTTATGAAGTTTTAACTATTTGCTCTTGCATTTTTTTTTTAAATTTATTTTATTGCATTTTAATTTTTGTTTAATATTAGTGCATGCATAGTAAATTGAGGGACCCTTATTGTTTGATCTAGAAATAGAGAGGAGCCTTACAAATATTCAAAAAGTTAAAATGACTTTAGTTGTAGGAATGGCCGAACCAAATTAAGATAAGGATCATCCTAGACCTCTTAGGGAGTATGTCATCCCTTAGTTGATGGAATTTATCGAAGTATCAAATGACCTACTATCCAAGCAAATAATTTTGAGTTAAAACCTACCATTATCCAAATGGTCCATAATTCTCAGTTATGGGAAACTCTTGTTGAGGATCTCAACCTACACTTATCTAGTTTCTTAAATTTTTTTGCAATATTCAAGTATAATGGAGTCAGTGATTGATGGGTGGTTATTCTATGGAGTGAACTTTTGAATTGAATAAAAATATTGGGCTCTATCATCCCTAAATAATGCTTAGATTTTTTTTTGCTATAAAAATAATAAATCCCACTTAATATAAGCAAGTATACGTGTTAAATCAAGTAATACAATGACAGAGTATAGTGTCAAATCCATGAGAAAGTATGTTTACTTGCAACAAATTGTTGTCATTTACTCTAATTATAATAATTATCCTACTAAATTAAAAAAAATGGAAATTTTATCACTAAATAAAAATATTAGATATAATATTTAATTAAAGTATTTTGTATTGATGAATATAAATTTGATATCTTTCCTAATGAGACTCTTAATTGTCAATGTGATTTAGAGCATATACATCCCAAGATCCACATCAAGCTTATAAAGGAAAAAAAAATGATATTTGTTAATCTCCCATATATATAATATCTTCTTAAAAACCTAGAATATTTTATATCATATGTCTAGGCATGTAAATATCCTATCTCAATATTCTTGGTTGTTATTTCATTCCCTTATCGAGGCTATATATCACACTATATTTTAACAACATATATTAATATTATGTGCATTAAATAAAGAATGAGTTAATATTGTTGTTGACCTTGTTTTTCACTTAAACCCGTGGGTCAAGGGGTTAACTTGGTCAAATTGACCAAGCTAGGCCCCAAGGCCACCTCCCTTGTGTTTAGTGGGTCAAGCCTAATCTGTGGAGCCTAAACCTAGGCCCTTGGTCAACCTGGTTGACCAGGTCAACTTGGGTTGACCCAATTGACCCATACTCTCTCCCTTTGAATTTTAAAACAAATCCAAAGCTTTTTAGACTTAATTCTCTCTTCTTTTAATTATTATTAACATTTATTTAATTTTAAATAATATATATTTGAATCCAACAACTTTCTCACTTTTTGAGGGGAAATCACAATCCTTTAAAGATGTTTTAAGTGGTTCCTCATCTAGCTCCTCAAACCTAAAATTCATGCATTCTTCCTTCAAGGGCTATCCGGCTCTCTTGTTTGAAGACTCGATTGTTGATCAGTTGGCAGCCCCTTATGCTTTGACGCTTTTTGGAAAATTCATATTGAGATGACCTAACCTTGATGTTATATGCAAATTTTTTCTTAACCTAAAGCTTTTCGGATCGTTTCACATTAGTTTACTTGATCAAAGACATGTTGCAATCCAACTCTCTATTGATCTTGATTATAGCCGAATATTTGCTAGGAGATCTTATTATATTCAAGCGTTTCAAATGTGATTGATTAAATGGACTCCAAATTTTGATGTTAGGGAGGAATTCCCTATTGCTCCAGTTTGGATTTCTTTCCTTAATTTGAGACTTCACTTCTTTAATTGTCAAATACTTTTTGATATGGCTTCTATTTTTGGGAGATCATTACAAACTTACCAAGCCATTGCCTCTGTGTCAATGCTGTCTGTTGCTCAAGTGTTGGTTGAATTTGATGTCTCTAAAAAACATCCCATTGAGATATGGTTTGGGTTAGAAGTTAAGTGGTATTTCAAAAAAATTGAGTTTCAAAATTTACATATATTTTATTCTTTTTGCAAGTCTTCGGGATGATTTGTATATTCCCTATGCTGTACCTAATTAGAAGAATGAATTATAGTTATCTTTCTTTTAGATTAGTAGAAGGACATTACTCTGCTCCTAGGGGTGGTATATTGTCCGACTACATGGATTTAAATGAAAGAAAATATTAAAATATAAATAAAGAGAATCGCGTGAGAATTTATATTTTATTTTAAATAAAATTAAATACTTAGTTTTTTTTTTAAGTAAAGAAAGAAATATTTTCTCACATGTAGTTGTACACCCTATGTATAGTGACACATGTCGTATTTTTATTGAAGTCTAGATGTATCCGGACTCCGCATGTAATAATTTCTCCATAGATAGGAAGTTTTTATCAGTGGTTGTATCTTCTAAAGCAACTCCAAGTTTATGATTGAATTTCATTGGGCAAACAATGGACTTGCATCTCAACCTACATGTATTCTTTCAACAAACTTGTTATGTAATTTTTTGTAATATAAAGATTTTATACCCATAACATGCAACCTCAATGCAAATGAAAAACTACAAAAACAATACCAAGCTTTTATCCTACTATATGGGGTTGGCTACATGAATCATTTTTCTCTATTGTGTCATATCAAGAGTAAAATTCTCTTTTAAATATAATAAAAAGATAGCTTCGTAATTCATTGACTTCAAATTCTTTGAATAATCTTTCCTTTTAAGTTCTTCATTCCTTTTTAGTAAAGACTCATCTACAGCCAACTAGTTTTTTTTCCTGTAATAATTTACTGATTCTAGTGTTTTTTTTTAAAGAGGTTGCATCTCTCTTCTTTTATCGATGCTCCTTGTATGCTCAGATGAATTGGTGTTTCTCTAATCCCATTCAAGCTAATTTAGAGGGCAATACCTCTAATTCTCTGTACTCTTTTTAGGACCCATTGGTGGTTAATATGGAGGACCCTATTCCTTCTATTCCAAATGATGTTTCATTGAATCATAATCAGGGAGTTATTGTTCAATCATTTTCTTTTCCTACTATTGATTGTGAAAAGAATATGATGTATACTTTGCCTAGTATTGAAGTTCCAAATATTGCTATTGTTAAAACTACCCCTTCTTGCACTTTTAATCAAAATGTTTATGAGTTTATTGGTATTATGCTTACCTCTACCTCTTATAATCCTTTAAATGAATAGGAAGTTGTGGCTATTCAATTGTCTTGCAAAGAGGGTGAGAGGAATGATATCCCTTTAGAGGAAGGTGAATTTGTTACTATGGAGCATTGCTCGCCTATCTCTAAATGCATTGAAGAGCTTGTTGTGAGGAATCATGATGCTATGGAGGATGATGGAATGTTTATAGAGGAAGAATGTCCTCAATAGAATTCTCTAAGGGAACACCCAAGTAGTAGTAAGACTCCTGCAACTTCTTATTATAATAGTGATGCTTTGACTGATACTGAGGATATGCATATTGCTGCTAAATGTTTTGCTAGGGATAATAATGATTTTAGTTTTAGTAAAGTTCATAGTAAAAGAGGAAGGAAGCCTAAGCATATTTCTTTGCAACCTCCTAGAAACACTCGATAGCATACTTCCCATTAAGTTTTTCTTTATGTTTAATGCTATTATTTGGAATGTGAGGGGCATTGGTTTTTCTTCTTTTAGAATTCATGTTAAGAACTTATGTCGTGTGCATAACCTTTTTATTCTTGTGTTGCTTGAGCCTCTTATTTCCTCTTCTAGGTTGTTAAACACCTCTCAGTTTTTGGGTTGTAATCATGCTATTTCTAATGTGACTAACAATATGCTATTTTCTAGAAAGACCCAATTAAAATTGATGTTATTGGTGATTTTACTTAGGTTTTGAATTGCAAAGTTGAGGATCTTAATTTTAATTATTGTGCTTCTTTTGTGTATGCTACTTCTTCTCTTACAATAGAAAACTGCTTTGGGAGCAACTTATTGATTTACATAATATTTGCAATTTACCTTGGCTTGTTGGTGGTGATTTTAATGCTATCACTAACCCATCTGAAAGGATTGGAGGTTCCTTTCCTTCTTATCATTCTACAGAGGATTTCAATAATATGATTTTAACTTGCAAGTTAATTGATATTAGTTTTGTTGGTAATAATTTTACTTGTAATAGGGGTCACTTATGGCAATGGCTGGATCGTGTGCTCTTTAATGACTCTTGGCTTAACTCCCTTATTTCCACCAATGTGCAGCATCTGAGTAGAACTTTGTTTGAGCACTCCCCTTTACTTATTAGCCTTAAGTTTAGACATTTTAATGCTTCTTCCCAATTTAGATTCCAAAACATGTGGTTACTTCATGACTCTTTTTTTGATGTTGTTGAGAATAATTGGCAAGCTCCGTTACATCCGGAAAATTCTATTTTTGGCATGAGGAGACTTTGGTTTAAGCTGAAAAGGCTGAAATAAGTTTTAAATTGGTGGAATCATCATGTTTTTAAAAATATTTTCTTTAATATCCTGCAAGCTGAGTAACTTGTTAATTCTCTTGAGTTGGCTTGTCAAGATGATCCTACTGATGCTAATTTCTCTCTTTAAAGAAGTCCAAAGAGGACATTTTTAATTTTCAAGCCCAGGAAGAGGTTTTTTGGAAGCAAAAAGCTGTTGCTAAGCACTTGGTGTAAGGTGATAACAATACTAAATATTTTCATACATTGGTTAAGAGAAAAAGGGTTAAAAATAGTGTCAATAAAATCCAAAAAGAGGATGGATCTATTACTAATAATTTTGTGGAGATTGCTAATTTAGCTGTATAATATTTTTAAACCTGTTTTAATAAAGTTTTTAATTCGGCTCAGATTATGGATCATTCTTTCATTCCTCCCCTTATTTCTCATGAGGAGAATGTCATTCTCTCTTGGCTTCCTTCTCTTGAGGAGGTTAAGGAGACAGTTTGATATGAATAGTGATTATGTGGCTGGACCTGACGGATTTACCACTATTTTCTTCCAAAAATCTTGACATATTATTGATAATGATATTTTTACTACTATTTTGGATTTCTTTGCTGGTAACACTATACCTAAGTTTTTTTACTTCTACTTATATTGTGCTTATTCCTAAAAATAATGCTGTTAATACTTGGAATGACTTTAGACCTATCAGTCTTTATACTTTTTTCAATAAGTTGATTTCTAAAATTATTATGAATCATCTTACTTCTATTTTACCTAGAATTATTTCTCTTTATTAGATGGGTTTTGTGAAAGGTTGGGCCATTACGGATAACATTTTGTTGGCTCAGGAGTTCTGTTAAGATTTAGATGTTAGGGTAAGAGGTTTAATTGTAAAGCTTGATATTGCCAAGGCCTATGATAATATTGATTGGATTTTTCTTTATCTCTGGCCCTGTTGCTATTAGAATTTGTGTCTATTTTGATGATTTATTTCAGTTAAATTGTTTTAATGGCAATCTCTCCCTTAAATCTATGCTTAATGCTTGGATTATTAACTCTAAAGGTCACATCCATAATGTTATTCCTTTTCTCATTCTTTAGTTTCTCTGGTTGGAAAGGAATAACTCTCTTTTTACTGATGTGAGGATGAATCACCTTAATGTGATTAAGAGGGTTAAGGATAAGGTTTGCTCGCTTGTGGCTGTTAAGTTACTTTCTTATAAGAATTTCATGAATTATTATTTTATTGGCAATGCTTTAAGGCTTAGTTTGAAGGGTGACCCGACTGCATCTCGTACTAATATTATATATTGGACCAAACCTCCCAGAAACTTCTTTAAATTGAATGTGGATTGTGCTTGTTGTGATTCTTCTGGGGGTTGTGGTGGCACTATTAGGGATAATAATGGCTACCTTATTTTAGCTTATACTAGACCTGTCCATCTTGGCAATTACTCTAATACTGTCACCTTGGCCATTCTTTATGGTATTCAGTTATGTGTTTCCCTTAACTTAACTAATTTAATTATTGAACTGAACTCTGAGTATAACTTCTAGCCATTTTTAGTTGATGGGGATATGTATTGCATCCCTGACCTTTTCTACCATATTAGAGAAATTAAAAAATTGTTGGTCTTCTTGAATTATTCATTTATTCACACTAGCAAGGAGGGGAATGTGTGCGCTTCTTGTCTTGCTAACTAGGGTTATAGCCTTGATTATTTTACTGATGTCATTGGGACCTCCATTCTGGTTCCTCTTTGTGGTTTGCTTAAACTTAATGAGCTTGGTATTCCTTATATTACTTTTTAGGTGGTTTTCCTCGGTGGGGTGCTGGCTGGTTGTTGTGGTTTTTTGTTGGTTGGGTTGTTTTTCTATTTCTTTATCCTGTTTTTGTTTCTGGGTTTCATATGTTGGAGGGTTGTGGTGTTATGAATCATATGGCTTGGCCTATTTGTTGGGCTGTCTGGCTTAATGGTCTTCTGAGGTGGTGTTTTTTTTCCCTATGTGGGACTACTAGTGCTTCTCTTTACTGTGAAAGATCAGTTGTTGCCATAATTTTGTGAGTTTTAACATTTTTAGAAAGTTGTGGGGTAGTTCTATGTGTGATTGTTACTACTGGTTGTTTATTGGGTCTATTTTAGCCCTATTTTTTAGTTTTTGTGGTGAGATTTTGTTATCTCCTTTTATTTATGGTTCCAACTTTTGTTACTGGGGCTTCCTTGAAATTTTGGGTGCCTCTCTGGTGCCTTCTGATGTTTTTTGTTATTCCAATTTTGGTTGCTGGGGGAATCTTCTTTGGCATAAGAATTTCCATGGGGATATTGTGTTAATTTTGCCTGGTTACTGCGGTTGGCTTCTTTCTCCTTATTGCTTGTTTGGGTTCTCTGGTTTATTTGGTTTCCTTTTTCTGGGCCTTCTGTTGGCTGGTATGGCATTTGGTCCTGCTACTTTGCTAAGTTTTTTTTGGGTGCTATATTTAGTTTCTTGTCTGCATCTCTCGGGTTTCTTCATTATAGCTATTGTCCGGATGGATATAGACTTTAGCTTGATTGCACTAATATTGTTGCTGAGAGTTTTTCCCATTGGTATTCTCCTTCCTTCAGGGTGCTTCCTTGGACAGCTGGGGACTTTTGTACTTGTTTGGATGGGGTTCTGGGCTGTTTTGCCCATGGTCTTCAATTACCTTGGATGTTGGCTTGTATTTTGTTTCATGTCAGCTGCTGGAGTGCCTTTGGCCTTATTTTTAGTGATTCTCTAGAGGTTTTGCGCCTTGTTATGGGTGTCCTTAGGTTGTGTTGTTCTGGTTTTGGGTTTCTGATATTTTGTTGCTGTGCCTTTGGGCTGGGTGCTTGTGATAAGCTGAAGTTAGTGTCCTGGATTGCTGGTTTTAACCCCTATTGCTCGGGTTATTTAGAGAGCTGGATAGTGTTTACACCTGAGGGTTTGATTGTTGAGTGACTTGTGGATTTCCTTGATGAGGCTTCTTATACTAATTTAATCCTGAGCTCTATCAATCTTTATCCCCATTTTTGCTTTCAGTGGTGCCTGCCTTTATATCAATTCTGTTTCAACAACATTTATCATTTTTCTCTCCTCTTTAGATTAAAATTTTACAATTTTTATTTGGTTAACTATAAAATTTTATGCTATAACCTTTTGCTATGCAGCCCTTTTATTTTGCAGGTGAAAATGATTCAGTTCATCATCAACATTTTTTGTAGAAAGATCGAGCTTCAATTCATCTACTTTATCTTTCTTTTTGGATGCTTCTATGTAGCATCAATAGTTTATTCCTAGGTATTTTTGTAAAATTTGGTTTGTGGAGATTATCAGCTCCTAGGTTTTTCTTTATTTTTTTTGTAGCTCGTTGGAGCATTAGTGAGCTAATTGTCTCCCTTAAGGACTTTGTAATCGCTTTTTGATATTAATGCGTAGGCCCCTCCATGGGTTTTAATTAAAAAAACATATTTTAATCATTTTAAAATTACATATATTGTTAAATCCCCTTATTTTAAGAGATCTTATTCACAAAATTTTAAGAATTGATTATGTATGTTAATGACATTCATGGGAGAAATGATTAGTGGGTGATTGAGCTCAAAGCATTCACTAATTACATCGTTAAGCATATTTAATTACTATTTTAATCATCTTTTGCATGTGTAAGACATACGAGCACCTAGCTTAGGCCCTCCTAGGTCATAAGATTTGGTGTGTTTATGTTTTTATGCATTCCCTTTAAGTTACCCCAATGGTTAGTCTCAAACTTGATTTAAACCTACTCAACATTGCGATATCCTAAGGACAATAATTAAGGACATGTCTAGCAAATTTAGAAAAATTATAAGGGTTAGGGTAGATCCCCAATTGACATGAAACTTTAAACACTTAAACTTAGTGACATTCTAAACCTCTAAGAATTTTTTTAGGAGTTTTTAGGAGCATTTAAACCCCTTACTTAGTAAACCCAAATTTAAACCTTAATTAAGACCCATTAACTTCAAAAAATTCTAATAAATCTATTTTAACTCATAAAATATATCATAATGTATCAAACTCTTTAAAATTCAATCCTTAATTTCAAAAAATTAAAAGCCCCTTAATTGGACTTCAATCTGAACCTTAATTTAATTTTAATTAAAGTCAACTTTTTGATTAAATTAAATAATTAAACATTATTAAAATTTTAAATTTTCCCCAAACATTTGAGAACATATCTTTAGGTCATTTATGACCTTTGGGAGTGATTTCAGGTAGTTTGGTGGTGATTTAGATCAAAACCCTCAAAATTCCCCCTCATTAAATAATTTTAATAATTCATTAATTACCCCAACTTTGGAAAATCATAACTAATTCTAGAAAATTTCAAATTGGACAGTCTAAAAGGAATTAAACTCTAATTAAAATATAATATTTATTAAAAATATTATGTTTTCCAAAAATAACCTAAATTAAATATAAACTCTCTGATCAATCGTAGTTCATTAATTTGGGTTCAAAATTTCTAAAATTCACAACTTTTTCTAGAAAACTCCAAATCCAACAAACTCATAGTTTCATTACTCCACTTAAGGCTTATTATTTTATTAAAATTCTACCGAACCTTCTAAAATCCATTAATGCAACTTAAACTTTAAAGAATATCATTTTTAAAATTAAAATGGTTTAAAAAACTTAATTAAGTAAAATGGATCATAATTCATTAATACTTAAACCTTAATCAAATTTTCTCTTTTGGCTTTCAGCAAACTCGAACACAAAGCAACTTGAACTAACTACTTGACATATGACCTATCCAAAGACACATAAGCCTACTACACACACATAGATTTGCTATGACACCACTTCTAGCTCTAGGTTAGGATGGTGTTTTTCTTTTTCTATTTCTATGATGTGATGCTCTTGTATGTGGCATGTGTGTTGATTGATTTGATTTATTCTGATGATTGTTATGATGTTTATCTTATTACTATACTTTCTCTTTATGATATGATAGATTACCCATGAGTTAGGGATGCTTTTGATATTAACGATATCTTATGTAGGTGGCCATGCTCATGCAGTGTTAACAAAAAGGGGGAAAATCATTAAACTTTAAAACTAATGATATTTTTTGCAGATGCTCCAGAAATCTCTAAATCTTCCTTTAAATTATAAGAGCATGACAAAGTGTAATTGGCAATGAGCATTTTATTTTCATATATAAGCTGTTTGAGATATTTCTTATTTAATTGCTTAGGATAATTATGTAGGAGAGTTTAGATTTTCTCTTTTTAATGATGTAATTTTTAAAGATAATCGAGTTGTGAAAGTCTTTTAAAAGTGAGGCATTTCAAACATTTGGTACCCAAAGAGAAAAAGAAAGGCCATTCATAGAGAATTTCTTATTCATTTGGGTACTTTTCTAGAGGACAAACCTTATGAAGCTTGAAGAAGATGATCCAAAGGGAGATGATCTGGAGAGGGATGATCCACTTGAGGATGGAAATTTGAAGAAGAAATGCCTTACTTTTAAGACTTGCATCATTCAATAGGATTAGAATTCAAGTTATTATCGGTGCGGCTTGACCACCATTACTATTATGTAGACTCTGGAATCTACTTATATGGCACTTGCCATGGACTATGGACTTTCCTTTACTCTTGTAATTTATATTGATGTGTTTACTTTAAGTATGCAGTATAAATTGTATGCTTTTTTTAGGTTTCCTTCTTGCATTTGTATGGCTTGACTTTGCTAGGCTCTTTTAAGACTAAAAATATTTTTTACTCACAACTAAAAGTTAATATTTTAAGAATTAAATAACATAGAAATCTAATGACCTTAGGAATAGTTGGAACCATTCGAGGTCTCATGTATATTAATACATTCTCTTCTACCTTGCTATAAGACACTTCCCTGACTAAGGATAGAGTCTGAATAATCTGGCCTATGAGAATGAGGTGCCAGACCCGGGGAAGCCTATTCTTTCTAAGAAAATTATTTTTATAACCCTTTTTAAAGTTAATACATTTTTTATTTGGAGACCTTTTAACTAGCATGCATTGTATTAGAAACTAATTAAATGAAATTTTTAATTATATTAGCTCTTGGAGCATTCACCCTACATAAGTCCAAGACCACTTAAAAAACTCTCTAGATGTAAGTCTTAACTTCCAAAAACTGATTTATCCACCATCTTTCATAAAGACCGGACATCATGAATTTTATGCACTTAGGTGGTTAGTTGGCATTCCTTTTTAGGCAGGATATAAGCCTCGAATGTATTAGTTAGGATATGGGTGTTATGTTGGGTGTAGAACACTAAACTCACCTTAGATTTAGGGTTTAAGGGTACTATATTTGGTGTCTCTTAGTATGCCTCATCGGTGGGTAAGCTCCATATTCTTCAGGGGCTATAAATCCTACCTATCCGTGTCACATGGACGATGTCATCTCCATCTTTCCCTCCTGTATGCTCTGAGTGCATTATTTCATTATTTCTTTTCCTTCAGTTTTTTCTCAGTGCCTCAGTCCCTCCATATGTTGGTATGAACTGTGCATATTGACTTAGCCCACTCAAACCCTCTCTTCCTTTTGAGTAGGAACTTCCTAGTCTTTTCCCTCTATGCCAATCCTACCTTTATAAAGTATATTGTCGGATCCTTAATCGAGAGTATTCTCAAGCTCCAGCCTGATATGTAATTAACCACGGGGGCTTGCGCCTGTGGGAAATAGAATTCCATAACAAATAAATCCCACTCGAGTTGATGTATTAGGTGGGGAAACCCCATAACACTGTCAGATCGTGTATCACCCATCGAGGTGCATTACCGAAAGCCACTATCCTCAATGGTTGATCATATGTAAGATCTAATCTACCCTCCCATTGGCCCGCTTATAAAAAGCGCGAAGGCCTACAATCATCTTGTCCCCCAGGATGGTATGATCATATACCCTCTGCATTCTGTACCCCACACAGGGGATCCCTTTTAGAGGTCCACAATTAAAAACATTATTAAATATTTATTAAAGAGACTTTAATAGTACTTAACATTAACTTTACTCCATCAATAAAAAAATAAGATAATTAACCAGATGTAAAATAAATTATATCTAAACTTATTTTCATTAAACTCATAGAAGAATGAAAATACAAGAGAGTGATATCACCAAAAAGGATCATAGTATTTCCTCTACACTCCCTCTCACTTAACTTATAGTGTTGTTTCAATAAAAACATGCTAAAACTCTAAATGATTGTATCTTATACTTTCATAGTCTCCATTAAATTTTTACTCTGAGAGAGAACTAGAGAAGTATTCTAAAAAGTTTTATATTTTAATTAAGTGACACTGAACTCCCTTATAAATATAGCATTACAACTATTTATAAAAAAAATATAAAAAGGAATCAAATGTTGTAGCACTTGAAAGAATGGCACCGTGGGGCCCTTAAAGTTAACTAGTACCTCACGGCTAGAACATCTGCACCACTTCAGTGCTCATTGATATGGAATGGTTATGGAGTGAATAGTTGCACCTCTTCACTGAGAGAATATGTCTCTTGAAAGTTACAACTATAATTCCATGACACTATTGACATTCGACCGTTGCAGTGCTTGAGTGGAAAAAATGGCTACAAGGTCTGAAAAAGTATGGTAGTGCGTCATTTGAAAATAAAGAATCTAACACTACCAAGCTAAATTTTTGACGTCTAGTTGCTAGTAATGCTGCGACACTAGCTGTGTTCCCTCCACAGCGCTTGCAAATGGAGAACGCGGTGTCCCATTATCAGAATTTGGGTGCATCAGCAATGTTGAAGGAAGTGCTATGGCATGGTTTTGTCGGACGCTGCGACATAGTAAGCTCCATAATTTTTTTAATTTTTGAGTTTTTCCTCCACATAAATTACTAAAATAATATATTTTTATGAAAATAAAAAATATATAATAGTGCATAGTTTATACTTATCAAATTCTCCCAAGCCTAAACTCTTGCTTATCCTCGATTAAATAAAGAAATTTACACTTCTGATTAATCAAATAATCAAAGTAAAAATTGATAATTTAAAATTACTAAAATATAGTAGAATATATAATAGTCTAGAAGAAATGGAAATGAATAAAGTTATCATTCTAGTTTGGAAAAATATTGACAATTATACTAACTAGTCACCCTTATTATTACTTAATTTAAATTTACCTATTATGATTATAATACTTTACTTTTGAATTCTGAATTGAATAATGTAGCTTAAAGATTTGATTTGTTTGTAGTTTAAATTAAAATTTTGTTAGTTAACGTTCATTTGTATTAGTTAATTTATTTTATCCATTGTGAATTTAAGTATAAGATTATAGTCAGACTCTAAGCTTTTATCTGATAGTAATTTTTGAATATACTCTCTTCCTGTTTCTTTTCTTCTCTTATTTTTTTTTCGAACTCTTTTCAATTTTCTTTTTTATGTTTTATTTTTATGAAGTGCATAGTTAATAATTTTGAATAGTTATTTGTGCTTAAATTTTATACAATCTTAATGAGTTTAATGTGAGGATTTAATAAGATTAATAAATCTAAATTCATGTTGTTATGATTTTTTATTTTAATCAATTAATATATATATATATTTAACCTTAATTATTCATCTTCAATGTAAAAGTTAATGTGTAAACATATAACTTATAAATTATGTTGAGTCAATAATTTAAAAGATTTAAGTTAAGCCAATAATTTAAATGATTTAAGTTAGTTACTTATTAGTTTTTCTAACCTATGAATTATAAAGCTGTATTCATTTGAACTATGATCTAAGATTTTGTTATTATCTTAATTTATATAAGTTTTAATTATCTTTTTTATTTGGGTTAGTTTAATAATCAGAATGCAAAATTTTTAATGAAAGATAATATTAAAATATAAGCATAAGGGAAATTTTATCAAATGTAAATAACAATAGAAAAGAGCATTAGTAAATAACATATACTTTCATATGAAATATAGATAAGTATAAAACATGTGATATATGTTAAGAGAGTAGCTATTTGCATGTTTTACATTCTTGCAACTTGTAAAGTTTTGATGATTCCAAATATTATTGTTTTAAAGTTTTATTTTCTCCTAACACTTTTTAGAAGAATTGTTTTTGCTCTTGTGTGGACTAACATTTCAGGATAATCGAACTCTAGACTAATGAAGACTTCAAATCAAAATTTAGCATGAGATAATTTGTAAATTGAAGCTTGTACTTTTTATTGTATTGAGTTTGAGAAGAAGTGATTGTAATTAAGTAACTTAGCTCACACACATTTGGGGAGATTTTTAAAATTCATGCTGATCATATGGGATGAACCATGTTCATACGGGACGATTAAGTCAGTTATCCCCTCGGAAGAGTAATGGAATGAACAGGAAGTGAGAAAATTTTTCTAAGTCCTGATCATCCATATTATTTTTAATATTCGTCCCAGGAAAAAATGCTCTCTAGAAATTTTTTTTTTAAACGAACTCCAATTCATCCCAGGATGAAATGCTCTCTTTAAAATTTTTGTTTAGACAAACTCCAATTTGTCCTAGGACAAAATGCTTTCTGAAAAATTTTCGTTCAGATGAGCTCCTATTCGGCCCAGGACAAAATGCTCTCTGTAAAAATTTTGTCCAGACAAACTCTGATTCGTCCCAGGACGGAATCCTCTATCCTTTCTAATTTTGATAACTTTTTACAGTTTGTCGGAACCGACCCATGGTATAACTGTTCGTACTGGACCAACTTAGTTCATACGGGACGATAATATCGTATGAAGTCAGTTCGTACCAATATACATTGGATTCGTATGCAACTGATTTAAGTAAGTTCATCCAAGATGATCCATGATCGTACGAGACGATCCACTATGTACAGAATTGAAAATTAGCAATTTTTGGATGATTTTTTTGTGTCTTTCCTATATAAAGTCCAATTAGAATTGCCTCTTAATCTTTTTGCCTACCGATCTTCGTGCAAACTAAAGGGAGACTCAAGGAGTGAGTGTGAGAGAGTGTTTGAAGGAGGATTCTTACTACTAGAGCGTGAGAGATTCACTTGGTACTCAAAGGTAAGAATCTCTACTTGTAGTGTTTGATTACTTCACTCTTTTCTCTCTTCCTTCTAGATTTCTTATGAGAAGATATGTCAAAGAGATCTAGTTCTCTACCGACACTTTGAGAGTGTGAAAGGATGAAGGGTTCTCTACCCATATTTGGAGAGTGTGAAAGGACGAAGGGTTCTCTACCCACACTTGGAGAGTGTGAAAGGACGAAGGGTTCTCTGCCCACACTTGAAGAGCGTGAAAGGATGAAGGGTTCTCTTCTTACACCGGGAGAGTGTGAAAGGATGGATGGTTCTCTGCTGACATCAGGGGAGTGTGAAAGGACGATGGTACTCTGCAAACACTTGGGAATAGTGTTAAAGGACAAACGGTTATTTGCCGACATCGGGGGAGTGAAAGAACGACGGCACTCTACCAACACTTGGGAATAGTGTGAAAGGACGAACGATTCTCTGCCGACATCGGAGGAGTGTGAAAGAAAGATGATTCTCTGCCGTACCGGGTAGTGGTGAAAAGAGTTTGTAAAGGCTTCTCCGCCTTGCTGTGGGTGCAAAAGGAGAGTCACTAGTGGTATTAGGGCAATACTTGGAGGGTGCCTCCGGGGAGTGGATGTAGGTCTGGTTTTGACCGAACCACTATAAACTTTGGTGTCTTTTATTTTTCGCTGCATTTTTACTTTTTGTATATAAATTTTGTGGTTGAAAAACGTTTTCTAGAAAAACTCACTTATTTTCGTTTCCTTTTAATTTTAAAAAGAGGGATAAATTTTTTTAATTACCAATTCACCCACCATCTTGGTTAGCTATGGGACATTTAATTAGGCTTAACATCCTAATTCTTATTGAAC
>NW_021319518.1:4109527-4122277 GCF_001605985.2 Dendrobium catenatum | reverse complement strand
AAAATCCTATTCAACATTCAAGAACCAAACATATAGACATCAGACATCATTTCATTAGGGATCATGTATCCAAAGGAGAAATTGAACTCACATATATTTCTACAAAAAATCAACTTGCAGACATTTTTACAAAACCTTTAGCCTTTGATACTTTCAGTTCATTAAGAATAAGGTTTTGTGTGATCGATTTGAATGCTTAATTAAAAATATTTCTCCAACATTGATGTGAGTTTTTAATTAAAATTTTGTGTGTATTTACTAGTGTGTTATTTTCTGTATTTATGATTTTTTTTATTTTATGTGTTTTTTTTATTGTGTTTTTAGTGTGTTTGTGTTTTAGTTTTGATTGAGTGCATGCTTTTAAAAAATTAAGTGAAAATCATCCAGGATGAAATTATTTTCATACGTGACGAATTGTGTAGTGTGACAACTGTCGGATTTGAACCATTTGCGTGCAGTTTTCAGTTTTTTTATTTTTCACTTTTTCTGTACGATCATCATGATCGTCAGGATGAAATTTTCAAACGACGGGACGATTGATTATTAATTAAACAGATAAGATCATTTTTAATATTATATTCATACGTACGAACCTTTGATTTGTTTGGATGAATGCTTGGCGAATCAATGTGTGGGAGGGTTTCAATTGCCATTAAAACGATCATAAATTTTTGATCATCCATGATGAACACCTGTTTGTCTGTACGATCATTTGGTCAAAATTCTATACGAAAGGACTCTTCGTAAGTTGTGTGATTATGAAAACCAGTTTCATTTTGGACTCATTCGTTCGTCCATACAAAATTTTTTCGTACGGGATGAACTGAATTTAGTACAGGACGAACATAATTTCGTCTGTACGAACTGTCGTATTTCATTAAATTGACCGGTTATGAACTCAACAGTCACACTCACACATCGCTTTCAGAACCCTTTCTTCCTTTAGATCTTATCCATGGCAAGTTCAAGCAAATGACAAAAGGTTCTAGCCAAGGGTCCATATAGAAACTCTTTCGATAATTTTTTGTCCAAAGCCAACGAAAAATCTTTTCCTAGATTTATCTCCGTTAAGATCACCTCGTCTAGAGTTCTTATTCAGGAACAACTGACCTTTTAGGTAATGAACTTGTTTGCTTGAACTCAATTTAGTCTCATTCTCACACTAGTCCACCTCTATAACAAAGAGACCTTTCACTATTTCCTAGCAAACATGTCCTTCAACTCCGACCATTCTGTAATCCAGTCCTATGTGTTTAAGAAGAAAGTTGAAATCACCAAGGTTGACCTAGGAATTTTTTTAAACTTAAGGATTGAGGGAATTAGAGCTCATACCATGACTACTACTTCTGATTTTGACTGGACTGAAATTAATGAAGTTATTAGAGGAATTATTTTTAAGGAGCATATGCCTAAAGTGTCCTCTCTTATTCGCAATGCTAGTATCATCCAGCATGTTCTTCAAACTTCAATAATTCCTAAAGCTGGTGATAGAGTCAATATTACTGCTCTTCTCTCTATATTAACCTACTTGAGTATGACTAAGAAACTAATAGATGAAGCCCAACAAATCATTGACTATCTTTATGAACTTTCTGAAATTGGTCATGTCGACCATAAAAGAAAGAAGAACATAGCTTTAGGACATCTTGTTGCCTTTATTTGGAGAAGAAGTATGATTTGGTTCATCTAGTTCAAGATTTTGAAGAACCTCTCTACTACAACGACAGATCTTTTAGAGCAATCTTTAATAAAGATGAACCACTTAATGCACATGTTATTAGTGACTCAGAGGAGGAACATGAACTTACACCTGCTCCTGCTAGTGAACCAAATTATCAAGATTTGGTTCAGAGATTTGATCGCTTAGAGTCTCATTTTGATCAAAGATTTGATCAAATTGAAACTCACTTACAGCAGCAGGATGTTCAGTACAATCAGAACATGGGGTATATAAGAGAGTAGATGAATGATATTAGTTCCAACATGCTTATAATAAGCAGTTATTTTAGTTTCTTCAGTACTGTACCTCCTCCTCCTCCAGATCAGGGACCATCAGAGTGATTCATGTACTTGGTTTGTTTTTCTTTAGATGATGTGATTGTGTTTTAATAATTTGTGATGTAATTTTTTTTGTGATGTACTTTTCATTTGATGTCTTATTATTTAAGTTTTTATGTCGTATTGATATCATTTCTTAGTTTTTAATATCCATTATAATGATATCAATACAAGTTATCTTGTTTTGTTTTAATCTGTTTTTGAAATGTGTGTTAGCCTATATGAAAATCCTTAATATTTTTGATCATAGAAGTGCTATAACTTAAACTGCAACTCAAAATTGAATTCATTAGAAAATCTAAATTTTATAAATTTAAGTTTTGCTTATAACTTGATAAAATTAAGAATGTCAATTTCATGTCTCTTATTAGACTACATTAATGTTTAATATTATTATTACAATTGTGATGTTTTTTTAATATATTATCAAAGGATTATCATATGACTACTTACATTTCTATTCTTTTTCTTCTTCTCTTTTTGCTGTTTTCAAAAAGGGGGAGGAAATATTATTTGTATTGTTTGTATCGTATCTGTGTGCTTGTTTTGTATTGTAAGTATTATTGTTTTTGAATCTTCGTATTGTATCTGTTTGTATTAAAGAAAAAGATAAAAGAGAAAATTGTTGAGCAATGCCTCCTTACTTTCACATGTTCATCAATTCAGGGGGAGTTTAGGAGATTCTTAGAATTTGAAATTTATACAAACAATAATTATTTTGTCATCATCAAAAAGGAGGAGATTGTTAAGAGAGTTGCTATTTACATATTTTACATTTTTGCAACTTGTAAAGTTTTGATGATTCCAAATATTATTATTTTAAAGTTTTATTTTCTCCTAACACTTTTTAGAAGAACTATTTTTGCTTTTGTGTGGACTAACATTTTAGGATAATCAAACTCGAGACTAATGAAGACTTTAAATCAAAATTCAGCATGAGATAATTTGTAAATTGAAACTTGTACTTTTCATTATATTGAGTTTGAGAGGGAGTGATTGTAATTAAGTAACTTAACACACACACACACACACTCTTGGGGAGATCTTTAAAATTCATACTAATCGTACAGAATGAACCATGTTTGTACGGGATGATCAAGTTAGTTATCCTTTCGGAAGAGTAATGGAACGAATAGGAAGTGAGAAAAGTTTTCTAAGTCCTGATCGTCCAGATGGATTTTTCTATTCGTCCCAGGATGAAATGTTCTCTACAAAATTTTCATTCAGACGAACTCCAATTCTTCCCAGGATGAGATGCTCTCTGTAAAAATTTGGTCCATAAAAACTCTGATTCGTCCCAGGACGAAAATGCTCTATCCAATCTAATTTTGATAACTTCCTGCAGTTTGTCAAACCGACCCAAGAGCTAAATGGCGATGTCTCTGTTACCTTGCTGGATCCTTCTCACATACTTATCAAATTAGCAAATGACCTAGACTATTATAGGATTTTTTTTCCATATATCTTATATGGATTTCAACTGTTATAGGAAATTAACAAAGTGGTCGCCTTGCTTCGACGTTGGTGTTGAGTCTCCTGTTATTCCAATTTGGATTTCTTTTCCTCATCTTCGTCCCCATTTGTGCACCCCTCCCGTTCTTCACGGCCTAGGCATTATCTTCGGCAAACCGTTAAAAATTGATGAAGCAACTTCTATAGGCTCATGCCCTTCTATTGCTCATGTCTTAGTGGAGCTTGATATAAAAAAATCCTATCCTAATCAAGTCTGGTTAGGCTCTGAAATTTTAGGGTATGGTCAGGAGGCTATGTTAGACGAATTCCTCCCCTTTTGTGCGTCTTGTAAGTGTATTGGTCATGTTCTGGGTAAATATCGTCTTGGGTCGGCTGTTCCCCCTAATGTCACTCTTATTCCGAGCTCTAATTTAGTCCCTTCTGTAATGATGCCTGACGTGCAGGGATTGGGTTGTGACGTTGTTATTCTGAGGATGAGGTTACTATTTTGCTTCCTATTAATGAGCTGGGGTATCAGGTGCCGACTTCTCCTAACTCGTTGCATGTTAATTCATTGAACAATGTTATTTATATCGATGAGATTGGTGCCATTGGGTCTACTTTGAAGGCTCCTGAGGATATTGTGGCTAGGGTCTTAGCACCTCGGATTGTGTTGTTAATTCTTGTCCTGTTGTGTTTGGGATGGAAGTTGTGTCTGCACCGTGCATTTTAAATGGTAATGTGGTGCCTTGTGTGGTAGTGGAGTATTCTGGTGAGTCTGGTATCCCTAATGAGCTTTCCCCTGGGTCTCGGGTGCCTTGCTCTTCGGCTAATTTGAGTGGCAATACTTTGGTTACACATTCGGTTGTGGTGTGTGAGGGATCTGCTATTATTCCTACTGTTATTTCTACAGTTACACCAACTTTAAATGGTCATTTTGTTGAGTTCCCTATTAATTTGGTCTTACCTAAGGCGTTGGTTGCGCAAGTAGGTGCCAATTTGGGGGAGAATGTTAGGATGTAACTTGATTGGCTTCAATGCTCTTCTGATTCTTCTTTTGAAGCTAGTAAGGATGATGAACGTGGGGTTGTTTTTCACTACCGAAGGATCGTCCTATTGTTTCAGTTTTCTATCGTGGGAGGGGTAAATGTGAGCAAAAATAATCTGTGGGTTGGTGTGCTTTCTTTGGTTGGTTATGGGCTGTCTTTGCTGCTTCTAGATGGTGCTTGGTTTTTGCGTTGAATTGCTTTTCTTGTGCTGGTCCATTGGAGCTTCAATTTATATTTTTTGTTGGCCTTTTGGTTTGCTGGGCAATGAAGTGGCTGAGGCTCGCTTCTCCATCGTCATTGCTCATGGAAACCTTTGGTGGTGGTCTCATGCTCGATTGGGTTGGCTGCTTCATGTTTAACTGCTCTCTTCACTAAATTGGATGGTTTGAGCTTGGTTTTGAGGAAGTTGGAAGCCTCAGCCAATTACTGAGCCCGTTGGGTTGTAACTCCCTTATACTTTCTGTTGCTTTCCTGTCATTTTTCTCCTTTGCTTCTTGTACTCTTTTTTTTTTTATTTTAATAAAGTTTTTTGTTTTAAAAAAAAGCATGTTAGCTGGGTATATTATGAGCATGAATACTATGGTTGGGTGGTTGAGATTGATCATATCATTTTTCATTAATTAATGGAGAAAATAAAACCATATTGCTAGCGACTACTCCAATACAAAGGTAATGGCAGCTATTGGAAGCTAATAATTATGCTATAACATTATTAAAAGCAGTAGTAAAGTGGTTAAAATCACATGAAACGAGCTGCGGAGTTTTCGATGATGGATCCTCTTCTAATTTATCTTCTGAATCCTCCTGCCAATGCCAACAATTGCACTGTTAAACAAGATCCATTTTATATGTATTGTTAATGCTAAGTAGTGGCAATATTTTTATCAAAAATAGTACCTTACAATCTTTTTGGGATAGAGAAGACATAGCCATTGCATCCTTAGCCATAGACAGAAAAATAATACATATCATGATATATACAGGAAAGGTCCTCTATTCTTAGTTTCCTCCATTGCCATTACTTCCTTTTCAGAAGCTAAGTAAAAACAACGATGGTTTATTACATAAAAAGAAAATCTAATTCGTATCAAAATACTAAAAATAAATGATTTCAAAATTATAATAGTAGAGAGAATGAAGTTGCGAACTTTAGCATATCTCGTTGTTTGTAGACTCTCATCCAAACACCAAAGGCTACTGTCGAAATCCTTCAAATAATTAGAATCATTGTTAGAATTTGCTATCCATAGTTAATATAAATGAGAAGCAGCAATGTTAAAATTCTTACACTTTGTATCAAATTATGGAAGGGTTCAATAATTAATTTGGTTAATTGAAGTTTATACATTATACTTTGAATATTAATATAATTATAAATCTCATTACTTCTATACTTTTAAGGATGGTTATTTTTTTTAAGTGTAAAATAATGAGACAAAAATTATTATAGAAATTTTTTATGGCTGGGCAAACAAATATAAGAAATAGTTTAAAATTATTACATAAATTAATATTTTTAAATGAACTATTTTATAAGGGCCTATTATTATGGGAAGAAGGCTTATTATAGAAAGGACAAAATAAAAGTGCCAACTAACCGTAAGAAGCAACTTTTTTAATCTTGCGAACTATTAGAATTTATTTAGAAATCATATTAGAATTAGTGTTAAAATTTACTATACACAACCATAATACCCTAAAATGAAATTAATTTAAATAAGGAAAAAATGACTTAATCCCCTAAAATTATTTAATTTGTTTGCTCAAAGATTGAGATAAAGATGGGGGGGAGAGAGAGAGAGAGAGAGAGACCAAACTTAAATGATCCTTCTACGGATATCATAAATGTAGCCTTTGGGTTCTGTTGAGTTGAATGATGAAGTGCCTCTAATTTTTGTTCCCATCACCCTTGTTTCTAACGATGCTTTGTTAGCTAAACTAGCTTGAAAATTGAAGGATGTTAAGGTGATTCAAGGTGATTAGTTAGCTGATGATGATTCGTCAGCTAATTGGGCATTTGGGGAGGACATTGTTGTGCAAGGAGACATTTATATGGAAACTTAAGGATTAAATGTTATTTGCTTCACTGAGGAAGGATTTTACAAGAAAACTAGTAAACATAAACAGAGAAAAACAAAAAATAAATAGCCTCTTTTTCGTCCATTGGTTGTTGGGTCCTTGTTTTTCCTTGGGTTGGTTAAGGTGGTTTTTTGTCTGTTTGGCTGGGCTGGCTTGTTGTTGGATCCCATTTGTTTGTTTGGTGCTTCTCATGGCGTTGCAATTTTTCCTTTTTAGCTGGTCTTGTTCTAATTTTGGGGTTGTTTTGGGTTTATTAGGCCGATTCTTCACTGATGGTTCTCTTAGTTGGGAATTTTCCCTGTTGTTGTATTCTAATAGGGTTGTGTTGCAGTCTTTAATTGGAGGCTCTGAATGTTTTGTTTGTCTATTGATGTTTGATGTGGGTGGTCATGCTGGTGTTGTTTCTAGGGTGGCTTGTTTGTGTTATTGGTTTTGCGGGTCGTCATGTGGCTTCTTCTTTATCCATATCCTTCTGAATGGTTCTATTTTGGTGTATTTCTTGTAGGTTCTTTAGCTAGTCTCACATCAACTTGGACCTGCCTTTTCTCTGATGCTTCCCTTGGGAGGTTCCTTGGTGGTTTGTTTCTTCTTTAATTTGTTTGCTTCTTTTTTCTTGAATTTTTATTAGATTGATTCAATGGCACATAAGTTATTTCAAATATTATATTTCTAGAGAGCTTTTGAATCTTTAAGGACTTGTAATCTTTATTTAAACTAATACGTAGGCCCCTCTATGGGTTTCCAAAAAAAAAATCTCCATAAAGGTTAGATGTGTTATTATATAAAAGAAAAAATGGGAAAATATTATGATAACTTTTCAAAGAAATGCAAATTTTTGTATGTTCTCTATCATATATTTAAAAAAAAAAGTAACATTTGCATAAATAAAAAGGATCAATTATATCCATATACTCATACATTTTTCTATTTATTTAATTAATATTTGATTTCTCTATATATAATATTATGATAATTTTGGGCATTAATTTTATGAATAAAATTTTTGAATTTAGAATTATTCATTGATTTATGAGTCTGATTTTTAATGTGCTAACAAATGCTACTGGTTTAGATTATTAGAGCTTGTTGAATAGATATTTCATAAGAAAAATGTTTTTATCATTGCTTCTTTAGAACGAATCTATCAAATTGTTATAGTTCCATAATAGTATGCGAGGGAATTCTCAATCCAAAAATTAGAGCAAGTGTCAAAATGTTTCATCTCATATAAATGGCCACCTTGTTCCTTAGCTTATGTTATTGATCTTGCAATTTTCTAAATAAAATAACCTTTAAAAATAGAAGAAATAAATAAAATAAGTAAATTGCATTTTCATTTTTAAGCCGCATCATATGAAGTTTTTTTTTTTAAATCATTATAATAATGAAGAAAATTTTCTTAAAAAATTAGAAGATAATGAAAATATAATTAAAATAAATTAAGGCAACGCATTTTATATTAATTTCATATCAAAACATAAATAAAATGAATTAAAAGTAGAAATAATTCTAAATTAACCATAAATATAAATATTGTACTTCTTGTGAGATTTAGTACAATGCAAGCTATGTATTACTACTTTTTAACTTTTTGCATTTGCTTTTCAGCAAATCAGAGAGTAGAAGATTAAAAAATAAAATTAAGAAGCAATTGCTGGACGTACTAAAACAAATCAATTTAGTTGTTTACATTGTGATCGTAAATATTGGTGTTGGGCAGTTGAAATTGATTAGATCTTTTCTAATGAATTAATACAACCATATTGCTAGCGACAACTCCAATACAAAGGTAATGGCAGCTATTGGAAGCTAATAATTATGCTATAACATTATTAAAAGCAGTACTAAAAAAAGCAAAAATCACATGAAACGAGTCAGAGAGTTCTCGATTATGGATCTTCTTCTAATTCATCTTCTGAATCCTCCCGCCAATGCCAACAACGATTGCACTGTTAAACAAGATCCAATTTATATGTATTGCTAATGTTAAGTAGTGGCAATGTTATTAGCATAAATAGTACCTCACAACCTTTTTGGGATAGAGAAGACATAGCCAATGCATCCTTAGCCATAGACAGGAAAATACATATCATGATATATGCAGGGAATGTTCTGCCTTTTTTATTTCTCTTCATAGCCATTGCATCCTTTTTAGAAGCTGAGTACAATCATCAATGGGTTATTACTTAAAAAGAAAATATAATTCGTATCAAAATACTAAAAATGGAGAGGTGCGAACTTTAGCATATCTCGTTGTTCGAAGAAGATCATCCAAACACTAGAAGTTGCGATCAAAATCCTTCAAGTCATTAGAATCAATATTATAATTTGTTATCCATAGTTAATATAAACAAGAAGTAGTAATGTTAAAACTTTTACACTTTCTATCAAATTATGTAAGGGTTCATTAATTAATTTGGTTAATTAAAGGTTTTAAATTATACTTTAATTGAATATTAATAATATTATAAATCTCGTTGATTTTATGGTTATATGGATGATTATTTTATTTTAAAGAATAATATAATTGATCAAAACTAAATTATTTTTTTTTCAGAAACAAATTTTTATGGCTGGGCAAACAAATATAATAAATAGATTAAAAGTATTACATAAATAAATGTTTTTAAATAAACTATTTTATAATGGCCTATTATTATGAGAAAGAGGCTTATGATGGAAAGGACAAAATGAAAGTGCCAACAAATTGCAAGAAATAACTTTTTTTAATTTCAACAAGAATTGGGACCAATCTTGCAAACTATTAGAATTTATTTAAAAATTATATTAGAATTAGTGTTATATTTTTCTATACACCGATATAATGCCCTAAAATGAAATTAATTTAAATATGGAAATAATGATATAATCTCCTAAAATTATTTAATTTGTTAACTCAAAAATAGAGAAAGAACGAGAGAGAACATATCTTAATTTTGTTTTGGAATGATTTCATCGGTACATACCTTATCTTCATAGGTTATACCAGGCCTTTAATGGCACCATTCTCTCATCCCTGGACATGTGTATACATATGTAAAGCCTTTTTGAAATGAAACTCTTCCAAATGAATGATCAAAAGCTTCATCTGGATTAGGCGCGCATGAGTCAGTCACTGTAAATAAATTCAAAACTTTTAGAGATAGAGAAGGAGAAAGAGAGAGAGAGAGAGAGAGAAAAAGCTTAATTTTAATGTTATTAGATTTTTTATTGGAATGGTTTCATACTTGTACATTATCTTCATAATTGATAGCATGCCATTGATCCCACTCCCATTACTGGATTCAAATACACTAAAACAAATCTTTTTAGCTGGTTACATTGTGATCGTGAATATTGTTGTTGGGAGGATGAAATTGATCAAATCATTTCTCATGAATTAAAAAGGAATAATCAAATCATGCATATTGCTAGCGACTACTTCAATACAATGGTAATGGCAGCTACTGGAAGCTATTAATTATGTTATAACATTATTAAAAATAGTGAAGTCGCTAAAATCACCTGAAACGAGATGGAGAGTTTTCGATTATATATCCTCTTCTAAGTCATCTTTTGAATCCTTCTGCCAATGCCAACGATTGCACTGCCAAACAAGATCCAAATTATATGTATTGTTAATGTTAAGTAGTGGCAATGTTATTAGCAAAAATAGTACCTCACAACCTTTTTGGGATAGAGAAGACATAGCCATTTCATCCTTAGCCATAGAGAGGAATATACATATAATGATATATGAAGGAAATGTTCTGTCTTCTTTTTTTTTTCTTCATAGCCATTGCATTCTTTTCAGAAGCCAAGTACTATCATCAATGGATTATTACTTAAAAAGAAAATCTAGTTCGTATCAAAATACTAAAAATGGAATAAATTAGATGCGAACTTTAGCATAACCCGTTGTCCGTAGACTCTCCTCCAAATAGAAAAGGCTGCTGTCGAAATCCTTCAAGTGATTAGAATCAATATTAGAATTTGTTATCCATAGTAAATATAAAAAAGAAGTAGCAATGTTAACATTATTACACTTTCTATCAAATTATGTAAGGATTCATTAATTAATTTGATTAATTGAAGTTTCTAAATTATACTTTGATTATTAATAAAATTTTAAATCTCATTGATTTTAATTTTATGCTTTTAAGGATGACTATTTTATTTTAAAGCATAAGATAATCGATCAAAACAAAATTATTATTTTAAAAATAAATTTTTATCTCTGGGCAAACAGATATAAGAAATAGATTAAAATTATTACATAAATAAATGTTTTTAAATAAACTTTTTTATAAAGGCATATTATTGTGGGAAGGATGAAAGGACAAAATGAAAGTGCCAACGAATTGCAAGAGATTACTTTTTAAATTTCAAACCAATCTTGCCAACTAATAGAATTTATTTTGAAATTATATTATAATTAGTGTTAAAATTTGCTCTACATAGCTATAATGCCCTAATGTAAAAAAAATTAATCTCAAAATGGAAAAAAATGATGTAATCCCCAAAAATTATTTAATTTGTTAGCTCAAACATTGAGATAGAAATGGAGATAGAGCAAGAGAGAAAAGAACTTAACTTTGTTTTAGAATGATTTCATCTATACGTACCTTATCTTCATAGGTGATACCATGCCATTGACACCACCCTCTCATCCCTGGACATGTACATACATGTGTATTGCCTTTTTGAAATGAAATTCTTCCAAATGAATGATCAAAAGCTTCATTTGGATTGGGCTTGAGTTGGCCACTGTAAATATATTCAAAACTTCAAGAGTGCCTGGAATATTATTAAAATTGGTCACTAACTTAAGAGAGAGAGAGAGAGAGAGAAGCTTAATTATTGTGACTAATTTTTTTTAGAAGGGTTGAGATTGATTAGATAATTTCTCCTGAATTAATGGGATACTAAAATCATATGCGACTACACCAATACAAACGTAATGACAGCTGCTGAAAACTAAATATTATTCTATAACATTATTAAAAGTAGTAGTAAAGTAGCTAAAATCACATGAAACGAGCTGGACAGTTTTCGATTATGGATATTTTTCTAATTCCTCTTATGAATTCTCTCGTCGATGCCAATGATTGCACTGTTAAACAAGATCCAGTTTATATGTATTGCTAATGTTAAGTAGTAGGAATGTTACCTTGCAACCTTTTTTGGATAGAGACGACATAGCCATTGCATTCTTAGCCATTGGTAGGAAAATACATATCATGATATAGGTAGGAAATGTTGTATCTTCTTTGTTTATCTTCAAAGATATTGCATCATTTTCAGAAGCTGAGCATAACCATCAATGTATTATTACTTAAAAAGAAAATCAAATTTGTATCAAAATACAAAAAAAAAAAAAAAGGATTGAAGGTGACAACTTTAGCATATCTCGTTGTTTGTAGACGATCATCCAAACACCAAAGGCTGCTATTAAAATCCTTCAAATCATTAAAATCAATATTAGAATTTGTTATCCATAGTTAATATAAACAAGAAGTAGCAATGTTAAAATTATTATACTTTCTATCAAATTATGTAAGGGTTCATTAATTAATTTGGTTAATTGAAGTTTTTAAATTATACTTTGATTATTATTAAAATTATAAATCTCATTGATTTTATGATTATAGGGATGATTATTTTATTTTAAAGCATAAAATAATCGATCAAAATTAAATCATTATTTTTAAAAATAAATTTTTTCTACGTGGGTAAAAAAAAAAAGAAATAGTTTAAAATTATTATAAAAATAAATATTTTTAAATGAACTATTTTATAAATGACTATTATTATGGGAAGGAGGCTTATCATAAAAAGGATAAAATGGAAGTACCACCAATCGTATGAAATAACTTTTTTTAATTTCAACAAGCGGTGGGACCAGTCTTGCCAACTATTATAATTTATTTTAAAATTATATTAGAATTAGTGTAAATGTTTTTTTTACATTGCTATAATGCCCTAAAATGTAATTAATTTAAATATGGAAAAATGATATAATCTCAAAAAAAATTTTAATTTATTAGTCGAAAGATTTAGATAGAGATGGAGAATGTGTGTGTGTGATAGAGAGAGAGAGAGAGAGAGAGAGAGAGAGAGAGAGAGAGAGAGA
>NW_021319518.1:4090599-4106239 GCF_001605985.2 Dendrobium catenatum | reverse complement strand
AGTCTTTCAGACCCCAATCTCCTACCGACTATGGTCCTTCAGACCTTCGTCGCCTACTACGGTCTGTCCGACCTCCATCAACTAACAACGGTCTTTCTGACCCATGTCTCCTGCCGACTACGATCCTTTCGGCCTCCGTCGCCTACTATGGTCCTTCCGACCTCCATCAACAGACAATGGTCTTTCTGACCCCGGTCTCCTGCCGACTACGATCCTTCTGACCAAATAAACATGTATATGTAACTCCTACAATGTAATGCAATCTATATGATGTACATTTGCTACATCAATCCAAGGTCTCCTCCCAAAAAAGGGCCTCATTTGTAATCGACTGCAAAAACTAGTGGATTCATTCAAACTGGGCCAGGCCCCGTGGTTTTTCCTCCTTTTCAGGGGTTTTCCACGTAAAAACTCTGGTGTCTCTCATGAATGCTACACCCTCTCACTTATCTAATTGTGTGCTGGATCTTCGTACACTGCTAAGACGTTTAACTATATATTTCTCTACCGCCGCGAATACTCCAGGTTGCAACAACAATATAACTTTATGTTAACTATTATTAAAATTTTAATTAAATTAGCTTCTTATAGTATAGTAAAACAACAAATTAAATTAAATAATATAATTTCATAATTGTCACGTCCTTGAGTATTCAAGGCGGCAGAGAAAAATAATGTTTAACGTCTTAGCTTTGTACGAAGATCTAACAAGCATATAGATAAAAAGAGAGGGTGAAGTATTAACAAGAGACACTAAGATTTTTATGTGAAAACCACTGAGAAGAGGGAAGGACTGTAGTTGGTGGGAGAAGAGTTGGAAGGACCATAGTCGACGGGCAACGGAGGTCATAAAGACCGTTGTCTGACTGCTCTTTCACTGCGCTTTACCTGAGCATTTGGCGCACTTTACTTAAAATTCCGTGGACACGTGTACATTCAAAATGTCAATATTTTATTGGAGTCCAGACATATCTTTAAGTCCAGTGTCCGGACCTAATAATTTTTCCAAATATTGACACCGTAACGTACAATCATTTCAAATATATTTGTATATATTCGAAGATCAGCCATCAATCATTTATCATAATACTTTTATATCTATAGTTGGTTTACATCAACCCATGGAAATCCAATAATAACTAAAATAATCTTTATTTTGTGGACCTGTTAGATAAACTTGCCAGTCAAAAGGGTTTTTTATGACTTTGAAGATCTATACCCCATTGGAAACAAACTTATACATTATATATATTATTCTGTGCTGTTCTAATTCATGGAAAGTAGGATTTACCATTGCTTAATAAAGTCATTACCATTATATGAACCAAAGAAGGAAGAAGGGGAGTTATAATTACCAATAACCTTGCAAAAAGAGTTAGCCATAGTATCAAAGGTTACTTGAACTCAAAACCCTACTAAGAATTATGGGCAATGGAACCTAACAAAAATAGTAACAAAAATGCTCTATAGCACACATATTGCAAAAATACTCAACAAGAACAAAACTTGGTCAATACAAGGAGGATTGATAAAAGAAGAGAGACATGCATATATAACACGTGATCATAAACTAATTATTTATTAGGATTTTTGGGTTCATAAGTCCTATGGAAGTCCTAATCACATTCTGTACTTTAACACACTAAATAACCGTTTTTCTCAAATATTTGATTGTGTTGGCTTTCTCTATATACATTCTCAAACAGGAGGAAAGTTTGATAGTTAATGTCACACTCAACGGAGAATAATACTACTTGCTCCGAGGAAGAAATATCATCATAAATGATAAATACAATGATTATTTTCCCTTGGATTATTTTTCAAGAAAATCTGTCATTGTTGTGTTAATTTATTTGCAATCATAAAGATTCACTTCTTAGAGCAATATATAAAATTCTATGAGTCTTATTTGACTCTTAAAGTATACACATATGTAGATTGTGTGGGTTCTATAGTTCGGGCGCTTGGTCCTTTTTTATAATAATATTTAACTGGTCTGTAACAACTTTGCTGCATCTGCATTGCGTTTGTAAGAACTTTTCCCTCACGTTCTTGTTATTTCTGATTACAACTTCTATAAACAACAATAATGCAGAATATAAATTTCTAAGTTCTCACAATGGTACAACTTAAATATCTCCATTATTATTATTATAAGTACCCATAGAATCATCCTGCTCCATTTTCCATGTTGTGGCATCAGAGAAAGTCATGAATCCTGATTGAAGAGCTTGTCCTGATGGTAGATGCATCCATGTATATAACATTATCTTTGGATATTCCCTACTTTATGTACAAGTTGTGATTTTTATTGGGACTTTGATACAATTACCTTTTTTTTTATAGTTTTTTGCCTTTCTAAGAACCTTGGGGTGTAAAATATTGATCCTACCTAAAACCCGATCTGGACCTGACCCAAAAAATTTTGAGTTTGGGTCAACCTATTTGCCTGACGGGTTGGGTTTAGGTTTCATTTTCCGACCCATTTATAACCAGGTCGAGTTCAGGTTGATCTGGAAACTTGAAATCAATTCGGGTTTGACCTGCGGGCGTCAAGTGTTCCGAGTTTGGTCCCGAGTTGCGATAGTTATGCTGTGGTCTAGCCTTGGCCTCATGTCCTTCATGTTCAGTCTTGCCTTGGCCTCATGTCCTTCAAATCTGGAAAGATGAAGTAAATCCAGCAAGAGCTTGAAGAAAGGACTTAGAGTGAGAGATCCCCCAAAAAAACTGGGATCTTTCAATTTAGTCGGTGCCATGCCGACAAGGCTGGAAAAAGTGAAAGGAAAACCACTCAAAAAACCTAAAGATCCAAAGAAAAAGAAGTAGAAAAACTATCCTGAGCCAGAGGAACGGATACCCCCACGCCGGCGGGGGAAAGAAAGCTTCTCGGGAAAAATCGCCACCCAAAACCCTAGCGCTTGACAATTATATATGATTTTTTGCATTTATGAGATGTTGTTTCATTTTTATGAATAATAGTAAGCAAAAATTTATAAATATAAGCATAAACAAAAAAGTTTTATTGTATCAAGATTGCTGTTGACAATATTTTACGAAGGAAAACAAAAGCATCAATTAATGGAAAGTAAAAAAAGATAACTAACTACATATGCAATAATAATTCAAAATTCAAAGGAAGTCTAAACTCTAAACAATGAACTACAACCTAAACTCAAATACTAAATTAGTAAATTAATTAATGTTGAATGATCTGTTCTTGCAATGAAGATCCACCAAGTAAACCAATAGAATTTGTTAAAAACAATGCTTACGACAAATGTGTTTGACATGAAAACTTAATAGAAAATTCTATTTATTATAACATAAACAATAACATATGGGGCTAGATTTTGAGCAATAAAAAAGGCACAATTTATTTTGTAAGATTAGTTAATGAATATCATCAAGTTAGAATAATATTGCATGATTTGAATGATTAAAAGTTTCAATTGTGCTAGGATAATTTATTGTTGGTCATATTCATGATCATTTATATAAAAAAAGTACTAAATGTATTTATATGTTAACTTATTATTGTGTATAGGAGTGTAGAAATGGGTTTTCAGTTTGGGTTTTGATCAAACCTGAAATTGATCCGCCTACATTTGCTTTGACTCGAACCTTACCCGACTAGGCAAACGAGATTGAAAGGTCAACAATGCGAAACAAACAATTATCGTTTATGTCGGCCTCTCCCCAAAATCTCTCCCAAGGGCCAACATTGAACGTAGTTCTAGAACGAACTAGAGAGAAATCATTACCAGGGTCAGAAACCCCACATAAATATGGAGAAGCCAAACCACCTTCGGACAATTCATTTTCAGAATCACCATCCGAAGAAACATTAAGCCAATTAAGATGGTTCCTAATATCCAAACCAGAAGACTCCCCCAAACAATTAGCCATAGCTTGCGTATCAATCAAATTCACTGGAACCTCAATTAATTTGCTAGAAATCGGATTACCCACATCTCTGACATCAGACGAAGGAGGCTCAGCCTCAAGCACAATAGGAGCTAAAGCAACAGATGCCGTAGCATCACCACCTTCCGAAAGATTCAAATTGTCGCTAGAGATAGTCTGCATAATTCCATTACCAACAAACGCTACAGCAGGAGGAAAGAAAGGTATAGCATTAGGAGATAAAGCAACCGTAACGGAATCAGAATTCATTCCACCAACACCTAATTCTCCATTAGCCACCATAGCAACCAAAGGTTCATTCAAAACACCCTGAAGTAAAGTTACTGAAACATTATCTCCCTTAGTAGTAGGATTTTCTAAGAGACCAGAAGGATCCAGCTCGGCATTAATAGTAAGACAATCATCCACAATCGGATACACCTCACCATTCACAAACTCACCATTCACATCCTCCAATGAAACAGAAACTCCCTCACGAACAGGGGTAGAAACAGGAGGCACATCCTCATGGGAATTTTCAGGAAGAAAATTAATGTTTCCATTTTCGCATTCCACAGCAGTATGAGTAACAACCTTATCGATATTTCCCACCTCTAAATTAGTTAAAGGGGGAAGGGACAAGTTCTGAATGATAGGTGCAGAAGGATGGCAATTGCAGATCGAATGACCAATACATTTACAGCCGGCACAAAATTGAGGGAATTCGTCAAAAATCACCTATTGTGTGTAACCTAGAGATTCCGAACCTAGCCAAACTTGCTTAGGATAGGATTTCGTTATATCTAGTTCAACAAGCATACGGGCAATAGATGGTCGGGATCCTACAGCAGTAGCTTCATCAATTTTCAATGGTTTCCCAAACAATCCGCCAAGACAAAAAAGAATCCGAGGCGAAAAGAAATGGGGACGAAGACGAGGAAACGAAATCCAGATAGGTATCACCGGCGATTCAACACCAATGTCCAAAGTAGGCGACCACTTTGTCAGTTTCATAAAGCAGTTGAACACAAGGTAGGAACGGTGACAAAACACCCTACAATAGTCTAAATCATTTGATAGCTTGATCAGAATGTGAGAAGGATCTAAAACCGTAACAGAGACTTCATTTTTCAACTTCAAATTGAAAAAAAATTTACGAATAGATTCGAGGGAAGGCCTTTTAGATGAAAAAAAAAACCCACTAAAGAAAACTGGAAGGGGGCAACAAGCTCATGAATTTCCTGATCAGAAACCCATAACGACGGTAGGCCACGGAACATGGAAGCATGCAAATCCGGAAAAGAAGACTTAGGCCCAGCAAGAGCTTCAAGAAATGAACGAGAATGAGACAACCCCCCAAAAAAACTGGGGTCTCTCAACTTAACAGCCCCCATGCTGGCTTTGCCGGCAAAGACGAAATAAAAAGCAAAATAACATTACCAAATGAGAAAGAAGAAACAGAGAAGACGAGAACTCCCCTTAAAACGAGAGAACGACGGAGAGAAATCCCCCACCGGGCAGAGGAAGACGCCCGGAGTCACGATCCCTGTAACCCTAGCAGAGCTCGAAGGAAAAGCTGGGGGGCCTAATAGAAAATTCTATTTATTATAACATAAACAATAACATATGGGGCAAGATTTTGAGCAATAAAAAAGGCACAATTTATTTTGTAAGATTAGTTAATGAATATCATCAAGTTAGAATAATATTGCATGATTTGAATGATTAAAAGTTTCAATTGTGCTAGGATATTTTATTGTTGGTCATATTCATGATCATTTATATAAAAAAAGTACTAAATGTATTTATATGTTAACTTATTATTGGTATAGGAGTGTCAAAATGGGTTTTCGGTTAGGGTTTGGATCCAACCTGAAATTGACCCGCCTAAATTTGCTTTGACCCGAACCTTACCCGACTAGGCAAACGAGTCATAATTTCGGACCCGGACCTGACTCGTCTGGTTTTAAGGTTGACCTGACTCGATCCGTCGGATTTTCAAGTTAACCCAACCCGCAAACCCGCGGATGCGAGTAGGCCAGCACGGTGCCAGTGCGAGCGCGGATCGTGGGTTTAGCTCGAGCGTAGGCTGCGGAGGTGAGGCAGGTGAGGGCGGGTGCAAGGCTGCTAACGTAGGTGCAAGGCTGCGAGTGTGATCATTGGCAAGGTAGGCGAGCGCGGGACTGTTGGTGTAAGGCTGTGAGTTCGGGGGCGAGGAGGGCGAGCACGAGATGCAGGGGCGGGGTCCCAGTGCAGCACAAAATGGGGACCCGATTCAGTTTTGGGTTGATTTTAGGTTTTAGGGTTGAGCCAAACCCAACCCAAATTTGCAATTGGGTTAGGATTTAAAACCTGAACCCGAATCATTTTCTAGACGGATTGACCCGATCCGGAATTTTTGGGTCGGGTTCGGATCATATTTTCGAGTTGTGTCAAATATTGACACCCCTAATGTGGAATCATTTCAAATATATTTGTATATTTTCGAAGCTGATTCATTAGCCATTTAACATAGTACTTTTATATCTATAGTTGGTTTACTAAGATACTCGAATTGGGAAGATTTTCATCAACCCATGGAAATCCAATAATTCCTAAAACAATCTTTATTTTGTGGACCTGTCAGACCAACTTGCCAGTCAAAAAGGCTTCTTTAGGGCTTTGCAGATCTATACACTATTGCAAACAAACATACACATTATACATATATCTTGAGCAAGTGTATAAGAAACATTTAATAACCAATATGATAAAAGTTAACTTTATAATAAAACATGATCTATATGAAGAAGATTTATTAAATTCATCTATAGCATGAGAACAAATTTTGCTATCATATGGAACATTTCAAGATTAAAATTTATGTTTTAATTAACATGATAGAACTATCTACACATTAAATAACATCATAATATAAATATCAAAATTTTGCTTTTGTCCTTAGCCCTAATTTGTTCCAGAATTGAGATTTGCTTCCATTTCCACTCTCCTAGACTGGCAACATCTTCTCCGCCTTCATTTCTACTCTTCTCGAGCTTCCTCCTCGTTCCTTCGACCTCATGGATCTAAGGAATCCTTGTTGTCACCTCACCAATTCATCTGAGCTATCCAACTGTATAAGAAAATATGTATAAGCTGTCTTATTCATTCAATACAGCAGTTGAATAGAAGGAGCTATCTTAAGCGGTTGCATTTGATTTGCATGCTTGAATGAAAGAGAAGAAAATTGAGCCATTTATTTGGCTCCAGACATGAGCAAGGAGATCCCATGTTCAAAATTTGGGATGAACAAAACTCTTTAGTGATGTCGTAAGTATAGAATCTATGGTTCCAGAGATAAATTATATCATGTTCTTACAATGTTCTTACAATGATAAAGAAATATATTCTAAAGTCCACGATGCATCACAAATCTATTATGTCAAAACCAAATTCTCATCCACATAATAAGGTGGACAATTTGTCATTGAATATTCCAACCTGTTACTAAGCCTATGGCTAAAGATGGATTATTAATTATCAATTCATCCAAATGGAATAAAGTAAAGATGCATCATTCCTTAAAAGCTTTGTTAACAAAGATCATATATATTAATGCTGTGCGGGTTCTAATTTTTGGAAAGTAGGATTTACCATTGCGAAATAAAGTCATTACCATTATATGAACCAAAGAAGGAAGAAGGTGAGTCATAATCACCAATAACCTTGCAAAAAGGGTTCAGCCATAGTATCAAAGGTTACTTGAACTCAAAACCCTCATACTAAGAATTATGAGCAAAGGAACCTAACAAAAATGGTAATAAAGATGCTCTGTAGTGCACATTGCAAAAATACTCAACATGAACAAAAATTGGACAATACAAAGAGGATCGATAAAAAAAGAGAGACATGCATATATAACACGTGATCATAAACCAACTATTTATTAGGATTTTTGGGTTCATAAATCCTATGCAAGTCTTAATCATATTCTTTACTTCAACACACCAAATAACCGTGTTTCTCAAACATTTGATTGTGTTGCCTTTCTCTATATACATTCTCAAGCAGGAGGAAAGTTTGATCCTCGGTCTATGAGAAAGGTTTGTGTTACTTAATGTCACATTCAACGGAGAATACTACTATTTATTTTTTCTTGGATTATTTTTCAAGAAAATCTGTCTTAGAATCAACTCCTTGTATTCAAATTGAGCTTATACTTGAAATCTACTCAACCATTTTAGGTTTACTCAAGAAGAAATACATTAATTCCCCAGTCTATGCAAGTATAATTAATTGAGTCAATTGTTGTCACTAATTCCATACAATTGAGAAGTCTCTTGATAATAGAGGTATAGGAAACTCAACTGAACACCCTCTATGTTTTTTTTTATTACACAAAAAATTTTCTCATAATTACCAAATCTTTTTTTACGAGCTTGCGTACTATTTCTATCACTAAAGTAGTCTCTATGACATTAACAAATGAGAATTGGAATAATGTTATGAAGGATGAAATGCGACCTCATAGAAAAAATAAAACATGAAATAAGTAAATTATCACAAGAAAAAAATTAGTGGGATGTAGATGAGTCTTTACTATAAAATACAACTCAGTGGTTCACTAAAAAGTTATAAAACTAGATTGGTTGTCAAAAGTTACACTCAAATATATAGATTTGATTGCCTTGAAACCTTTGCTACAATTTTTTAAAATTAATGATGTTTGATTTATTTTATCATTAGCAGTTAATTGGGCTGAAAAAATATATAACAAACTGAAGTTAATAATATCTGCTTGCATGTTAACCTTTTGGAGAAAGTAGTGTATATGAAGATACCACCAATATTTGTTCAAAGACATAATAAAATGTGTGCAAGCTAAAAAAGATATTACATGGGTTGAAATAATCTTGAATGGCATAGTTTGGAATGTTCGCCAAAGTAATTCTTGACATTATTTGGAAGGTTTGCCAATGTAATTGTCAATATCGGATACAAATAAAATCAATGAGATTATACATTAATTTTAAAACTTTTAAGGAGAGTTGACACTGCTAGTTTAGGTTGACGACATTATCATGACAAGTGATGTGTCATTGGAATGAAGAACTTAAAGGAAAGATTATTCAAAGAATTTGAAGTCAATGAATTATGAAGCTATAGTATTAGAAATGAAGTCTTTTTATTAGATTTAAATGAGAATTTGACTCTTAATATGACACAATAAAGAAAAAAAATGATTCATATATCCAATCGCATATAATGGGATAAAAGTTTGGTGTTGTTTTTGTAGAATTTCATTTGCATTGAGGTTACATAACAAATTTGTTGAAAGAATACATGTAAGTTGAGATGCAAGTCCATTGTTTGGCCAATGAAATTCAATCATAAAATTGGAGTTACTTTAGAAGATACAACCACTGATAAAAACTTCCTATCAATGGAGAAATTATTAAGTGCGGAGTCCGGATACATCCGGACTCCAATAAAAATGCGACACATGCCCTTATACATATTGTGTATATATACACATTATGCATAAATTACAAAATTATGTACATAGTGTTTACAAACTTATATATATATATATATATATATATATATATATATATATATAATATACACATTATGTACACAATTGTACAAATTTGTACACATTGTATACAAAGACACGTGTCACATGCATTTTTATTGTTACGTCCGGATTCCGCATGTAATAATTTCTCCTATCAATAACCCGTGGAAAAATGTCCTACTTATCACATGCTAGACTTGATACTACCTTTGCTGTTAGTGTTGTGTTAATTTGTTTGCAATCCTAAAGAATCACTTCTTAGGACTATATATAAAATTCTAAGTATTTGAAGGGAATCATGGCCGAAGGAGTTTTATTAAAACAGGCAAGTATTTGACTCTTAAAGTATACACATATGTAGATTGTGTGGGTTCTGTGGTGGTGATTGCAGAGGTGAATAGTGTATTGCGTTGCTAGCCCCTCTTTATTGGGCTGACTGAAACTGTTATTGTTGTTACTAACATTTCAACTGCCGTCATAGAAGAGATTAGGTTTCGTGTGGGACGACAATTTTGTTGCTTCTTAAAACAAAATTTTAGTACAAAAATTATATATATTTTTATTAGAATTCCGTTTTAAAAAGCAACAAAAAAATCGTCCCAAACGAAGTAAAGATCTTATCTTGAGCAAAGTGATGAGCAAGCAGGTTGCACAAGTCTACTAGCTCTGTCTTTTTTCCCTCACGTCCTTGTTATTTCTGAATGCAACTTGAGTAACAAAATAAAAATGCAGAATAAATTCCTAAGTTCACCTAATGGCACAGCTTAAATATCTATATTATTATCATAAGTACCATAGAATCATCCTGCTCCATTTTCCATGATATGGCATCAGAGAAAGTCATGAATCCTGATTGAAGAGCTTGTCCTAATGGTAGGTGCATTCACGTAACCCTATTTTATTTACAACTTATGTCATTTTTATTGTGACTTTGATGTAATTAGTTTTTTTATTTATAACTTTTTGGCTTTCTAAGAACTTAGGGGTGTCAAATATTGACCCGAAACAAAACTTGACCCGGACCCGACCCAAAAAATTCTGTGTTCAAGTCATCCTGTTTGCCTGGCGGGTTGGGTTCAGGTTTCATTTTCCAATCCGTTTATAAATCAAACCAGGTTCGGGTTGACACGGAAACCCAAAATTAGAGCGTCAGGTGTTCCAAGTTTGGTCCCAAGATGCGTCAGGTATCCTGTGATCCCATCTCGACCTCGCATCCCGCATGTTCGATCTAGCCTCGGCTTCACGTCCCACACTCTTGTTTTTGTGCTCTCTTGCAACAGTGCAAATCGTGGCTCAACTGGTTGACCCCGCAGCCCCTTTGTTGAAATCTTTGATAGGAAGAGTCAGGTTGAGCGCCAACGCCATCAGAAATTCGAATCATACGGCGAATCCCTTGCCTGCAACATCATTGCCAACGACGGGCATCCGTTGTCGTGGTTGTTAAATTTGGTTCCAGCTCAGGCGTTTGCGTATGGGTTCGTGGGTTATATCAGGTCTACCCAGCAACCTTCGCAGGTTTGGTCCGGGTTGGAATTCCTGACTTATTTGCAAAGCTGGTTTGGGTTAGGATAAACCAGTTTGGAATCGGGTCAATTCGGGCTGGACTCGAACATGACCCGTTAACCCGTTTTGACACCCCTATAAAAACCTTTATATCATTATTTGGTTTATCAAGGTGTATGGGGAGAGCTATAGTTGTCGATCGAGCTGGCTAAATTTATAACCAAAAGGTTACAATATTCAATTTAGTTCAACTTGTTGTAACATATGAAGACCTGAAAATTGACTTAGTTGTTTCAGGAATTTATAAAGGAGAGTAGAGATGGGACGATAAGATTGACAGATATGATGAATTTGAAAGATTGCTCGATCAAAAGTGAATTGGGTAGAGGTTTTAATTAAGGCTTGCATAAATTAAAATTAAAAGGAAAATTCACCATTTATGTCTTAGCTCCTATGAGTTTTATTGGTAAAATGGTTTTGTAATTCTTAAAAAGTTTAGCATTATTATGAAATTGTATGATTGCACTTCATTAAAGAGCTCGGTTGATATTTTCCCGCCACTACCAGTCAAAGCAGTTCAGTGGACATGGGTGTGTTAAATTTATCAATATTAAATCAAGCCCCTAAAATTAGTTTTTAGTGTTTTCTAGAAGCTTATAGGGGAATTGGTAAGGTCCAAAGATGATTCTATCATCAAACATCAATTTCAATGAAGAAATGATGAGCACACAAAATAAATTTTTTTTTTTTATAACAAAATTGATGAGCACACAAAATAAATATTTACAAATTCCCTAACCAAATCGAACAACAACAACAAGAACAAATTTAGAGCATAAAAATATAATAATATTCTAATTAATTTTCTTTTGCTATGGTTCAATTATAGCAAATCTTTAAATATCTTTATTTAAATAAATTGAATTATAGTTTGACAGATGCAAATTAATAACACCTTTGAAATTTTAGTAAATAAAAAAAAGTTCAATTATTTCAAAATGATGGTGTCTTAAGAAATGCTTATTATGGGAAGGAGGAAAATAAAGCTGAAAGCATTTCTCCCAAATCCAAAATGTGAGTGAAGTGGAAGAGAGGTAAGAAGAAGATATTTATTAAGATAGAGGGAGGAAGAAAATGAGACATAAGACGAGATTAAAATTTTCTTCTCAATCGAAGCGAAGGGAAAAAAAAAAAATGTTTTGCTATCGGCGACTATTGACCAATGAAAAAGAAAAAAACATTGAGGGAAATATTGAATATTCAGTTGTTGGCTTTCAGTCGAAGGAGATAGAAGATGGTGAGGATTTAGGTTTCGTTTGGGACATCTTTCTTAATGCTTCATAAAGCAACTTTTTAGTATCAAAATTTTAATTTTTGCACTAAAAAATTGTTTTACGAAGCAGTAAGAAAGCTGTCCCAAACGAAGCCTTAGGCTTCATTTGGGACGGCTTTTTTAGTGCTTCTTAAAACGGATTTCTAGTACAAAAATTCAAAATTTTGAACTAGAACTCCGTTTTAAAAAGCAGTAAAAAATTCGTCCCAAACGAAAGGGACGGCTTTTTTGTTGCTTCTGAAAATGAAGTTTTAGTACAAAAATTAAAAAATTTGTACTACAACTCCATTTTAAAAAGCAATAAAAAAGCTGTCCCAAATGAAGCCTTAGTCTCTTCACAAGTATCCAATCAATGTTTTAACAGTCAATGAAATCTGCTCAATTTGAGGACAAATCCCCAACCAAATCCAACATGTAGAAGAAGAAGAATTTAAGTGCCTAAATAATGTTCTAATTAAGTTGATGTAACTATTGCTATTGCTAAATAATAACTTGTCCTTAAACCTCTTTATAAAGAGGAATTACAGTCTCACATAACAAAATAACAACTTCCACCATACCAAAAGTAAATATTTTATAATGATATATTTTCAAAAGGCTTATTATAGGAAGTACGGCAAGACTTTGTGAGCTCCAACGAATCTGATTATTTCTTCTTTGTACTGCTACACCAACGTCGAGAATGCAAACCATTTGAATCAAAATACCAGTATTAGAATATGTTATTCATGGTTAAAGTATATTAATGTTAAAATTCATACACTTCATAATTAGTGTTAGAATATGATCAAAAAATATTTTATGCTAAGCGACTAACATAGGTATATGTCATCACAAATGTATCGTCTTGGGATATATGTCCTATTAAGAGTCAATTTCTCATTGAAATCTAATAAGAAAATCACTTCTAATACTTTAAAGTCTAGTTTTTTTAGGTCTACAACTTTTTTAAATGATACAAAATATATAGTAAAATCCTATAAAAACAAACAAAGCAAAATAAACCACGATATTTTGATTTGTAGTTCTAATTTGTTGTTACATTATGATCGATCATTTAACACTGTTGTTGTCAGGTCCCAAGTCCTGGATGAGAAAAGTGGAGGGTTGCGTTACGTAGTCGATAGCCAGCATAAAACTTGTCGAATAATCATGACATGAAACCTTTAAAAAATGTGTCAACCCCATGTAGTGGGACAAAGACTTGATGTTGTTGTATATAATGTTTGCATGGACTAAAATTATTTGTTAAATAAATTAAAGTACAATGTTGTCCACCCTAGTGAAGTTAAGGCAGATCCACAAAAATTGGAAGTTCTTTTAGGCTTAATAGGACGATATTATTGACATTTAATCGCTAATTACGATTTCTTTGCTATACTATTAATAGACCAATAATAAAAAAAAAAATGCCATCAATTAGTAAGTCTCCCCAACTAGCCGTGTATTAGTAAGTTACCCAATGAGTAAATATCTTTTTATTTAATTAGCAACTTAATTATATACTTTAAGAGCAAGACCAAACTTCATAATAAAGAGAGTGAAGACTCATCTACGATGATATGGATAGTGATCATTCATTTAAGCAAGTATTATTTATGTAATAGTTATGTATAACTTAGACTTGTCCAATCCACTTATTCTTTTTATATCAAATGTCATTAATTAATGATGTCCAATTATTGAGCATTGAATCATCTTCGTGAAATAAACTAATTCCTATATAAACATGAATTTTTTTTTTTAATTAGAGCAAGTGTCAAAATATTTCATCTCATATAAATGGCCACCTTGTTCCTTAGCTTGTGTTATATCTGAAATTTTCTAAATAAAATAACCTTTGAAAATAGAAGAAATAAATAAAATAAGTAAATTGCATTTTCATTTTTAAGCCTCATCAAGACCAACTAATTGTCATTTGAGAAGTAGAGGCGAGAGGTTTCGAACAATAATAACAGTTGAATGGAGAAATTAAAAGAGAATGATATTTGTCTACTATGTCTATATCAAATTATATTATGCGAGGAAGAAGGTTTTTTTTTTAAATCATTATAATAATGAAGAAAGTTTTCTAAAAAAATAAGAAGAGAATGCATTTTATATTAAGCACTTTCAAAAATATTAGTCAAACATATCTCATTATTGAAACTCCATTTTATTGAAGGGCTTTTTCTTAATCTCCTTTTCTAAAACTCCTTTTTATATAAGCATAAACCGAATCAAACGAAGCCTAATTGTCATTTGAGAAGTAGAGGCGAGAGGTTTCGAACAATAATAATAGTTGAATGGAGAAATTAAAAGATAATGATATTTGTCTACTATGTCTATATCAAATTATATTATGCGAGGAAGAAGGTTTTTTTTTTAAATCATTATAATAATGAAGAAAGTTTTCTAAAAAAATAAGAAGAGAATGCATTTTATATTAATTTCATATCAAATTATAAATAAAATAAATTAAAAATAAAAAAATTCTAAATTAACCATAAATATAAATATTGTACTTCTTGTGAGAGTTAGTACAATGCAAGCTATGTATTACTTCTTTTTAACTTTTTGCTTTACCTATTCAGCAAATCAGAGAGTAGAAGATTAAAAAATAAAATGAAGAAGCAATTGCAGAACTAAAACGAATAAATTTAGTTGTTTACATTGTGATCGTAAATATTGTTGTTGGGTAGTTGAAATTGATTATATCATTTCTAATGAATTAATGTGTATAATACAACCACATTGCTAGCGACTACTCCAATACAAAGGTAATGACAGTTATTGGAAGCTAATAATTATGCTATAACATTATTAAAAGCAGTACTAAAAAAGCCAAAATCACATGAAACGAGTCGGAGAGTTTTTGATTATGGATCTTCTTCTAATTCATCTTCTATGAAGTGAAGGTGCAAACTTTAGCACATCTCGTTGTTCGCAGACGATTATCCAAACACCAGTGGCTGCTATCAAAATCCTTCAAATCATTAGAATCAATATTATAATTTGTTATCCATAGTTAATATAAACAAGAAGTAGTAATGTTAAAATTATTACACTTTCTATCAAATTATGTAAGGGTTCATTAATTAATTTAGTTAATAAAAGTTTTTAAATTATACTTTGAATATTAATAATATTATAAATCTCATTGATTTTATGGTTATAAGGATGATTATACTATTTTAAGGCATAAAATAATCGGTCAAAACAAAATCATTATTTTAAAAATAAATTTTTTCTGTACGAGCAAACAAATATAAGAAATAGTTTAAAATTATTATAGAAATAAATATTTTTAAAAGAACTATTTTATGAAGGCCTATTATTATGGGAAGGCTGCTTATCATAAAAAG
>NW_021319518.1:4078247-4090499 GCF_001605985.2 Dendrobium catenatum | reverse complement strand
AAAAATAAAGTTTTGATCACTTATGCATAAATGGAACCATCCGCTGGGCTAAATAAAACAGAGTTCGAACCCGACCTTGTGCGAAGGCGTGGTGGGCCAAAACGCAAATCAATGCGGGCTTGCGGACAACACAAGCGAAGCGGGTATGTGCGGACTGGGCTGGGCTAACGGGTAGGGCAACTCACATTGCGGGAGTGCAAGCTGGGTGGGTCGGAGGAAGTTGGGCTGGGCGGGCCCTGCTAGCAGCGTAAGCGGGGGGCATAGCATGTGGGTTTAGGCGTGGGCTTGCGGGCATGCCGGCGTTTGGGCTGGGACGACAAGTCTTGAAATTTTCTTTTTAATTGTTTCGGCGGCTTTTCTACCGGCACGCGGTCAGACAAATTTTCGGTGGAAATAATCTGCCTGAAAATCCAGGATTTTTTTCACCAAAATTTTTTTCCGACGCATGTTTTACCGGCAAAAAAATTTTCACCGAAAATCTGCCGGAAGCTTTCAAAATTCGCAGAAAAATTAGTCGGTAATACATGACTTTTTTGTAGTGCTCCTACCCTTAACCCCACCTCCCTATCACTATCCCTAACTCTACCTCTTACCTCTACCCCCTACACATATACAACTTTCTACCCTACCCCTAACACCTACACCTACCACAACCATGCACCTACACCTACCTCTATAGCTACGTACCCCTTTCACATATACCTACTTCTACCCTCCACCCCTCGATCCCCCTATACCTACCCTAACCTCCCTACACCTACACTTACCTAAAACCCCCTTTACACCTACACCTACACCTACTCTTATCCCTCTACGTACACCTACTCACCTACATCTAGTTCTATCCCCCTACCCATATCTACTCTTACCTTTTTTTTTTTCTTTCATACTTCATTCAATCACAGGGGTGTATCTACTCTTACTTACTTATACCTACACCTACTCATATCCCCAACCTACACCTAGTCCTTACCTACGTACCCCAACCCCTACTTAGGCTGCAAGAGCAAGTGTGATTGTGCAAGCATGAGTGTGTAAGGAATGGCCTTCAGGGCTAGGGCTAGGGCAAGTGCAAATGCATGTTGGTAAGGGAGAGGCACAAGGGAGAGTTATTGTATGAGCATGAGTCAGCGAGGGAGAGGTTGTGAGGGTAATGACGATAGTGAGGGTGATGGAAAGTTAGGGTGAGTGCAAGCTGGTAAGGGTAAGCGTGTGAGGGTGAGAGTAATTGCGTATGCATGAGCGAGCGAGGGTCAGGTTATGAGGGCGAGGGTGAGGGTTATAGTAAGGGCGAGGCCAAGTGTGAGCGCGAGCGAGCAAGGGAAAGTGGGAACGCGAGCAGGCAAGGGAGAGGCCGTGAGGGCAAGTGCAACTATGCAAGCACGAGAAGGCAAAAGGGCGAGGCCGCATGAACGAGTATGAAGGCGAGCTGGCAATGGTGAGCCGACGGGCCCCATCGCCTTCCTCCCCTCCCTTTCTATCTTCTTTATTTCTTTTTCTCTCCGATGAAATGAATTTATCAGAAACGGATTTGCAAGGGAGTTTTTATAATGCCCGAAGTAAAAAAGCTTTATAACATGATTGAAGGGGAGAGAGACAAATGGATCAAAACTCCAACTTCTTTCCTCCTATTTGGGGCCAACTCAAATTGCTCAGTCAAAGAGATAACTTTCCAATCAAATATTGGCCCACGTAATTATATAAGATATGGTTTGATGGATAAATTTTTCAAAAATATATTTTTTATATGTTTTCTTTTATACATTAAAGAAAAAGAAAATGGAAATTGTCTGAATAAAAATGATCAACTATATGCATATATTCAAATGTTATTCTCTAGCTATATATAATAATGAATAAAATTAAATACCACATACGGCCAATGTTCCATTTCTGTTCAAACTTAGATAAGTTGGCATCAAATACTTTCATTCTTTCACAATTCTCATGTCCAATCGGTGAATTCATTTCGAGATCACTCCAAATATTGAAATTATAAATTAAAACTTATTATACAATATGAAATAATTAAATTTAAGCAAAATTAAATCATAATTTAAAATAAAAACAATATTTTGAAAACAAAAAAAAATACAAAATTGGACACCGCTCATATTAATAGAGTTATATTAGTTCTTTTAAATTTATTACAGTATAACTTTATGTTATCTATTATGAAAATTTTAATTAAATTAGCTTCTTATAGTATAGTAAAACAGCAATTTAAATTAAATATAATGTCATAATTGTTGCGTCCTTGAGTATTCAAGACGGTAGAGAAAAATAAAGTTTAACGTCTTAGCTTTGTACGGAAATCTGACATACATACATATAAAAAGAGAGGGTGAAGTATTCACAAGAGACACCAAGATTTTTACGTGAAAATCACTAAAAATAGGGAAGGACTGTAGTTGGTGGGCGACATAGTCATAAGGACCGTAGTCGACGGGCAACGTAGTCGGAAGGACCGTAGTGGATGGGCAACGTAGTCGGAAGGACCGTAGTCGACGGGCAACGAAGGTCATAAAGACCGTTGTCTGACGACCGAGGCCTGAAGGATGACGTCAGGTAGAAGTTTAGCAATGGACATAAGTCCAACATCAGATAGAAGTGCGAGTGCGGACCATGGGGGTTAGCTCGAGTACATGCCACGGAGATGAGGCAGGCAAGCACGGGTGCAATGCTGCGAGCGCAGGTGCGAGGCTGCGAGTGCAAGTGCGAGGCTACGAGTGAGGCCATTAGCTAGGCAAGCGAGAGCGAGACCGCTAGTATGAGAATGTGAGCGCGGGGGCAAGGGAAGGGAGCACCAAATGCAATGGTGAGCGCAGGGTGGGGTTTCGATGTGGTGCGGGAGGGGGACCAAGTTCAGCTTTGGGTTATTTTTTGGTTTTTGGATTGAGCTGAACTCGACCCAAATTTGCAATTGGGTTAGGATTCGAAACCCAAACCCGCCTCATTTCCCAAATGGCTTAACCCAAACAAAAAATTTTCAGGTCGGGTTCGGGTCAGACTTTTGGGTCATGTCAAATATTGGGGAAATTATTATTAGGTCCGGACACTGGAACTAAAAATAAGTCCATATATCCACTTAAAATTTGTCACGTGGACTGTGCTTTGACTACAGTTTCACTGCAGTTTACCAGCACTTTACCTGCGCTTTACCTGCGCATTTGGCGCGCTTTACTTAAAATTTTGTGGACACGTGTACATTCCACATGTCAAAATTTTATTGGAGTACAGACGTATCTCAATACAAGGAGCATCGATAAAAGAAGAGAGATGCGACCTCTTAAAAAAAAACACTAGAATCAGTAAATTATCACAAGAAAAAAAACTAGTTGGCTGTAGATGAGTCTTTACTAAAAAGGAATGAAGAACTTAAAAGGAAATATTATTCAAAGAATTTGAAGTCAATGAATTACGAAGCTATCTTTTTATTAGATTTAAAAGAGAATTTGACTCTTGATATGACACACTAGAGAAAAATGATTCATATAGTCGACCCCATATAGTAGGATAAAAGCATGGTATTGTTTTTTTAGTATTTCATTTGCATTGAGGTTGCATGCTATGGGTATAAAATCTTTATATTACAAAAAATTACATAACAAGTTTGTTGAAAGAATACATGTAAGTTGAGATGCAAGTCCATTGTTTGGCCAATGAAATTCAATCATAAATTTGGAGTTGCTTTAGAAGATACAACCACTGATAAAAACTTCCTATGATCTATGGAGAAATTATTACACGCGGAGTCCGAATACATCTAGATTCCAATAAAATTGCGACATGTGTCCCTATACACAGGGTGTACAACTATACACACTATTAACAAATTACACAATTATGTACGTACATAGTGTGTACAAACTTATATACATAATATACATAGTATGTACAAAGACACGTGTCACATTCTTATTGGAGTCCGGATATAACTTTACATCTGGATTCCGCATGTAATAATTTCTCCTACAAAAGCCCATGAAAAAATTTGTCCTACTTATCACATGCTAGACTTGATACTACCTTTGCTGTTAGTATTGTGTTAATTTATTTGCAATCCTAAAGAATCATTTCTTAGGGCAATAAATAAAGTTCTATAGTATTTGAAGGGAATCATGGGCGAAGGAATTTTATTAAAACAGGCAAGTATTTGTCTCTTAAAGTATAGAAATATGTAGATTGTGTGGGTTTTGTGTATCTGTATTGCATTGCTAAGGCCCTCTTTATTGCGTTGGCTGAAACTGTTATTGTTGATACTAACATTTCAAGTGCTGTCACAGAAGGGATCAAATCTTATCTTGAGCAAAGTGATGAGCAAGCAGGTTGCACAAGTGTTCTAGCTTCGTCTTTTTTCCCACAAGTCCTTGTTATTTCTGAATACAACTTCTATAAACAATAAAAAAGAAGAATAAATTGTTAAGTTCTCCTTGACCAGTCGACCCTGAAGCCCCTTTGTTGAAATCTTCAATCAAAAGAGTGGAAGAGTCGGGTCGATCGCCAGCTCTGTCATTAGTTCGAATCATACGACGAATCCCTTGCATGCAACGTCATTGCCAATGACTGGCGTCCTCCTCCATAATGTTAGAGTTGGTTCTAGCTCGCGCGTTTGCATTTGGGTTTGTGGGTCATGTCAGGTCAACTCAGTGACCAGCTCGGGTTAGGTCCAAGTTGGAATTCATGACCTGTTTGCATAATCGGGTTAGGTTAGGGTCAACCTGTTTTGACTCGGGTCAATTCGGGTTGGACTGGAATCCGTCCTGTTGACCTGTTTTGACACCTCATAAGAACCATTATATCATTATTTGGTTTATCAAGGTGTATGGGGAGAGCTATAGTAGTGGATTGAGCTGGCTAAATTTATAGCCAAAAGGTTACAATATTCAATTAAATCCACTTATTGTAACGTATGAAGACCTGAAAATTGACTTCGTTGTTTCAGGTATGTATATAGGAGAGTTGAGATAGGACAATGAGATTGACAGAAATGATGAATGTGAAAGATTATTGCTTGATAAAAAGTTAATTGGTCAGAGGGTTTAATTAAGGCTTGCATAAATTAAAATTAAAAGGAAAATTAACCATTTTTGTTTTAGCTTCTATGAGTTTTACACCCCATCATTGCTCTAGATTAATTATGTCATGTGCACCACTAGTATCCTCAATCAACTTCTCAAATAAATTAATGACATTTATTCTAATAAATAATAAACTCTGAAAATAAAAAAAATAAAAAAATAAAATAAGTAAAATGCACTACCATTTATAAGTCCACTTCATAGTCTTTGAATCCTACTGGTGGTCTGCTGTGATTGTATTAGTGGATGAAAGAGAGGAATTATAGTCTGACATAAGAAAATAAAACCTTCCACAACACCATTTAATGTTCTAATTAAGTTGCTGTAACTATCGCTATAGCTAAATAATAACATGTCCTTAAATTTATCTCTTTAATTATATAGAGGAATTATAGTCTAACTTAAAAAAGTAACACCGTTCATAATAATAAAAATAAATATTTCACAATGATATATTTTTGAAAGGCTTGTAATTATAGGAAGGACGGCAAGACTTCGTGAGCTCCAAGACATCTGATTATTTCCTCTTTCAAATACTAAAAGTTGCTGCTCCATGGCCAATACTGCAAATCATTAGAATCAAACTATTAATATTAGAATTTGTTGTCCATAGCTAAATTAATTGCAATGTTAAAATTCCTACACTTGATTTCATATAAAACTATATAAAGCTTCATTAATTAATTTGGTTAGTTAATTAATGGAGACAGGCAAATGGAGCAATACTGGAGCTTCAATTCTTTCCTATTATTTGGTGTCAAACTAAAATTATAAATCCCATTGATTTTAAATTCATATATATATTGAGATTCATTAATTAATTTTTCTAATTGAAGTATAAAAATTATATTTTTTAATATGAATTAAAATATATATATCTCATTCATTTTTAGTTTTCAATAATAACTTTTTCATTTTAAAGCTTAAAATTCAAACACATACCTCCCCGGAAGAGCTATCATCTCCTGCAAACATTAGAATTAGTGTTAGAATTTGTTATTCATAGTTAATTAATATAAGTAATAGTAATGTTAAAATTCTTATATTTCTTAATTAAACTATATAAAGATTCATTAAAGTAATTAAATTGTTAACACAAATATTAAAATAATTTAGAAGACTAAATTATATTGACATTGCTGAATTAGTATGACTAAATTATGTATTGAATTGATTTCCTATACATACCTCTTGAAAGGTGAAACCATGCCATTGGCACCACTTTTTCATCCATGGACATTTATATACAAGTGCAAAGCTTTCTTTAAATGAAGCTATTACAAATGAATGATCAAAGTCTTCATCTGGATCAGGCTTGAGTTGGTAAGAATTACTTAACTTCAAAACTGTAAGAGTGCCAAGAAGATTATTCAAGTTGATCACCGACTTGAGATTGTTGCAAGAAAAAATTTTCACTTCTTAAAGCCTTGAAAGATGTCATGAGCTATAAGGAAGTACAATATATTCAAGTCTTTCACAGTGTTGCACACAAATTATCTCAAGACTTGATGGGAGGATTGATATCTGTTGCAACTTGAAGCAATACATTACATGTAAACACTTAAGGTTCGAGAAATCTCCATTCCTCTCCATTGGCTGCTCTTTACATTCAAACAAACTTTTTTTTTTTTCAGATATTCAAATGATAGAAAATCCACATGCGCCTCTATAAAGTAATTCTCAAGGCAATCAGGAGGGGCATTATAACACCAAAAATCTTGCCCCATTCTAGCTATCCGCTTATTATAAAAAATTTTAAGTGATGTGAGGGATTGTATCTTAGACAGAGGAAGAAACTCACATCGGTCACCCACTAACACCAGTATAACAGAATCCCACGTTGGTTGCCCACTAAAACTAACATAACAGAATCACCTCGGTCGCCCACTAGCGTTAGCATAACAAATCTCATCTCGGCTGCTTACTGGTGCCAAAATAACAGAATCATACCTTGGTCACTCACTGACATCGATATAATGAAACCTCACCTAGGTCTACCACAAGCGCCCGCATAATATCATATCACATTTATTTTATATTTTTTGTTCCATTTCACTAATTAAAGCATAATTAAATTAAATTTAGAAGTTGTTAGATGTTTCAACCATAGGCAATAGAAACATTACTGAACAAAAATTTATTATTTCAAAACATAACTAAATTATCAGAGATTATGAAAAAATATCATTATGAAGTTTTAATTGAATCGAAGCACTATTTTGAATGTAAATTTTTTTTTTTGAGTAGGCAAAAATTTCTATTTTTTTTAAATTACCTAGCAAAAAAAATTTATAATATGATCAAAATATTTATAATCTCAATCTTTATAACATATAAAAAGTTACATGATAAAAGTTTTACCAAAATAAAATTATTCTCATTTTTCAGTAATAACAATTTAAATTTGATAAAAAAATATCAAAAACATAAAAATACTGAAAATTGAAATGGGCAAAATGTTACCTAGGTTAAGTTTTTTGTTGAATTCAATTAACAAATTTTAAAAATGACGTCTCGAATAGGTTAAATAAAATAAAAGTAACATAGTTAACAATTTTTGGTTTCATGACTAGATGGTAGAAGGGTTGAAGGCGGGTAGGAGGGGGCGGGGTTCGAATCCCGCTGAGCACACCGCGGGCAGGCAGGCGGGTCTGGGCTGGTTGTACCGGCTTGCAGTCTGTCTGGTCGCGTCTGGCGGGCTGGGGCCTGTGGTGGAGCGCGCATTAAGAAGGCAGCTGCAGCTGTTGTGTAATTGAAATTTTTTTTTTGCATAAAATTTCTGGCGTATAAAAATTTCGACGGAAATATTTTTCCAGCTGAAATTTCGTCGGAAATGCGCCGGAAATATTTCTGACGCATTATTTTGCGCTGGAAGTCCTTTTACGACGCGCGTGAAACCGTCGCAAAAATTTCCGCCGGAAATGCTATTTTCTGACGGATTTTGGCCATTTTTCCGACGAAAAATGGCCGCCGGAAAATGGCGTTTTTCCTGTAGTGCCTATGTCAAGAAGAATAAATTTTCTAACTAGACCAACAAATAAAATGGCTCTACGAGTACTAAACCCAAGCTTTTTTTTCTCTCTCATCTCTTTTCTTCACTTTTCCCCCAAGTCCTTCTTTGTTAAACAAATTAAACTTAGAAAAAATGTGGCTATAATAAGTTAGGTTAGTGGGGTTTTGATATTATAATAAAATAAGCTAAGGGCAAAAATGTAATTTAGCCAAATTTCTTATTTTAAGCAAAAACAATTTTTATAAATCCATTTATATCTTCAAATTATAATATTCAAAAATTATGAAAAAATAATCAAAAGTTATCTAAGCATATGTCTAGAATACTAAAGTGAAATCGGTTTGCAAAATAGATACCTAATAATCTCAAAATCTCCATTTGTGCAGACATATGTCAATTTCTTAAGAAACTTTACTAGAGCTTAAAATTATGAAAATATTGGAGAAACTAAAACACAACATTATATATGTTATAGAGAAGACGGTTTGTAATTTAGACTTAAATTGACTCCCAAAATAATTGTTCATTGTTAGAAGTAAAAAATTACCATTTGTAAATTTTTTAGTTATAACAATAACATTGAACCTTTAAATCTTTTAGGATAACTTTTAGCCATAATTGTTCATAAGTTCCCAATGATAGATCTAAATTCTATTTTTTTGCATACTTTTTTCTTATTATTATTATAACTTATGTTTTACTTCTCTAAGTCATGGCATAATCTTCCTAAAAATATGCAATATCTTAAGTTTGTCCCCTTGTCAACCATATAACTCATATTATCTACAGATGTTTATACTTTAAGAGGCAAATATTTACCTTTTTTAATTGAATTCCTTTGCCCGAAATTCCTTTTAAATATTATAGAATTTTATATATTGCCATAAGATGTTATTATTTAGATTTTATATAAATTAACTCACAACACTAACAACAAAGATAAATTTAAGTCCAACATGTGATATGTAGACAAATTTCCCGTAAGTCATTGATAGTAATTTTTTTTATCAATGGTTATTTCATCTAGAGTAACTCCAAATTTATGATTGAAGTTCATTTAAATGGAACAGCTGAGTGTTGGTGATTGAGCCAGATGAAAGAAAAGTTTCATGGTGTGTTGAAAGCATTAATTTCTTGGAAAGAATTCACTGTCAGCTTAGGAGTGGTTTCTACCTCCTCCTGCTACACAACATATGCATGAATCTTTTATAAGGAAGCAAGATAGTAATGCAATATGTATTGTTCACTGCACTAATTAGATATGCCCAGATCTTGTCAATGCCACACAAGAGAAAAGTTATAGATTTTTTAGAGGACTTAGAGATAGTCTAAGCCATTCACTTGTTCCATCTTGGATTAAAAATTTCGTTGAGCTCCCGGAGAGAGCAACACAAAAAAAAAAAAGATCAAACATCCGCGCATTAATGTTGGAATACTAGTAGAAAGTAGTTTGATGGAGAGGCCTTCACGATTGTTAATAGTGTAAAGAAGGGCCCAACTAAATCTTTCAGTTGTGGTTCAATAGGATTTGTTAGTAATGTAGTTAAATAATATTTGACTTATGGAAGGAGGCATCTAGCTAGATTTATAGATATATTATCACATGGCAGTGTTTTAAATGTGTTCAAACTTTACATAAGGTAGTTGGTTAGATGTCTTTATGTTTTTTTAGTTTATATCCTGTTATATTATGATCTACTTTGTCTATAATTTTATATACTAGGGATTATTTGATAGCAAGCCATGTAGGTGTTTATGAAATTGATATTTTATAGGAAATTGGAATCTAAATTGATAGTATTACTCTTGAGTGAGTTTGATATCATACTTGGGATGAACTGGTTGAGTATATATTGTGCTCATATTAATCTTACAATGAAGAGGGTTGCAAGATAAAAAATAGGGCTTTAAGAAACTATCATTTTCATAATCAAATACAAAGACGAGAATAACAAACTGTCGTGAAAGGTGAATATTCCACTCTAAATTAAAATGGTATTTGAAAATGAAAATATACATTTGAAAATTCATCATTTATATAACTAAATATAATAAAAAGAATGTTATATCATCTCGAAAGATGAGTATGATACTCTACAAAGATATTTTAATGCAAAAATAGGTTTTGATAAGTTGTCTATATTCCCAAAGATTTTTCTCCCATCTTATGAGGATAAAATATAGTTTCTTTTAATTTGGAGTTACATGTTCCCCATTAATGGAAGCCCTTATGATGAAATATATCCTATGGGAGGAGAATCTCTTTAGAATACTTTCAATTAAAATAATGATTTTTTTTTAAGGATTTGAAAATTTTGAAATTTTCAAATGTGATTAATTAATTTACGACTAAGCAATTCTTTATAGAGTTAAAGAAAGAAGGCTAGGGAGCATTAATTTTCATGGCTCTGGGTTTTAGGGCTTCGCCCTAAAATCTTCTGGTGGCGCCTCCGCTCGTTCGCCTGGTTTTCGTGCGTCTGGGTAGTTTCTCATTCATTTTGCTTGTGTTTTTGTTGTGATGGCATCTTCTTGTCTCCGGGATCCTGGTTTTTTACCAGTTTCTTCGCCTCTCTCATTTAAACAAGCACTTTCTAGTTCTTCTACTAATTCTTTGGTGTTTCCTGAGCTAAAGGTTTCTTCATTTAAAGGCATGCCTTTTTTGTGGATTTTAGAGATGGAAATTGAATCTTTAGTTGCTTCGTTTGAGTTTGCCATTGTCGGCAAGTTTCCTGCGAGTCGTCCATCCTTGGATGCTGTTAGGAGATTTTTATTTAATCTTAAATTGAAAGGGGAAGTGTCCGTCACGGTTCTTAACCATAGGAATGTTTTGATTAAATTTTTCAATGAGTTGGATTATTGTCGTGTTTTTGCGCATAGGTCGTATTTCGTTAATAATTGTTTCATGAAATTGATTAAGTGGTCTCATACTTTAGATGTGGAAATTGAATCTCCTGTGGTTCCCGTTTGGATCTAGTTTCCGAATCTTAGGCCTCATCTTTTTGCTTCGTGTATTCTTAATGGTCTGGGTAGGATCTTTGGTAATCCTTTAAAAATGGATAATGCAACGTCGACTGGTTCCCAGCCATCGGTTGCGAGAGTTTTGGTGGAAATAGATGTGTCAAAAAAATTACCTGATAAAATTTGGGTTGGTCCGGAAAATTCGGGTTTTGTTCAGACTGTGGTTGACGAAGATTTACCGGAATATTGTGGTCAATGCGGGGGGGGGGGGGGGTTTGGAGGGAGATCGGGTTTGCGAAATGTTGTTGATAGCGTGAATGGAGCTGGTATTGTTGTTGCCCCTTCTGCTCCTCTGGTTTCAACTGTTAGTAATGTTTCTACTATGGTTGACCCTCCTTGTAATAACGTCATTTCATGTGAGAATGTTGTGGGATGTGAGAATGCTGAATTGGCGATTAATGCAGCTATTTTACCTTCTGTTGAGACACCTTCGATTTTGGCTGATGTTAATTCTGAGGTGTTGACAGCTGCTGTGAATAATGTTTTTCCGGCTGTCGTGCAGGAAGCTTGTGAATTTTTAGCTTCTGTTCCTGTTAATGCTGATACTTTGTTGTCTCCTAATGCCATTCCTTTTATTCCCTCGTGTTTGGTGGACGGTTTTGGTCCTACGTGTGACGTCCCAGATATCAATAGTGAAAGGATTCATCTGACATTCTTTTTCCATATTATTATTTTTTTCATCCTTTTTCTTCTCGTTCAGATCAATACAGTCATCCAGAGATAATTGCATTACAGGAAAGAAATACAACATCTACTATAATCAACATATCAACATATACACAGTCCAAAGAGAGTCCAAAAGAATATGAACAATAGCCCAACGGCTACAAAACAAAGGCCTGCCATAGACAACAAAACAAGACTACACTAGCGACCAAAGAAGCTTCACGCGGGAGGCTCTGCACCTGAAATATTAACCACATATAATGAGCTTAAATATCCCAGCAGGTCACCAAAGCCTACAAATGAAATCAAAGCACGACATTGAAAACAATATGCAGGTCAATCAAATCAAGTCAAATCGATCAGTCGTACATGATCAATGAATCAATGCAGATACAGAAATCAATACAGAACAGAAGTCGATAAAATCAATGAACAGTAGAGAATCCATAAAGCTCAAGAAATCAATGCGTGTAT
>NW_021319518.1:4033920-4077007 GCF_001605985.2 Dendrobium catenatum | reverse complement strand
AGCGAGATAAACAAATAGCTCAACAGCGGCGACGGACAAAAAGCGCTCCGCGGCCTCCGAAATCGAACTTTTCCTTCGCTTTCCTTCTCTTTCTCTCTCCTCATATATTTTTGTTTTTATAAAATGATTTTCTCTCTCCTCAAATCGAGCTGATTTCCTTATAACATTAGTCTGATCGTCCTGGCCGATCGCCACATCGTTCAGGACGATGTGACCAAATTAAAATCGTACAGGACGATTTTCCAGGATGATACAGGACGACAATTAATTTGCCAAAAGCCCTTGCTCTCAGGATTTTGCCATACACTGATCGTCCCAGGACGATCCTAAATCAGCCTGGACGATCCAGTCCAGAAATTATTCCAGAAAACACTCCAGAAATCAGTCGTTTTCAATACACTGATCGTCCTGGACGATCTCAATATCGTCCCGGACGATCCTGGGAGAAAAACTCAATTCTGAGAAGGAAAATCAAAGGACTCTCCGGCGGTTGCCGAGGGTGGAAGGGGGTCTGGTGGTTCTCCTATTTTGGGTGTTGTGGAGCCAAATGGGTGTGGACAAGTTTTTAATAATTCTGAAGGTGGTGCTGCTGTTATTTCGTTTGTTGCTTTGGTTCCCGTTGTGTTAGAGGCTGAGTCTCCGTCGTCTGGTGTCAGAGTGGAGTGCATTCCTAGTGTCAACCGGTTAGTGAGGTTCCTGTGAAGGAGATTGATACGCAAGCTATGGCTAACAGGTTGGGTGATTCTTCGGGTTTGGAAATTAAGAACCAGCTTAATTGACTGAATGTTTCGTCGGATAGTGAATCGGAAGCTGACCTTTTTGAAGATGATGGGGTGTCTGATCCTGATAATGATTTCTCTTTGGTGCGTGGGGCTAACGACAATGATGAGGAAGAGGGAGACGTAGACGATGATTTTTCGTGTTGTTGTTGTGTTCTTTTCTTTTTATGCTCTCCTCGGTAATTATTTGATTTCTTGTTCTAGTTGTTGTTGCGTGGGGCTAACGGCAATGATGAGGTTGGGGCTCACGTCTCGGTCATTTTGTTGGTGGCAACCTTTGGTGTAGCTTTTTTGGAAAAGGCCTACACCTTATTGGACGGTCCGTGCGAGGCTTCAGGGGCGCTGGAAGCCTCAGCCGCTTACTTAGCCCGATTTTAGCTTTTTTGCTTTTAGCATGTAATTTTTTTTTTCAGCTCGTCTTTTTCTTTTGATGTAACCATTTTGGATTGATTAATATAAGTTTTCATTAAAAAAAAAAAAGGCTACAGAGCATTAAGATTCTGAGTTGCTCAAAAATACTAGTCTATTCTATATTGAGCTCTAATATTTTTTTTTCTTAAAATTTATTTTTATGTAAGTTAACATCATATTAGAAGGTTGAGATTTACATTCCTAATCAACATATTAGGATAATGCTTGGGGGTGAATATTTATGATATATAAATCAGTCTCAAAACATAGAACCAGAGTGATCCACTATAGAGTAGTTGTGATGCCCTAGAATCTAAATTAAAAGATTATTCTTTTAATTTTTTAATAAACAACAACAAGAATTATCTAATATCATATATGAGAAATAAACAATAAAATATATTTTATAATTTAAAACATCAATGTACACATTTATATTCAATCTCAAAAATCATATATAATACTCAGGATCTATATAATCATATCACAACTACTCTGTCATGAGTACAAAAGAATAACTAGAACAAAAAGAAATAGAACTTGAAGAACCTGACCAGCTTTACACTTCTGCTCCCCTGTCCTAACTTGAAATCTTTTAACCACATATAATGAGCTTAAAAAGTCTAGCAGGTCACCAAAACTTATAACTAAATTCAAAGCACGATAAAGGAGAAATATGCATGTCAATGATCAAATCATAATATTAACATTCATAAAATCTTTAAATTAGTGCAAAAATAATAAAATCAACATGCAATATTAATAAAATCTATAAACAATAAAACCCTATAGCACGAAAGCCAGTAAAGTAGTAAACCAATATGAGTGTTAAATCTATAAAGTAATCGTCATATCTGTAATATCAATCAGTCCAAAAATCGTATAAAGCATCAAATCAAAATATCAATAAAGATTGTTAAAATCAAATCAATGTAATAAAATCATATAAGAGTGCATATGATATTTAGGCTTCCTATATCACATGTTGAGTGTATCAAATGTTTAATATAAGTATATTGAATCAATATTATCAAATATTATCAGTATCCAAATCGATAATAATAACAATATAGTGGCAGAAGAAGTAGAATAATGCAATAACAGTAAATCCATACAATACTAACAAATTCGTACAATAAGAATAATGCATCAAAACATGTATTTTAGTAGTCACACTAAACAAGTAAAACATCCTAGCTATCACTATGTTTTTCAATGTTAGTATCAATATTAGTAAACTGTTGGCACAGTAAATATATAGAGTCGTTACTCTTTATTTATCGGCATATTAATAGTCTCCTTAAAACTCCCAACCATTGTATCACGTGAATTAGTAGAGGATAACACCAAATCACTTTATTTAAATGAAAGCCCATCGGCCCACCATCATATACAAGTTTGTTAGTCTCTAACCAACGAGTCAATTAGTCTTTACTTATCTTTTACACACACATTATTATCACAATATTATAATAATAATAGCGACCAACTATTACTTAAGCACATTTTCATATTTATTTATAATATATTGCGGCAAATAAAATATAATTGAGCATAATTCAAAAAATGCCAAAATGTACTAACGGTAGACAACAAAAATCATACTGAGAAAAAATTCATATTTTTAGAATTTGAGCAAATTACCAAATGTTGCATAAAATAATATTCTGAAGCTTTTATTGAACTAAATCACTATTTTTAGACATCAAAATAATTTTTTGAGTAGGAAAAAATCACTGTATTTTCACTCAGCAAAAAATATTGAATAAATACTCATAATACTCATAATTTGAATCTCTATAACATATAAAAAATTAAGCAGTGAAAGTTTACCAATACAATTATTCACGTTTTTGCTAATGAAAACATAAATTTGATCAGAAAAATACAAAATCTTTGAAATCAGAAATATGATAAAGGTTCCTTACAGGGAGATGAACAAATCTCCTAACTAGTCCGACAGACAAAATCGCTTCGCAATCTCCAAATCTCAATTTCTTGTTCTCTCTCTCACCCATTTTCTCATTTTTCCATAAAAACGTCTGTTGCCAAAATCCATAGGAAAATGTTTTTAGAAAGCGTTTAATAATTGATATAAGATATTTTATTAAAATGTTAATTTAATATTATATAATTAATTTAATCAATTTGTTTTAATAGAAAATCCAAATAAATCATCTTAGGGCTTCAAAAATTATAGAAAAGTAACATAAAATAAATTATTTTATTTAAAAAATATTATGAAATTGCTTTGCAAAACAGACACCTAAAGGACTCAAAATCATCACTTTTACCGATAGGTACCAATTTATTAGGATTTTCACCGGTGCCCAAAAACTACGAAAAAATTCGTGCAAGTAAAATGCTACGATAAAAAAAATTATGGCGAAGATGGATTGTGATTTGGAGTTATAATGACTCTAGAAAAAATTGTAAAGTTAAAATATGGACTATTACAATAGTGACTCCAACATAGTTTAACAAAATGTAATGGAACTTATATCTCTCACTTTATAAAGAGTTTAAGAAGGATAGACTCTTCTAGACGTACAATCCTACCTAGATAGAACTGCTAGCTAAATTCTATCTAGCATTTTAGAACTATGATCATAGCCTCTACACAACATAAGATTGGTTAAGTTGTTGTTTCTAAGAATTAATGGTAAATGTCTAGAGAATTATCTAAGTAGCCTTAAAATTATGGATGATTATTATGCATCTAAATAAGTATAATTAAATTTTAGTCATTAATTTATTTGTAATGCAATGAAAGCTAGTTGACCATGCTACAATTATAATGATTTGATTTTTTTTTTTTTTGAAATCCTAAAAAATAGATTTTTCTCTAAAAGAGTAGGCCTCCCCTGAGACAAAGCAAGCACTCTTACAGATCGGGTAGCTTCTCAGAACCCGTAGGCAGGTATGTGACTAAACAATGAGAAGATATAATATGCTTATGAAAATTTAGATGAACCTAAATTTATATTCTATTTGGTTATCTTTCTATGTTGTTTAATCATAAATTTTATTGGACATGAGTATAAGAAGTTTCCTTAAAAACCAACAAGACTTCATTTCGAGGCTATCCTATAAGCAAGTATGGAAGTGTCCAATAGCACACCGGGTTATTTTCTATTAAATCAAGAAGTTTTAATGTATATATAAATCACAGCATTTGAAATATTAGACGATGTCCTTATATCGATTGTTTTATTCCATAACTAAGGGTATTAATTTCAGTTGTGGTTAAAATTGTGATCATGTGACTTTATTTTTAATTTCCGGGTTTTAGTTTGTAATTAATGGCTTAATATTTGTAATTGAGTAACAAATAAAATACAACACAACATTGTAGAAAGTAAAAATTTATTTAAGTAATACACAAAAAAAAGTAAACAACCTAACCTTAAAAAAAAAATTCTAATGGTCGTGACTTATCCAATAGTTAATTTGTGCTAACTCATGCAGATGTTACTTTATTATTTGTTTGTTGTTTTAATTTTAATTTAAAATTTGTTTAATATTTATTCAATAGTGATTTTAAGTTTTTTTAGGGAGCTAAGAATAGTAGGTCTTTTATTTTGTGGTCTTTTTGGCTTAAAATTTGTGACCCTTTTAATGAAGGTGGTCTCGGGTGTAAGAGTATTTTGGACATGGTTACAGCCTTCTCTTATAAACTCTGGTTTTCCTTTAGATCTAATAGTAGTTTATGGGCTAATTTCATGCATGCCAAGTACTGTAAAGAGAAGCATCCTACTAGTTGTATGGTTAAGAAGTCTGACTCTTCTGTTTGGAAGAGTTTATGTAACATGCATTAGCTGAGTTGCGGAGCCGTTTATCCAATGGGGTTTGGGTAAAGGGGAGATTTTCTTTTGGCAAGATAATTGGTTAGGTATGGGTTTGATTGACAGCATGCTTTCCTCTCATACTCTCCTTTCTACTAAGGTTAGTTACTTCATTGATAATGGTAATTGGAATATTAATAAGCTTAATTATCTATTACCCGAAGTCATTTTAAATCAGGTTTTGAGCATTCCGTTGAATATTTGTGATGATGACCATATTCTCTTTAACTGTTCTATCGATGGTCTTTTCAAAATTAAAAAGGTTTGGGAAGTGTTTAGAATTAAGAATGAGGCTTCCAGAATTTATGGTAATATTTGGCACAATAACATTCCCCTATCTTATTCTATTCTTGCTTGGAGGTGTATCAAAGGTTTTTTACCAGTTGATGTTAGGGTTTGGAATAAAGGTTTTTACTTGCCTTCTAAATGCCATTGTTGTTCTGATATTGAAAGTATTGATCATGTCTTTCTTTATGGTGATATTGCTCAAAAAGTGTGGAGGTATTATGCTATGATTGTAAACAAACCCTTTCCTGTTATTAATTCTATATCTGTATTTGCTGTTCAGTCTTTTTTAACTGATTGGATTTCCTTAGTTAAAGGTCATGCGCTTAACTTATTGCCTATTCTTATTTTGTGGTTCCTGTGGAAAGCCCGTAATGAAGCTAAACATAATGGGATTAAGATGGAGGATTAGGTGATTATCTCCAATATTAATCATAAATTGCTTCAATTATTTGCTGGTAAGCTTATATCGAGAAATAATTTACTCCATTGTGATGTTTTGTGTGAGAAGCTGGGTATCCCTATTAGTATTGAGGATTTTATTAGTAATGTTAGAGTTGTGAGATGGTTAAAACCATTATCTCCCTCCCTCAAGCTCAATACTGATGGATCTGTTGATCTTAACTTTGCTGGTTTTGGGGGTCTTATTCAGGACAATTTGGGCAAAGTAATTGTGGCTTATGCGGGCCTTTTATCTCCGTGTATGGTCATTTTTGCTGAGCTAATAGGCTTACTTAAAGGTCTTATTATTTGTAGCAATAGAGGTTTTTTTAATATTGAGATTGAGGTGGATGCTTTAAACATTATTCAAATTATTAACAATGTTGATGTGTTTCATCCTCAGTTATTTTACATTATCAGGAAACTTCGTTTTGCCCTCTCTACTATGAATTATACGATTAAGCATATGTTTAGAGAAGGTAATGCGTGTGCTGACTGTTTGGCTAAACTTGGGAGTTTGATGTGAATAATTTGCCTCATACTTTAAAAGGTTTGGTGATTCTGGATAAAATTGGTCTGCCTTATATTAGATAGAGCTGATTTTATGTTTTTGAGTTTTATGGTGTTTGTTTTTCTTGCCCTGGGTTTTGTGATGTTTGATCTGCTGCTCTTAGGAGCCTTTACCTTATTTTATTTCTGTCCTGCTATTCCTGGGAGCTGGAATTGTTGGTCTTTCATTTGGGGTTCTGTCTTTGTTGTGCTCTGGAATCTTTTGTTTAGCTATAAAGATATTAGTTTTACTATTATGTTCTTATCTACTGTTTCTTGCATCGTGTGGATGTTGTTTTTCGCCTATCTGTTTAAGTTTTGTGGGATCTGGAGTTTGGAGTTTATGCTCCAGTTCTGGTTTAGCATCTCTGTTTGTTTTTAGGTTTGGATTGTTTTATTGCCTTGGTGGTGGAGTAGGGAAGTTGTTATTTGTTAGTTGAATAGAATCCAGTGGGGCATTCGGGAAAGCTGGAGATGGAACATATTATATTTTGGGTACTTCTATGAGTGCAAGGTAATTCTTTTTGGTTGCTTTTATTTTATGTTCTTTTTTACTCTACAATTTTGCAGGAAGAGGGTGCTGAACGAGAACTTTATGATCTTCCTTTTTTGGGTGTTGTCTGCTCACAGCCCGATCTCTTTTTTATGCATTTCATGTATTATTAGGAAAAGGAACCACTGGCTCGTAGGTTTTATTTCTTTTTTGCGTGTAGCTCATTTGAGCATTAGAGAGCTGGAGGTTCCTTTTAAGGACTCTGTAACCGAATTTATTGATTAAATAATAATAAAATAATATTTTATATTTTTTATAATTTTAAATTATTATTATTATTATTATTTTGGTTAAAACCTATAAAGAAGACTTACACGCTAATATTAGAGATAAATATAAGTCCTTAATAGGATCCAAGATTTACTATTGCTAAAAGAACTACATCTAAAATTCCAAAAAAAACCTACGAATCATTAATCTTGCCTAATTACAATCAAAGAAAGAAAATCTAAAAATTGAGGTAGGCTAGAAGCTAAACCAAAAAATACCAGCCACCAGCATAGATACACAGTAAGTGTAGAAAATAACAAAAAAGCCATCTCACCCAACTTAAAAAACCGAGCACAACCAACTAGAGCAGCCAACAGATCCATCCAAAACATCACAAACCAACAAAAGACCAGCACATCCGGACAGCGTATGAAGGGTACCAAGCGGTACCGTTGTTGGTACCGAACATGGTACTAAGTGCCTAGTGATCTAGCTCTTTTTTATTGGTCTCTAGACACATTTGGTGTCTGGACACAATAATCTCTCCTAAAATGGAATAACAAAACAAAACAACAAGATAGCAATGCCTACCATGCAGCAAACCCCGTAGATAGAATGAAAAGGCCATAACAGATAACCATAAAAATAGGAAAAAAAAAAAACTCACCTAACTAAGAAAAACAAAAGAGCTGAAAAAATTCGATGGGGGCTCTGCTAGGGTTTGGTTCATCCGCCTTCCTAATTTCTTCTTTTGCTGGTTCTTCCCTTCGGGGAAGGGGTTCTCTCTCCGTTGATGGAGTTTGCCCCACAAGACTTCCCTCCTCTTCCTAATTCCTCACTTCTGGGTGCCTCTCCTCCTCGTTCGGGGAGCTATGCTGAAAATCTTTCTTCTTCTGCTCTGAAGATGCAAGTTCTCTCGATGTCCTTCGTCTTTCCTAGTAAGAAACTCTCCTTCAAGTCTGAGGATCTCTCTGAAGGATCCACTCTCTAGTCTCATTCACTTGTTGGTTACTCGATTGGGCAACGTCCGTGCTATGAATGCCTTCTCTCGGCTATGAAGAAGGTTTGGAATCTTAATGGTTCGATGTCTTTACTCTCTCTTGCTGACGGATTTTTCCTTATGAAGTTTACCTCTCTAGAAGACCTTGACAAGGTCTGGATGGGAGGTCCTTGGTTTTTGCTGGGAAAACCTTTCATTCTTCAAAGATGGTCACCAAAATTTCAACCAGTTCGGGATGAGTCTGCTTCTATTTTGCTCTGGATTAAAATCATTAATCTTCCTCTTGCCTTATGGAGTCCTACTGGTATATCCAGGATCGCTAGTTATGTTGGCATTCCTATTTCAGTGGATTCCCTTACTGCTAACGGAACCCGACTCACGTTTGCTAGAGTCTGTGTTCAAATCAACAAGAACTCCCCTCTTCATGATGTGATTTCTATTGAGATTGACGGAGATGACATGGATCTAAAGGTGGTATATGACTGGAAACCTACCCCTTGCGAGGGTTGCGGCTCTCTATTTCACCCTTTCTCTCTCTGCTCATCTAACCGAAATCCCAAACCCTCTATCTCCATTGTCCATCGTCCCCGGGGTAGGAGCATGAGTAGGCATCCTAATTCCAAAAATTTGAGCACATCTGCTAAACCCCCAATTCCTAGACCCACAGTGGCTGCTCTTGTGATATCTCCTCCCTCTCAGGATGCTGTTATCCCCTCTGGAATTGGCCCGTCCAATTCTGTGATATCTCCTAAGACCACCCCTACTAAGTATGTTCCTACGTCTACTTCTGCTGCCTCCACCTCTCCATATGCTTCCCCCAAATCTTCTACACTTAATGCTTTCGTTGACCACCTCTTCCTATTCTCAATCTTCCCACAGAATTTCATCGTCTTCTGATCTCCCTTCTCCTTCTTGTCTTCCCCCACCTATGGTTTCGACCTCTAACAAATTTTCCACCTTACTGTCTAATGATGACAAATTAGATGACTCTTCTATTTTTCCACAGAAAATCCCTTTATTGGATGATGGAATGCAGGTTTCATCTCCTTCCAACCTCTTGTCCTCTTCTAATGAGCAATGCTCTACTTCAGAGAATCTCTCCAACTCTAAAAGCAAAACTATTACCACCAAGGAATCGAAAAAGGGTAAGCCTAAGCCCTTCAAAAAGGCTAAAGGTTCTCGTTATTGATGTCTTGTACTCCATTTGCTAGTTGGAATGTGAGTGGGTTCAACAACCTGGAGAAAGTGTGGTTTTGCAGAGAGCTTGTTTCTTCTTATAGTCTCAAACTATTGTGTATTCTGGAGGCCAAAATTCAGGTTCAATCCTTCTTGGACCGTTCGTTTCTCAACTCGCACAAAGTTTTTGAGGATGAGTCCTCATACAACAATTATTGTTTGTCCTCTCCTGGGAGAATTTGGATTAAATGGGACAAATCCTGTGTCTCATTTAAACCGACCTTTACTTCTTCTCAGCTGATCAATGGCATCTTTGTTGCTGGTAATTTGCCTCCTATTCAACTTTATGTTGTTTATGCTGCTAATAATATGAGTGATAGGAAAATCCTTTGGGATGACCTTCGTAATCTTGTTCCTTCTGAAGATCAACCATGGATTATACATGGAGATTTCAATTGATGTAGATTCGATTATGAGAAAGCTAGTGGAAATCCTATTAATCCTACTTCTTTGGGTGAGCTCAACAAGTGCATTTTTTATTGTGGTGTTCAAGATCTTGCTTCCGTTGTGCTTTACTATACTTGGTACAATCAAAGAATAGATTCTCCTATTCATATTAAGCTGGATAGGGTGTTAGTTAACCCGGGTCTTCTTAGTATTTATCAGTCTGCTTTTTACAAAATCGCCCATCCTGGTGGATCTGATCATTCACCCCTGATTTTCTTTGATAATGCCTCTTACTCCCCCAAAGCAAGATTTATGTTTAAAAACTACTGGGTGAAGTTTGACTCTTTTTGGGAAGAGGTTATCACTACTTTTGATAGACCGTCCATGGGTAGCCCCATTTCTTCCTTTTATAATTGTCTTAGGCTCCTTAAAAGATCTCTTAAGGGGAAGAATTGGGTGTCTAACAATTATTTATCAAATGCTATCTTGGATTTACAGAATCTTCAAAGTGATGTTTTGAAGGAACTTCAAGCTCAACCTTCATGTGTTTCTTTAAACAGCAATCTTAAATTGGTCAATGAGAAATTAGCTTATCATCATTCGGCTTGGACCTCTTGGATCACCAAGCGTGCTAAATCTTATTGTCTTACGAAAGGTAAGGATGACTTGGGTTTTTTATATGCCAAGATTAAAGCTAGAAAAAATAAGAATATTATTAGGGAAATTACCACTGATCATGGTACTTTCTCTTCTCACTCTAGCATTTCTGAAGCTATCATTTCTCACTTTAATGCTTTGTTTAATGCTCCTAATTTGGTTTTGGGGGTGGATGTCTCCATTCCTGTTGGGAATGTTGTTCCTTCTCAGCTAATCCCCTCTCTTACTGCGCATATATCTGATGATGAGATTAAGAGAATTGTTTTTTCTGGAAAGACAATTGCTGCCCTTGGTCCAGATGGTTTTTCTTTTGAATTTTACCAGAAGTCTTGGCATATGTTGGGCCCCCAACTCTGTAGGGCTATCAAAAGTTATTTCACTTTGGGATTCTTACTGAGAGCCACTAAAGCCACTGTAATTGCTCTTATCCCTAAAGGCCCTCATGCATCTCACATTTCTGATTATAGACCTATCTCTTTGTGTAATGTGTTCTATAAGGTGATTTCCAAGCTTCTTGCAAATAGATTGAAGGTTATTCTTCCTCACATTATTTATGATAACCAAGTTGGTTTTATCTCTAAATGAAGCTCTTCTGATAACATTAATTTGGTCGTGGAATTGCTGAGGGAATTTAAAGATGGTAGTAATATTTTTTGTGTTGAACTTGATGTTCGGAAAGCTTTTGATTCGTTATCTAGGGATTTTCTTTTGCATCGACTAAAGCTCAAAGGTTTTCCTGATATCTTTATTTCTTGGATAAAGGGGTGTATTACAGAGGTTTACTTCTCTATTTGTATCAATGGCACTCATGAAGGCTTTTTTAAATCCACTTCTGGTTTAAGGAAGGGTTGTCCCCTCTCCCCGTTGTTTTTCTGTATTGCCATGGATGCTCTCTCCTTGAGCCTTCACACCCCTAATTTCACGGGTATTACTTGTAATGGGGTTGACATTAACCATCTAATGTATGCGGATGATCTTTTGATTTTTGGTAAAGCTGAGGTTGCAAATGTCAATTATTTGAAGGATGCTTTAAATCTTTTGGGGGCTGCTTCTAACCTTCATATTAATCCTAATAAGAGCTCTATCCTTTTTGCCAAGGATACTTCCTCTGCTAGCCTTATTGCTGATATTCTAGGTATTAATAACTCCAACACATTCTTGACTTATCTCGGGCTCCCTATTTACCCGAAGAGGCTTAAATTTTCCCACTTTCAACCCCATTTGAACAGGATTACAACCCTTTTTGCGGGCTGGAAAGTTAAGTTTTTATCTTTTGCTGGAATGTTGCAATTTTTGAAATTCAATATTGCAAATATAATTGCTTACTGGATTCGTGGATCTATTATACCAAAAGCTTGTTGTTCTTTTATTACTAAGCTTTGCTCTAAATTTATGTTACATGGGAACATTGATGATAGTAAATTGCATTTAATTGCTTGGAATAATATTACTAAACCTAAGACTTATGGGGGGCTTGGCATCCTCTCTTTTGATGCTTATTACTTTGCAGTGGGTTGTTCCTTTATTTGGAGGCTGTTTCAATTTCCTTCCCTGGCTGGCTCTTGGTTGAAAGAAAAATTTGAATCACCTTTTAAAACTTCCCCTCTATCTTCTTCTAGATTCTGGAAGGGGATTTGTGATGTTTCTCAAAAGATTAAGGCAAACATTTCACTTTCTGTTGGTGGTATCTGCAATTCTCTTTCAAATGGGATCCTTGGCTCGACAGTTGCCTGCTGGGGGATGTTTGTTGTGATTCAAGACTTAACTTTAAGGTGGTTGATGATTTTATTGAGAATGGTCACTGGGTTTTACCAGAATTCTTGCCGTCTCAGGTGAGTTCTACTGTTTTGAATGTGGGTATAATGGATCATTCGGTTATAGCTTGGGATGGGGCTCTTCCAGCCCCAATTTTAAGCAATTTTCTAGCTCTTTTTTATTCTCATTTGGAAGAGGTCTCTTGGCATAGATTCATTTGGCATAAAAAGGGGTCTCTTAAGTTTGCTTGTTTTGCTTGGATGGCTGTTACTGATAAACTGAAATGTTCAGATGTGCTTATTCGGAGTGGGTTGCCTGTCCCTCCTAGCTACTCTTTTTGCTCACTCCTGCAGGAATCTCACCACCACTACTTCTTTGAATGTGATTTTTCTTTCTCTATTTTCTTATTGGTTTTTCCGGTTTTTGAGAGGTTTTTATTAAGGCCTAATTTGATGCAAGCATATGATTTTCTTGATTCTTAATTTTCTTCACACTTTGAGAAAAACTTTTGTTTCTCTATAATGACATACATTGTTTATCATCTTTGGAGGGAGAGAAACAACAGGCATTTCTCAAATTCTTGGTTATCTCCTCTTGGGGTGACTGGCAACATCAAATCGATTATTAGGAAGAAAGCTTGCAGTTGGAAAAATGTGGAGTTGCTTAAACAGAAGTTTCCTAATCTTTTCTGACCAGCCATTTGCCTGGTGGATTTCATTGCAATTTTTCTGGAGGGGGAATTTTGGAGGGGCAATGATGACCTGGGAGCACCATTTGACTGTTCGCTGCTGGATATTTCCCCCTGGATGTCTCAGTACCTATTTTTGGTTGATTTTGCAAGTCTGTGGAAACCGGGGAAATGGCCCCTTTCTCGGAATATACTCACAGTCATTATCTGATTCCAGATGAGATTTTGGGTGCTCTCTTTTTTGCCAGAGTCCCTGATGTTTTTTCTCTTCTCCCCTCTTTTGCTGTCTTTTGTTTGAGTTGAACCCTGGTTATTTTTTTCTTGGGTTCACTCTTCTCTTTCTTTTACAGAATTTTGTTTTTTACATGTAATTGATCTTTTCTTTAATACATGAGCTAAGGCTCCCAAATTTCCAAAAAAAAAAAAAGAAAAACAAATGTCCAATAGGAGGCAACACCTACGCAGCAACACAACACGGATAACTAGGAAAGACAGCAACAAGAGACAGCAACAACTAAGTACCCGAGTAGAACAAACCAACAGAAAGCCAAAGATAAATAAAACCCAAAACCCCAAGGGCAAAGGACAATTAAAAACTACTAAACAAGCATCATTTGTTCCTTAAGTGCAGAAACCCAAGCTTATCCATCATCACCAATCCTTTCAACAAATGCAAATCAGTAAAATCAGTATAAAGCTTGGCAGAATCATGATAAATACCTTTCCTCACTAACCAATCTACACACAAATTTTTAATTCTAGAAATATAAAAATTTGAATAATCAACCTTCTACAAATAGCTCATAATTTTTTTAAAAGTATTAGAATAGAGAAGCATTATTGCAGTACTTTCTCTTAACAAGGTTAACCAAAATTAAAGAATCAGACTCAATCCAAATATTCTGGGTATGAAATTGAGAACAGAATTTAAGGCTGAGTAAGAGAGCAGTGAACTCAACAATAATCACATTCCCATTAGGGACATTACCAACAAATGCAAAAACCATATCACCATGAAAATTCCTATCAATGCCCCACAGCCAGCACCAACCTTAGAATGAGATATGTCAACATTTAATTTAAACTTGTTTAAAATCGATTTAATCCTATAAATAACCGTAAACATATGCCTAATGATATCCTTCTAAAAAAATTTGAAAAAAATTGGTCCAAGAAGGAACACCTTTAAAATGCATAGATATAAGTAATTTAGCATTAACCATCTAGTGAATTTTTAATTTCAGGAAAATAATGATTCCGTCAAAATCCATTTTAATGCCAAGATGCTTGTTATTATTTCTTTCCAACCAAATAATCCAAACAATAAGAAGAGCAACTATACCAATATGACCAGCAGGTCTATTGGAAAACCATTGAACTAGTAAAGAGTAACAATTTTTGACATTGGAAACAAAATTAACACCCAAAACATTCTCCAAAAATATCCAAACCTTCCTTGCTATATACCCCTCCAAAAACATATGATTGATAGTCTCAACATGAGAACAACATTGACATTTAGAAACCGTGTTGAAACCTTTGGTCATTAATCTCTCATCCACTAGAATGAATTTGTTAATAAGTCGTCGATTAAAAATAAAAAGTGACGTAGGAATATTAGAACTTCAAATTTTATTAAAAACTTTAATGTTAGGGACCTATCTCTGATACAATTCCAAACATCATTAGAACAAAAGCTATCATTTTTTAGAAATATTAAAAATGATCTTATTAGATAAAGTTATGTCAAAGGGAATGTCCATAATGCCATCAACCACATCCTTGGGAACAAATTCTAACAAACGATTATAATTCCAATTGCCATTACTTAAAAAATAAGAAACTTTCATAGTGGTAATGGAATGAGTATTAAAATAGGAATCCAAGGAACCAAATCCCCTCCAATTATCTTGTCAAAAGAAAGAAGACCCATTACCAATACCCCATTGCAAGAATAACTCACCCAGACACTTGATACTACACATTCTTGCCAAACAGAGGACTGACCGTTAAAAAAAATTAACAAACATATGAAATGACTTACAATATTTCAAGATCATAAAGTTAGCCCAAAGGGAATTATTTTCTCTAAATTTCCATCGAACTTTAATAGAAAAGCATTTAACCATGTCTATGATATACTTACAATCAAGCTCACTCTCCCCGGTAGGCCCAGTATAGGAATTCCAAATTCTTTAGTGAATCCTCTTATAATCAGTAGAGGAACCCCAAAAATATTTGTTAAAAATTCTCTTCATCCTGCACAAACCACCAAAGTGGGATTAATAGTTTGAAAATGATATAAAGGTAAAGATGATAAAAAAATCTTACCACCCATTGAAAGAAGTTTAAATTCCCAATAAGCCAAATTAGTATTAATCGACTGAAAAATCTTATAAATAAAGAAACTTTTCCAAGGACCTTTGAAAATCGGAGTGCCCAAATAAAATATGGGAAGATTCTGCTTAGAAAATCTAGTGTACTAAGAAATAAGATTAACATTCCTCTGAAGCATATCTTTCACAAGAATGAAAGAACACTTCTTAAGGTTAAAGTTTAAACCACTTTCCTTGCCAAAGTTCATGAGAAAATTGTAAACCATCTTGACATGATTAAATGAATTATTAAAAAAGATAATGAAATCATCAGTGAAATATAAATGAGAAATATGCATACCGCCCTTATTAATATACACCAAACTTTTATATTTAGAGAATAAAATATGCAGACCTCTAGATAAATATTCAACAGCAATAATAAAAAGAGCAAGTGAGAGAGGATCATCCTACCTGACTTGAGAAGCATGAAAAAAATCATTACTTTTACCTTTAATAATAATGGAATATCGAACATGTTGAATGATATTAGATATTAAAGCTATGAAAGAATCATTAAAACAAAAAAGCTGCAAAATTTTATAAATAAAACTCTAGTTGACATTATCATAGGCTTCAATGACTAATTTCATAACCATATTTCTACCCAGGATATTAATATTAATATCATGAATGAGCTCTTGAGCTAAGAGAACATTATTCACAATACTTCCTTTAACCAAACTTATTTGATTTTGAGAAATAATCTTAGGGAGGATGTTAGCAATATGAGAAGCAATAATTTTAGAAATAATCTTATTAAAAATAGAGCATAAACTAATGGTTCTATAATCATACCAACAAGTAGAGTTATCACATTTTGGAATTAGAATAATAGAATTACTAGTAAAGAATTTAGGAAGAGCCATACCATTGAAGAAACCTAGTTTAATATAATGAATGAAAGCTTTAGATTTCCAACTCTTAGCATGAGCATGAAAATACTTTGTATCTCCATCCCCATCAGAAAGGAATTTAGAAATAGCTTTTCGACATTAGTATTCCTCTTCAAAAAATTATAAATCAGAAAGATGTTTTTTTTTCATTGATCAATAAGGTCTTATTCTCATTAGATCTATTGAACATAAAATTGCCCTCATGAAAAATAACTTTTCTCTCAACTTAAGAGATATTATAAAAAATGTTACCAAACATGTTTATTCCACCATCTAAATGCTTTTTTAAGACGCTTGCATTTAAGAGAAAACAAAATAATATCATTATTACCATCATAATAGGATATGAGAGCCAGCCAATTCATCTCAACCACATTATAGAAATCCTTAGAATACAACCACATATTATGAAATCTGAAGGCAGAAACACTCGATCTAATATGAGAGTTAATAGAAATCAACAAACACACATGATCATATGTAGTTCTACTAAGATGATGAGCCACAATGCTAGAAAAAACACAGACCCAATTAAAATTAAATAATATTATATCCAATCTTTGCCTTAAATTATTATTAAACCACGTAAACTTATAGCCAATCAAATCAATATCAACTAGACCACTAAACAAAATCATCCTCCATAGGAACATTAGGAGTAGAGCCTCCCAATCTTTCAAAAGAATTAGCAATAATATTAAAATCCCCCAACAAATTAAGGCCTCTAATAGAAAAGGAGAAAGCATCAATTTGATGCCATAAAGAAATCTGACCCACTTTAGAACAACTAGCATAACAAATAGAACAAAAAATAAGTGCATTGTTAATACAAAAAATATAATGAATGACTTGCTCAAAATCAGCTAGAATATAGAAATTAATAGAAGCATTAAAAAAAAGCCATATTTTCCCATTAGAGTTTACAAAAGAAGAATTAAAACAAAGTTTCCTTCGACAAATACTCAATTTAGATGTACCAACTAATGACTCTAAAATAGCTAAAAAAGAAATGTTATGATTTCTACGTAGATTACAAATCCAAGAGCGAGAAAGTATATTACCCGCCCCACTTACATTCCAAATTAGGGACTTATTCTTAATAATCTGATAGGGTAGCTGCTTTTGATCTAGTATATCTAGATTGAGAGGCTATCACATCAAATTTATTTTATTATAGTTCCTCCACTTTTTCTTATTGGATACTCTATCAAAATCCTCAAAGGAACTATGCATAACTTTATACTTAGAAATACTTTTCATTTTGGAATGAATCTCCACATCAGAATGCAGTTCACCTTCCTCCCAATTAGATTTAGACCTATGAGTGTGAGAGTCTGCATAAGAGGATTCACTTAAATCATTGGACATATAAATTTTGTGACAAAGACATCTCCCATTAACAAAATCCTGAACAAAGTTTTTACCCATTATAGCAGAAGATGATGCAACAGGAATAATGGGGGTAAGCAGAAGATTAGCCGACAAAACACCACCCATAGGGGCATCCTTCAAAAGATTAGCATCCCCCACATTATCCTTGTTTTCATATTTATTCTCAAATATAATAGGTAAGGCCACCATAAGTTCAATACCTTCAGAGTTTTTTTTTTTTTTGAAGATAGAGTCATCAATAAGAGAAGGATAAAAAAAAAAGGATTAGGAACATCACCAATATAGACTTTTATCGTGGCCTCATGAGGGGAGGGAGAGCCATCTTGAGTAACCGTGACGGATACTTCAACATTTGAACTAGGCAATGCAGATCCTTCAAAACATGGTTAAGAGAAATAATAAATTTGACAATGTTATATTTCCTCAAATGAGGATGTAAATGATATCATTCGACCTTATTATGACCTAAAGCTTTACAGTGATCACAGAAGCTAGGAAAATCACTCATCACAATCTTTTAAATATAACCAAACTTCTCAGGCCAACATAAATAGAATCAGGATATTATTTTGTAATATCCAATTTAACCAAAATATGTGCTACAGATGAGAGATAACCAAAAGCAGTGGCAGAATAAATTCTTAAGGGGCGACCAAACAATGATCCTTGTCCATGAAATATATGGCGAGTAAAAAGATGGGGATGTAAATTTGGGAAAGAAATCTATACAGACACTATGGGTGATTTCGTAGAAATGTCAAACAATGGTGACCATTTGATTAGCTTTATAAAGCAATTATTCACATAATAAGCTTTTCTAGAAAAAATCTTGCTATAATTTAGATCATCTAATAGTTTGATCAATACATGTTTGGGATCTAACAAAGTGACAGAAAAATCAACTGAAAGTTTGAGCAAAAAGAAAACTTTCTAATATCATCCTAAGCATGACACCTAATCGTGAATTTTCCAACCAAAGAAAAACTCAAACACTACATCTAAAGCTAAGATTTCCTCTTAAAAAAAACATAAGGAAGTTAAACCTTTGTGTGTCAACTGTACGAATATTTAAAATCTTATTAAAATTAACCCCGTCATAATTAGTCAATCAAATCATGGTTTAATTAAAGATAGTCGATCGTACCGTACGATGTAGGTCATACCATATGATTAGCAAAGACAAAATTTGGTCATCCCAAAGATCATACCAAACAAAACCATGATTTTTGAACAAATCATATTGCACGATGTCGATCGTACCATATGATTACCAACGATAAAATTTGGTTGTCCTAGAGATTGTACCACCATAATTTTTAAACTAATCATATTGTACAATATTCATATCGTACTGGACAACCTACTTGAATTAAACTAATCGTACTGTATAAATAGAAGAAATCGTCCCATACGAATAGAAGAAATATAACAGATCGTATTATACGACGTGTTTATAAAATTTGAACAGTTCATTTGAACGACTATTACATCTTATTGAACAAGATTAGTTTTAAACTGATCGTATTGTATGAAGTTGGATTGCACTGTACGAATAGTTATGATTAAATTGAATTTTTAGGATTTCTGAAAGCCTATTACAAAAGCAAATGTTTTAATTTTTCCTAATAATGCTAAGGGAAGAACTTGACTGAAGGAGGAACTCTGAGAGGGAGCTTTTGAGAAGAAAATTAGGATTTGAGAGAGGAAGGAGTAGGTGAGCTTGAGCGCGAGGGAGAAGTAGTGTGAGGGGATCACACGGTTGCTCTAGGTTAGCTGCACCCTTGCTCCTCCTATGGCCTTGGTGAGTATTTTGGGAGCTCTTTAGGGAGAGCGGATTCTCACTCCAGTTCTTAAGGTTCTCTGTCTTCTTCAAGAGTGAGAAAAAGGAGCTGAGGTTCTCTGCCTTCTGTAGGAGGGAGAAAAATGGGTTAAGGTCCGCTACCGTCACTAGAAAGGTGACATAGCGTATGGCACTCCGCTGCATCAAAGGTTTGGTGAAAGTGAGTTTGTAAAGGCTTCTCCGCCTTGTTGTGGGAGTAAAAGGAGAGTCACTTTTTGTTAGTGCAAATTCCTGGAGTGGAGGACTCCGGGGAGTGGACGTAGGTCAAGGTTAACTGAACCATTATAAAACTTATGGCGTGCTTTTTCATTTTTCACGTTTGACTTTTTACATTTAATTTTCGTTATTACTGCTTAATGAATATATGTTCTATTGTGCAATTTAGAATCTCATCATCATTACTAAAATCGTTGTTAATCTATTAGCTTTCGCATCGGGTAATTAATTACATATTTGAAAACTCCGAAAAAAAAATCTACAAAAATAATATTCCTGCTTAGGATTATTTTTAAAAGAACCAATTCACCCCCCTCTTGGTGCATCTTGAACTTTCAGTTTTATTTTATGCATTTTGATTCTTTTAATATAAATTTTAATAAGTTTAAAATATTATTAATGATGGTATGTATTTCATATATATATATATATATATATATATATATATATACTTATAATATCTTTATAATCATCTTTATCTCCTCTTTATTAAATTTCTTTTGACTAATGCCACACTATTAAGCATATTTATTAGTCATATTATAAAGCTTTGTCTAACTTTGTCATAAACATTGAAGATATCTTAAGTTCAATAGCAAGACTTAGTAGTTGCATTGTTGCTAAAAGTTTAATAGCAAGACTTCTTCGTGCGGCATCGTCCTGCCGCAAAGCTTCCGTTGGCATATCCATTACAGTGTCCAATTTGAAGCAACATTTTCTCAGACTCATTAAATTGTCATTCCGGCCTCAGTTAAATGATAGTCTTTTTTTTGTGTTTTTTGTATACTATGAAACTACATATTTTATTTGGGTAGGCAGACTTCATGATTAACTGTATGAATTTCACAAATATGTATTGTCGATCCTTACAAACCAAACGATTATTTAATATTTGAAAATAGTTCCAGTGAAAGATTTTTTTTTTTTGCTGCTACTGGGTATTTTTTTTCCTTAACTATGCTTATTTGGAGCTTTCAACTACGCAAGAAGATTCTTTTGCAATAATGACTAGAAAATTTATCAAATCTGGAGCTGTCTTTCAACTATGCAAGAAGATTCTTTTCCAATAATGCAATAACGTCTTTGATTCCAAATTATTTGTATTATTTTTTCCTTAACTAAGCTTTAATTGGATCTTTCAACCTCATGTATTGCAGTTGTTAGATGTCAGCTGCTAAGCATAACAATTGTCTATTGCGAATTCACTAGTGTGGGCTTGATGGGAGACCATGGGTGTCTAAGTTATATTTTCATGTATGGTAAAGATAAACCAAAAATGGTCTCTTAGTTATTACCGATGTCCTTTTGTGTAATATCAGGATTCCTTTTTGCGATATCCTTAACTTCATGAGCAATCCAGCTTGTAGTAGCTTGCTTGTTTCTAGCTCTGTTTACTTATGGGCATAAATGTATCGAATGTAATTTTCTAACATTGAATGAATGGTCATCTGATACATAACGAAGTACATACAACCGTGTTATGTGTATGTAGCAACAACTCTTGATTTAATCTTGATAGCAATATTTTGTAAAATAGAATTGGAATGACTGACTTGTTTGAAACTTAATGAATCCTCAAAATGCATACCAACACATAAAGAATGTCTTTCTTTAGCCTAAGCCGTAAAGAAACCATCACACAAACCATATACTATTATGTCAGTGTTCACCTTATTGTTCGCACTTAAATCATGCATATCTCTATACTGAATGTCATCTGCATGACACTTAAATCATGCATTTCACTACAACCACCACCTCCACTCTATTGCCATCACAAGAACCTATAAGTATGTCTATGACATCTATATCACTCATAATCAGTATGTAAATTTTAGGCGATGTTCCATTAATTTGATATTGTAGGTCAAGGCATGACCCCAAGCCTCCGAAAAATTGATTTGGTTTGTTCCTTCAATAATAAAAAATTAATATGTCCTCTCTCAAAGTTTAATGTTTTCTGACTTCCATCGTCATATTTCATCCTGCTTTGACCCTTCACCGCAGTCCAATATCCTTCATATTTGAAGATAATAGAGCACAAATTATTAAAGTCCTTATATATGCGAATACAACTCTTAATGAGATAAATTACATCCAATTAGCATAAATAAACATGTAATTATTAATGAGTTTGTTCATTTGTCTGCTGAACAATTTATCTTTAGACGACAGACGGAGAAGGCGCATGTAACTATAACCAACTCTTTGAAAGGGGTTTGTTTTGGAACGACTTTGGCTACAACAACGTTAAGATGAAGAAGGCAAATGTGCATAGTAGAAAGGTGAACAAACAAAATACCTAATGGGAAGGAAGAGGGGTTTGACGTGAGTACCTGATTGATCGAGGAAGAGCCCATGGGAGGTCATCAGTTGGGATGTTCGCACAAAATGTCAAACGATTTTGCTCAGTTGGTATATGTTCACACGATCTTGAGAAGATGAGTAGCGTTTTATTCAAACGCGAGAGGGAGCTGCTTAAACAACAATAAAGAGGAGAGGTGATTGCTGCGCAAAAGATAAGGACAGAGTGAGATTTTGACAAGAGGTAACAAGAGTGGTAATTTAGATGAGCCTAGTTGTGTTTAAGTGGTAGAACAGTAAATAATGAAGTTTAGGTGTTAGATAAGTAAATAGAGCAGTTTTAAGTATTAAGTATGTAAGAATCCGTAAAAATAATTGGAGACTTTAAAAACAAAACTCTTCAATTGGTGCTATTATTAAAAGTTTAAAAGCAATGATTCCATGTTTCTGCAACTAAGACATTCATTCCAATACACTCAACTTAAAGCAACTTTGTTGTTTTAAATTATACAACTTTTATGTCTACTTTAATTAAAGCCACTCAATTATTCATATTTCATTGATCAAATTATTAAATTTCATCATCATCCCACTTACCATTAAAGGTATTGGAGGCTTAAAAGCAAGGCTTATCAGTGCCTTTATTATTGAAGGTTTAATACATATTGCGGGCTAGAATATTTGTGGCGGTAAATTATAAAATCCTCACGTCTTAGTGTTGCACGAGTATCCAGCACACAAACAGAGAAAAAGGAAACACCATAATTGTTTACGTGGAAAACACTGAAGGGATAATTCATGAGGCCACGCCTAGTTGAAATGATTCCACTAGTGTTGGAATAGATTACAAATATCAAACTTTCCCTTAAAATTGAGGACGATCATATTGCAATAATAAATTGTCGGGTTAAAATCTAGTGATGAATGGAAATCGGATGGAAATCCAACAAAGTTTGGAGGTGGGGAAAAATTGATTATCAATTAGCTGCCGGGCAGAAGTCCGGTGTCAGTCGGTGGCCAGGCAGAAGTCCGACATAAGTAGGTGGCCGAGCGGAAGTCTGACGATAGTTCATAAATGATCATTGACCGAGCAGTGGTCAAAGAGGAGTCGGGTGGCAAGAGAACTCTAGTTTCCCTCTCTTCCTTGCTTTGATCGTCTCTCTATAAAGAATGATGAGTCTATTTATAGTATTCTGGGAGTGGCATAGCCAGTAAATAAAAGATAGATCAAGGGTACTTTGGGAGTGGTTTGAATAGATGACCAATTTTGTTCCCCTTGATCGTGAACCGTGTACTCGGCATTCGAATGTCTTAATGATATCAAAAGTCAGCATCTTGGACTCGTTAGATTCGTCTCGTCGAGTTGCTTGATTCGGTTATAAGCATGACACATTAGAAAATCATTTGGTAATCCAAATGGTTTTAATCTTCCAAAGGTGCTTTGAGTCTTTGTTTTGGATCCATTTGGGCTCAAATTAGGCCAAATTTGGTGTTATTAGGTTCGTCTTTTCGAGATGTTCAGTTCAACTATGAATTTGTTGAAATCGGAGTTCAGTTGGTCCAAATTTTAATTTCAGAAGTATATATGTGTGTGTGTGTGAGTGAGTTAATTATAATTATATTTTACATTAAATAATTTAAATATGATATATTACAAACACCCATAACTAGGGCTGTCAATATTAGACACGACACGAAAACCCGACCAAGAAATTTCGGGTTAGACCCGCCCATTTCCAAAACGGGTCGGGTTCTGGTTCACAGATTCGACACGTTTGAAAAACAGGCTAGGTTCGGGTTGACCTGACGGTTTGCTGGGTCAACCCGGAAACCTGTTTAAAATGGCTGCCCAATTGCCCGTGGACCGGCCGCTGCCCACCCCCTGTCCAGTGCCCGCGGAGCTGCCCTCTGCTCATCTGTCAAAAACGGGTCACGGGTCGGGTTCGGGTCCAACCCGAAATTGACCCGACAGTTCAACCCGACCCGACCCGTTTTTGCAAACGGGTCGGTTTTCCGAACCCGAACCCGACCCGCTTCGGGTCCGGGTCAACCCGACCCGACCCGCTTAGGGTATATTTAATTAAATTTTTTTTATTTAATTCATTTTATTTTAATTTAAATTAAATTAAGGGTAGATTTACTTCAATTAATTTAAAATAAATCAAGATTAATTTAATTTGGGCAATAATATTTATAATTTTTTGAAATATTATTTACTTATTTCATAAAAATTCATTAAAATTCTCCAAAATTAATTAAAAACAGGTCAAACCGGGTCGATTTCGGGTTTCCGGGTCAACCCGAACCCGACCCGGTTTTACAAACGGGTCGAAATCTCTAACCCGAACCAGACCCGGTTCGGGTTCGGGTTGACCCGAACCCGAAATTTTCGGGTCGGGTTCGGGTCGGGTTTTCGGGTCGGGTCCAATATTGACAGGTCTAATTGGCCCGATTATAAACTTTTATCATCATCCATCCCACTAAACATTGAAGTTATTAGAGGTTTAAAAGAAAGATTTTTTAAAGGATTTTTCATATTTAAAAATTATATTCATTTTTTTTATTTTTATGGGCAAATAAAATAAATTTATTCTTATGTAATGAACTTCATATTTACTTAAATTATGCTATTATTTTGAGAAACAATATTAAAATTATGTCTAATAATTGTTAATTTCAAAATCTATGTTTATATTTGTTACATCCTGGAAATTCACGATGGTAGAGAAATCTAAAGTTTTGTATCCTAGCTTTGTAGGATGATCCATCATGCAAACAAATAAAAGATAGGGTGTACAACGTTCATATGAGACACAAGATTTTTTACATGGAAACTCTTAAAAATAGGAGAAAACCACGAGGTCTTTTCTAGTTTAAATGAATCCACTACTGTTTGCAATTGATTACAAATGATTCCCTTCCTTAGCTAGAGGTCGAAGAGACAGTAGCCGAGTGACGTTGGTCGAAAGGGTCGTATTTGAGAGATGGGGATCGAAAAGGCCGTTGTAGGGTAACAGTTTTCAGAAGGACGGTCAGGCGACTGCGATCAGGGAGACCGCACTCTGGAGATGGTTTTCAGAGAGAGCGTAATCGACGGGTGACTGTGGTCGGAAGGACCATAGTCTGGCAATAGTCGGTAGTCAAGCGGAAGTCTAGTGACATTCAATGGCCAGATGCAAGTTCGGTGACATTTGGTGGCCGGACAAAAGTCCAACGACAGTTAGTGGCCAGACGGTGGTTAAGAATGAGCATTATGGAAAGAGAGAGATCAACTTTTTCTTCCTTTTTCTTTCGTTTTGTTCCCTTCCTTCCCTCCATTGTGAAGAATCACAGGTTTATTTATAGTTTTCTAAGAGTGCATGACCAGAAAATTGGAAGAAAATCAAGGGTATGTTAGGAGTGGTTCGAATGGATAGCCAATATCAATTCATTTGATCATTGACCATATATCTAGCATTTAGGTCTTTAATGATGTCAAAATTTTGTGATATAAGGTTTGTTGGATTTGTCTGGTTGAGCTGCTCAATTCAACTATAAACATGTTATGTTTGGATGTCATTTGGTTATCCAATTTATGCTTTAAACCCTCTAAATGTGATCCAGGCCTTGATTTGGACACATTTGGGCTTGGATTGGATCAAATTTGGTGTCGTTGGGTTTGTCATTTTGAGAAGCTAAGTTTAACTATAAGTTTGATGAAATCAGAGTTTGGATTGCCCACTAATTTAATTTTAGAAGTTTTTAATATGAATTTTCTTTGAGATACGTGCTTAATATCAAGATAATTCTTTTATGATATATTAGTTTCCTCCCTATTTTCATATATCAAAGCATGCAAAGTCCAAAAAATATGTGTCGAAGTTCTTTAAACCATTTCAATGCAAAATTACAATTTTAAGGTAATTGCAAGGCGTGACCACTCCCTAGACGTCAATGTGAATCTCTCCACAGGGCCATGAACCAAGAAAAATACCCTTAATGATAAATTCAACATGTCCTGAGGTTGGTCCATTAATTGCAGCGAAAAAGGTTAAAACATTATGCTCTAAAATTTTAGGGATTTGTAGCAGCAATTCTGCCACAAATCCACTATAAATCCACTATAAATCTATTACAAATAGGTTTATCTAAATAGGCCCCAACCCTTTATTTCATTTCCTCATTCGTTCTTTGTTTTCTCTGTGCCCGCGTCCTCTCCTTCTTCAATGACGTTCCTTCAATAATAATTCCCTCGCCTTTCCTCGCCATACTCTCCTTCTTTAAAGATGTTTCTTGCTTCTGCGATGATGTGCACTCACAATTGCCTCCTTTGATGAAGTTCCTTCGATGACGTTCCTTCGATGAGTTTCGATGAACATTATCTCGCCTCCATCGATGATTCTAGTTGCTTCCTTCGACGGCGTTCCTTTGATGTTCATTTGACAAACATTTCTTTGACTCATGGATGCCATTAGACCTCCAATTTGCTAGCTGCCATCTCCTTCTATGAAATTCTTCCTTTAGCAACCGATCCATCTTGTAAACAAAGATAATCTTCTTTTATTAGATTAGTTTATTGTTCATATTTTAGGATTAATTGTTTATAGTTTAGGGTTTTTTGTGATCAAACCTATAATGCTTTATGTGTAGAATGTAGCCATTAATGGAGATGCATAAAATTATGTTAAAGGTCTATTTGGCAACGAGATTATGCCCGATTTGAGCAGGATTTATGCTAAATCCTACCAAACAGGATTTATGACATTTTTTAATGTTACAGCAGAATAAATCCTCTGTCCAGCCATTTTTGCAATAAATCCAGGATTTACTAAATCCTGTAGTTTGACAGATTTAAGATTTCAAGTTAAATCCTACTTATTGCCAAACAGCCCCTAAGTGTTTCAAAGATGAGGATGCTAATATGGTGGATGAACGGCTTTACTCTTAGAGTCTATTATTCATAATGATGATGTAATGGATGGAGATATTATTAGCATAATTCATATTGGATAGTTGAGAGGAATGCATTGGAATTATTATGTGATAGAAAAGTTTCACTGCTGACTGAAGAAAAAATTCTTTAAGATGGTGGTGATACCTGCAATATGTTTTATGGTATAAAACGTTGGCCATTACAAGAGAAGCATAATAATGAGTTAAGTGTTGCAGAGATAAGAATTCTTAGGTGGATGAGTGGCTTTACTCTTAGAGACATGATATGAAATGACCATATATATGTAAAAAGGTTGGAGTAGCTCCATCGGAAGAAAAGATTAGAGACTTGCCTAAGATGGGTTGGTCACATAAAACCGTGACCTTCTGATGACTCGGTTGGGAAATTAGATGTATTAGTGTGTTTCCCTAATTAGCACACATTCTTCTATTATCAAATATAAAATGAATGTGTGATCTTATGGAGGCATACACCTATCCATGTAAACTTCTAAAATCATCACTATTACACATTTTTTAAAAAAAAATTGGTACAAATGTTATTATTTTGTTATAGGAATTTATAGTTGAAGTGTGTTATTGATGTTTGAAACTATAGATGTTGGATGTATAACAGACTGCAGTCCTGGACGCAAGGCATTAACAGATGAATTTCTGAATAGTGTGAATTATTTCATTCAGGTAGGCTATCAATTACCTTCCTTTATATCAGAGGGAAGGTTTCAGTGTCCATGTTCCAAACAAAAAAAAATAGACTAGAAACGATTTGATCGTATACATCCTACCTTTAACACATAACCAAGGAATGTAAGATTAGATTTATGTGTAGATGGTTTAACACTATTTAGTCAATCTTCCTCACTTTACTCATGCTTTCTTGTGACACTCACCCCATATAATCCTCCTTCAGAGTTGTGTATGACTACACCCTACATGTTTCTGACACTTATCATTCTAGACCCACATAATCTAAAGACAAAGATAGATGTGTTCTTACAACTTTTAATCCATGACTTTTATTTATTATGGAATGCAGGAGTAACTACATATGATATCTCCACCAAATAAAATTATACATTGTGGGTAGCACTACTTTGGACAATTGGTGACTTTCCAACATATGACATACTTACTGGTTGGAGCACTAAAGGCAAGCTAGCTTGTCCATATTGCATGAAAAATACTAAATCATTCACTTTGAAGCATGGATGCAAAAATACTTGGTTTTAATATCACCACATGTTCTTACCAACAAACCATCCATTCAAAAGAAATTAAGATACTTTCACTAAAAATATTGTGGAGACAATATAGCCTCCACCAAGGTTAATCAATGAGGAAATATTTGAAAGAATAAATTTTATACCCACGATAATTGATTCTCCATTATTAGCTATTCACAAAGTGCCTGAATATGGAGTTACTAATAATTGGACAAATAAGAGTATTTTATGGTCTTTGTCATATTGGAGAACAAATTTGATTAGACATAAATTGGATGTGATACATAATTTGGATGTGATACATGTGTTTAATGTAGTGATGGACATCAAGGGAAATTCTAAAGATAATGTAGAAGTTAGGATGCATTTGAAGGATACTTATAGGTAAAAAATGCTTGAGTTGAAGGAGGGTGAAAATGGTAAACTTCTAAAGCCAAACACTCCATTCAACTTCACTTTAGAGTAAAGGCGAGTGGTTTGTGAATGGGTACAGAGCCTAAAGATAATAGATGGATATGCTTCCAATTTCATTAGATGTATTGACATGAGATCCAGGAGATTATTTGGATTGAAAAACCATAACTATCATGCCTTTATTGAATGTTTGCTGCAAGTTTCTTTTAGTTCTCTTCCATATTCAATCTTAAATCCCTTGACCGAACTAAGTATATTCTTCAAGGGCTTATGCTAACCAAAACTGAATAAAGAAGCTTTGTTCGATATTAAGCATAATATTCCTTTCATATTGTGCAAGCTTGAGAAAATATTCCCTCTAGGGTTTTTTGACTCCATGGAGCATCTTCCTGTGTATTTATCATATGAGGCTAGAGTTGGTGGACCTATTTAATATTGGTAGATGTATCTTTTTGAGAGGAAATTTTGTGCAAACATAGCATATCAAATATTATTAGCAAGTTTTTAATTCATAACCATACATCATTCGAGGCAGTAGGCACTTGTACTACGTACTATTTGATAAATAAGGGATGAAAGTTGCCATATTGTACACACTGCTTAATTGTGCTGAAGTTGATCCATATCTCGAGCAAATTTAAGTTAAGATTCCATACATTTTGTAGTAGACTCATACAAAAAGACCATAAATTCAAGACTTTTGTAGGAAGTTTATTAATTGTCTGACCACAACATCACTATTAGAGCAAGAAAAAAGTGGAATATGAATTTCAAATTGGTTCAAAGAAATTATATATATTTTAACAAGATACTTCAATCTTATATCTAATAAATTATCTAAATGAAAATGATAATAATATAGCAACACTTTCTACACCAATGAGGTCCACAATGAAGCTAGATATTTGTAAGAGCAAGGAATAATGAATCTAACTTGGGGGCCCATAAAAGAAGTAAAACGTTGGCAAATTTTTATTGTCAATAGTTACAGATTTCAAACTAAAGCTTTTTGCAAAGGTCAGAAAAATTGAAAACTATGGTGTATGTGTGAAAGGGAATACTTATACAGGTGATGATTGTGAGTATTATGAGGTCTTACAGGAAGTTCTACAATTGTAATATCCTAGTGAAGGGAAAAACTTGTATCTTTTTAATTGTGATTGATTTGATCCAATACAAAATAGAGGTACAAAGGTGCATCCACTAATATTGTATTATAGAAGTAAAGCAAGGTAGAAGATATAAAAAATATGACCTATTTGTCTTTGTTAGCAAGGCTACCCAAGTCTTTTTTGCAAACTATCCTGGTAGACTGCTCGGTAAGCAAGATTTGCTTATAGTCATCAATACTAAACCTAGGGGGTTATTGAGAATACTACATCAATACCAACAGCACATTAAGAAGAGTGTATGTCAAACTTTAAAGAGCTTGCTAATGATGTAGATGATCAAATTATAGCTAATGAAACTGAGTTGTAGTTAGAGAAGATAGATTTAGACATTAAGGAGAATATTGAAGATGTTAGTAATGAAGATGTGGTCTCCTTAGATGGAAGTGAATAACCTAGTTAAGAGGTAAATGTGAATCACCCAGTATTATTTTACATGTTAATATACATATAGTAGTTCTTTTATTATATGTCAACGTCACATACAGTAGTTCTTTCTTTTTAAATGTTAGCATAACAATAGTTACTACTTATTTTCTATATTTTTATAAATATATAACTTATAACTAATTATTTATTTTATTTTTTTTCTAATATCTTTTGGAGGTGATGAGCCCCTAGGAGGTCGATCACAAATATTATTAGGCGCATGAATACTAGTGGACGATCCAGTAGGGGTGAAAGTACTGAGGGGACCTCCTCTTCATATCCTACCACTCATACCCTACCTAACCCTCCTTTCCCTACACTTCCTATTGGGAGTCCTCTATTTTACTCCACAAACCCCCACTTTTCATCACCATACCCTATGCAGATAGCTCCCTTTTACCCATTCTACCCTCCGCCATCTTCTCAGGAATACCTTGTTACTTATCTCTGTCCACCACCCCCACAGCCCTATGAAGCTGGACCTTCCACCACAACTGTAGCAGAATCTTCCACGCAGGCTATCACTGCCCCGACTGCAGATGGGCGCATGTTGATACAGGTTGAGGGTGACATGTACATAAATGTGCTTGTTTTATTTTATGTATAAATTTAAGAAATAATATTGTTTAACTAAATATTTTGTGTAGTTTTTATCTGTCAAAGAAACCCACACAAAAGATATAGGATATTATACAGAGCAGGTATGACACTCTATATATCTCTTGGATAAAAATCCCAAAGAAAGTGCATGATATGTGATTTAGGGAGTTTGATGTTTGTTTATTGCAATATTGTTAACATCTCTCCATATTTTATTAAGCTAATAAATAAATATAATGTATTCTAATTTAGTACATACAACGAATTTCTATTGATTACTAAAAATCAGAATAAATTTTAAGAAACTTAGAGCAACTCTCCTACGAGACATATTCACACGCATCAGGTGGAAGAACAAGCAACCTCTTTGTATTGGAGAGGGTGTTTGGGCTGAGCTTAGTGGTGCTTGGGGAAGCCCATATTATACAAAGAGGAGGGAGAAGATTAGGCAGAATCGGGCTTCTAATGTCAGGGGCCTAGGTAGCTCCCTTTATATTGGAGACTCAGTTCAACACACTAAGTAGAGACAGCGATTCGTAAGAACTTTAATAGATTTTAATAATTTCTTTGGTTATACATGTTAATCTAAAAATGTTGTAGAATGAGATGCTTGGTAAAGAACCCACTGCTGTTGAGTTGAATAGCCACACTCACAAGCACCAAGAGGACCAGCAGTGGGAGGACGAGCTAGCAAGGAAGGCATATGTAAGTAAATAAGATTACAATACTTAAAGAATTATCGTAAATGATGATTATACAATGATTAATATTATGTTATTCTTTGTAGGATGAGTATACACGTATGCGAGAGAGACATGTTACAACTGGCGAGGGATCCTCTGGGGTTTCCACATATATTTCTGATTACCGCACTTTGTCATTGGAGGTAGGAGGAATGCAGAAGGGATGAGTGTATGGATTAGGCTCAAAGGCCAATGCATATGAGGGACAATCCTCTGCTACCTCCAGCTACTCTGCATACAGCCAGTACAGTCGAGTTAGCCAATAGGTGGCTAACTGATTAGTATCATTAGAAAATGTCCGGAAAGCTCAAGCGGACATGACCGCTCAGATATTTGTTGATCTTAAGAGATTGAGAGAGCGGAATTGAGGAAATCAACCTGCGCCTACTACACTGCTTGAGCTTGAGTGTGAAGATACAATGAGGGATAAAATATTATATGTGTAGGGGTTTTGTTGCACTTTATTTCTTTTGAAGTATAAGAACTATTGCAACTTGGATTATTATTACTGTTTGGATTGTTGTTACTTTAAATAAATATTCTTTTATTATTGCTTGAATTGATGTTACTATTTGTTATTATTGGATTATTGTTACTGTTGGAAAGTTTGGATTGTTGTTACTGCTGGAAAGCTCTATACATGATTGTAGGAATTATTTTTGCTACGGGTTTTCGGCGGATTTGCGGCGAAATTTTCACCACAATCGTTGATATGAGTATCAACGTTTGTGACAAAAATTCCATTACAAAACTGCAGCATATTTGTAGGCAATTCGCATTAATTTGTGGCGGAATATGAATCACAAATTTGTGGCGCATTGCCCGTCGAAAATATGCCGCAAAAATTTGTGGCGGATTTACTCAGTCACAAATAAGTTTGCGACGCACGTTTTATTGTTAGATACCAATCCATCGCAAATATGCTACAAGCTAGTATTTGCGATGAATTTGAAGAGATTTTCGATGGATTTTTTTGCCGCAAATAATTGATTTTTTGTAGTGCTCGATTCACCTATAAGAACGTCACATTTGGATGTCATTTGGTTATTCAATATATGCTTTGAAGCCTCCAAATGTGTTTTGGGCCCTCGATTTTGTCCTTTTTGGGCTTGGATTGGATCAAATTTGATGTCATTGGGTTCTTCTATTCAAGACGTTCAGTCCAGGTCTAAGTTTGCTGAAGCTTGAGTTCAAACTGCCCATAGTTTATTTTTGGAAGTTTTCAATGCTAATTTATTTCGAGATTCATGCTCGATCAAGATAACTTTTTGATGATATATCAATATTTATTGAATAAAACTTATTAAAGTCATTGGAAGCATAAAAAAAACTTATCACTTGTTACTATTAATGAAATTTCAAAAAAAAAAAAAAAAAAAAACCAAGACTCCATTGACATGTCTATAGAGATAAATGAGTCCTAGTTGAGTTTCGTATCACTTATGATTTTAGCTTGAGATAATTAATTGATTTTGAGCTTAATTGTATTAGTTTGAAGTGACTTGTGAGCTAACTTATTTATTATGAAAGAGAAAATTGTTTTGATTCAAATAATTGGTATAATGGATGATAAAAAATGACAAATTAAAAATAATAATAAAAAAAGAACTAACACGGTATATTAATTTTAAAAATCTTATACTTAACTTTTTTTTCCTAACTCCATAAAAAGAAATTAATTAATGTCTAACAGATTTAAAATATATAATAATAAAAGTTTTGAAATCGCTCAAAATGGTATCTAATTTTTGAGATATTATTATAAGCGGAGTCCGGATTGAGTTCGGACGCAGTCCGGACTCCGCAATCCGGACTCCGTATCTGGACTTCAATTAGAAATGGCCATGTTGTCTGTAAACTGTGTAAGCTGATGTGGCTTATCCCGATTGGAATCCGGACGAAAGTAATATCCACACGTAATAATTTCTCCTTGTTTTGACGCCAATAGTCTCAGTTGGACGGCTTCAATAACAATTTGGATGTGTAGAATATAAATCAATATGGTATTATATTTAATTTTATTTATAGTTTTACTATACCATAAAAAAATTTAATTAAAATTTTTATTATAGTTAACATAAACTTATAATATAATAATTATCAAAATGGATAATTATATCGAGATCAATAGATTGAAGCATTGTTCAATTTTGTAAAATTAATTTTTTTTTTTTCAAAATTTTGGATGGAAATGAAGTCAATATCTTCGCTGGCCTTTTCATGGTTTTGCTTTAGCTTACTTTTCTCATCAACATTATTGGAGGTCTATTGAAAGACCTCTGAATTGACTTGTTATCTGCTAACCCCTCAAAATCCATTTGGTCATCTTCTCTAAATCATCTCATATCCACATTGAAGCTTCATCGATTCTTGAGCTAAGATTTGAAAATGGCTGGAACCACTTCTTCAATCATGTCCAATCTATTGTCTTCCTTGAATTTGTTATCTAAGTTTATGCCTACATTTATTTTATTTGATGCATCTTTCTCATCATCCATAACACAAGAAGATGTAACTGCTGCCGAAGTTAATTCAATCCAAGAAAGATTAATGGAGGATTTGAGACGATTGTCGATGATGCTGCAAAGAATTCAGGCAGTCCTTCATGACGCCGAGGAGAGGGAGATCCATGACAAGGCCATCCAACTGTGGCTCAGCGAGCTTAGAGATGTTGCTTATGATGCTGAAGATGTCTTGGATCAGTATGATTGTCAAGTTATCAAAACCCAATTGAAAGGAATGACAGAAGTAGCTGAAGCAGGGCTTTCTCTGAAGAGGAAACGAGTGGATGATAATGAATATGATGATGATATTTATGGTTACCAGGTATGTCTCCCTCTCCTAAATCCAATTAAAATTCTAGTTATTAGAAAGTGGGGGGATATGGTTATCGATATGTTGATCATGCATGAAAACTATGACCAGGTGTCATTACCTCCCTCTAGTTCAATTAAAATTCCCATTTCTTACAACATGGCCATGAGCTCATCAGGCCATTTATTCGTCCAATTTAGATCAATCTGAAATGAATATTCTTTGTTCATTTTCTCTTTGAGATCTACTCCTCTCTCCTTGTTCATTATTGTCAGGGGAATTAGGTCTACCGAGATGCTTTCACTCCCTTTGCGCTAACAACTGAGCTAACAGTTGGGGATTCCATAGCAATAGCTGCTCCTAGTTCCTAGTCACACACCAAGGTAAAGAGAAAAGAGACCCTTTTTCGATCTATCCCTGCTAAAGCTAAAGCCCAGTGGCCAGTGATGTTCACTTGTTCACTTCTTCTTCTGGAGTGAATTTCCCACCCGCCCCTGCTTGCCACTTCCTCTATTAGGTGTACAGGGAAAGCCATCACTTGTCCTCTTGTTAGCAGCGAGCCTACTACCGGGGAGGATAAAGAGCTAGAACTCGGTAGCGAGCCTGGTATTCGTAGATCGGACTTTTCCGGGTCAAGGAATGAGTTTACCGGATGCGAGAAATCTCCTTGCTCCGCACCTCGTTGCCTAAGAGTTCTTAAATTTGCATGATCAGTCCATAGATATTTTAGAGAAAGTTCACTGAAGTTCAGAAGAAAGAAAGATAGGGGCCGGGTTGAGATCATAAAAAATTTGATGAGATTGCAAATGATAGAAAATCACTTTATCTTAGAGAAGAAGATGCACCTAGGCGTTCTTGTTTCAATGATGTTATGAAGAGGCCATCGAGTAGTTCTCTTGTGCTTGAATCTGATGTTTTTGGAAGAGAGGAGGAATAGAGAAAGATAATTCAATTATTAATGTCTCATTATGAGCAGGAGAACATTGTAATTCCCATTGTCGGCATGGGGGGTGTGGGAAAGACGATACTTGCTCAACTTGTATACAATGATCCTGAGGTATGCCAACATTTTAGCCCAAAGGTTTGGGTTTGTGCCTCCGAACAATTTGATGTTCTGAGAATAACAAAAGAAATTGTGTCATCCATTGTGGATCCATCCCAGTACAATGATAATAATAACTTAAATTATCTTCAATGCAAACTCAAGGATGCTCTATTAAATAAAAAATTTCTTCTTATTCTTGATGATGTCTGGAATGAGAGAGCAGATATATGGGAGGCCCTACGAGCTCCCTTTTCTTGTATTGGAGTGGGAAAAATTATTATAACAACTCGATCTATGTCAGTTGCTCGCATCATGCAAACAGTGCCACCACTTCAGCTTGAATGCTTGCATGAAGAGAAGTCATGGTTATTGTTTCAAAGACATGCTTTCAGTGGTTGGGAGCTTAGTCAACAACTTGATTTTGAACAACTTGGGAGGAGAATTGCTAAGAAATGTGGTGGATTACCTTTGGCTTTAAAAGTTATTGGGGGATTTCTATGAAATGAATTTAAGGAGCAGACATGGAAGGATGTGTTAAACAATAATTTATGGGATCCCAAAGAAATTATTTTGTCTGCACTAAGGATAAGCTACAATCACTTGCCATCATATCTTAAACCATGCTTTCTCTATGCGTCTCTGTTCCCAAAGGATCATTACTTTAAGAAACTAGAATTGATAAGAATGTGGATCGACCATGGTTACATTCTGTTTACAGAAAGAAAAAGTTTATGGGAAGATATTGCTATTGAATACTTTGAAGAATTGGTGAGAAGGTCATTCTTTCAACGCTCGAAATATAAAGGATTCATTTTGCATGCTATGGTGCATGATTTAGCTCAATCTATAATGAGAAATAAGATATGTTCTTCATTAAATTTAGATGAATTGAAGAACAACCTCAAAGATCCAAAGCATGTTTTCATAAAAAACACAAAGGTTGATCAAGTTCTTTTACTTGGGGCTATAAGAACACTTTACATTGATAGACCAAATTATTTTTCTGTGGAAATTCAAAAATGTTTTTCTAAGATTCCATTCTCTCATTTGGGATGCTTGCGTGTTTTGAGATTTGATAATCCTTTCTTCGAATGCAGCTATGAATTTATAGATTTGATAGGTAACCAACAACAACTCTGTTACCTCTCAATCTATGCCTATAGAATCCAAATGAAAGAGAACTCATTATGTAGCCTCTACAAGTTACAAACAATAAGAATCCAATCATCTTATATAAATATGCTACCCCATGCAATTGGAAGACTTATCAACTTACGTCACTTGATGATTGTAAGCATGAATAATGAACTGGTGCCGAAATCATATTTCGGGAGTAAAAATCTCATTTCTTTTAATTTTAATGAAGTAAGAAATGAATTGGTTGCATCTACGTATCACGTAAGAAGAGAAGGCTTATATTCTAGTATTAGATGGTTGAAACCCCTAACAAATTTACAAAGAAGTCTGAAGCTTTGTTGGCTTGAAAATGTGGTCGATCATGAAGATGCAAAGAGTGCCAATTTGCAAAGTATGCCATATGTCGAGAGCCTAACACTTATATGGAAATATAGTAAATATGATGAATGTGCAAGGAATGATAAAGCTATTCTTGAAGGCCTCAAACCCCACACAAACCTTAAGAAGTTAACCATGGATGGCTACAATAGTAGCAGCTTCCCAAGTTGGTTTGGAAATCCGCACTTCTCCAATTTAACAAATGTAAGGTTGAGAAATTTCAAATGCAAGTTTCTTCCTCTATCTAAGCTACCATCCCTCACATCACTTAAAATTATGCTTAATAATGGGATAATTAGAATGGCGCATGAATTTTGGTGTTCTAATGCCCCTGCTGATGGTCTTGAGAATTACTCTGTAAAAGCCCATGTGGGTCTTCATTCATCTGGATATATGACAAACAAAAGTTTGCTTGAATGGAAAGAGCGTCCAATTGTGAAGAATGGTGATTTCTCAAGCCTTAAGTCTTTACACATATTTCATTGTGAAAACCTGCAACAAATATCAACCTTTCCATCAAGTCTTGTGGAATTTTTAGTGGAATCTTGCGAAAGACTTGAATATATTGTACTTCCTTATAGCTCGAGACATCTTTCTATGCTTCAAGAAGTGAAAATTTCTTTTTGTAAGAATCTCAAGTCAGTGATCAACTTGAATAATCTTCTTGGCACTCTTAAAGTTTTGAAGTTACATAATTGTTACCGACTCAAGCCCGATCCAGACGAAGACTTTGAACATTCATTTGGAAGAGTTTCATTTGAAGAAGGCTTTGCATGTGTAATTAAATGTCCAGAGATGAGAGAGTGGTGACAATGGCATGGTTTCACCTATCAAGATAAGGTATGTATAAGAAACCATTCCAATACATAATTTAGTCATATTAATTAAGCTATTTCAATATAACTTAGTCATCTCAATTTCAATATATGTGGTAACAATTTAATTACTTTTGGGGTATTATATCATTTTTTCTTATTTAAATTAATAATCTTAAAACTGAAAATGTAATTTATAAACTTTCTAAAAACCAAATTAATTATTGAACCCTTAGTTTGATATGAAATAAAGTGTAGGAAATTTTAACAATGCTACATACTACTAAATCTATTTTTTATGTATAAATAGAAAGCTCAAAAGCAGATTCTAAAAGTATTATAACATTACTAACTACACTACTTATATTAATTCTGAATAAAAAAACTCTAACAGTTTTCTAATTGTTTGCAGTATTTGAACAACTTCTTTGGTCTGGCTGCGGATATCGGTGTGCATCGTGTGGATTGGGTTGGCACCTTCATTATCTCCTTTCTATAATAAGCTTTTCTAAAATCAATCAATATTTAAAAGTTTTTTTTTTTTTTTTTCATATATATTCGATGAGGATCTTGGGATTCATTTGATTGCCTGCATGGCAATAAAAATTTTGTTTAAGAAAATAATAACTTTACTTTGACTGATCATTTTAGGCTTTAAAATAAAACTATCATCCTAAAATATGCAAAATCATCATCCTTAACCAAATAAATTAATGAATCTTCATATAGTATGATTATGAAGGATAAGAAGTTTAATATTGCTTATATTAATTAACTATAAATAACAATATCTAACACTTATTCGAATGGTTTGCAGGATTCCGACGGCTGCTCTTCTGACAAGGTATGCAAATGAAATCATCATCCTTAAGAATTAAAAAAAAATCAATGAGCTCTATATTTTAATTAATATTTAAAATATATTTTGTAAGCACCAATTAGCCAAATTAATTAATGAATCTCTCTATATATAGTTTGAATATGAAGTGTAAGAATTTTAACAAACATTGTTACTACTTATATTAATTAACTATGAATAACAAATTCTAACACTAATTCTAATGCTTTGCAGGATTACGACGACATCGTTGGCTACACGGTATGTGTATGAATTTTAAGTTTGAAAATTAAATTGTCATCAAAGAAAATTAAAAATCAATGAGATCTATATTTTAATTAAAATTCAAAATATAATTTCTAACCTTCAATTAACAAATCTTTATATAGTCTGAATATGAAGTGTAAAAATTTTAACATTGTTACTACTTATATAAGTTAAGTGTGAATAACAAACTCTAGTGGTTTGCGGGCACACATATCACTACTAGATTCCTTAGAGATGTGATACATGTATGAATTTAAAAGAAATGAGATTTATAATTTTATTAATATTTAAAATATAATTTGAAAGCTTCAATCAACCAAATTAATTAAAGAACCCTTAGTTTGATATGAAATCAAGTGTAAGTATGTTAACATTGCTACTATTTTAACTATGAATAACATATTCTAACACTGATAATTTGGTTCTAATGATTTGCAGAGTCGGAACTCGCGTTGGCGCCGGATTTTGGGAAAGGTTGTGTTGTAGTTCACTTTGCCTCTCCAAAATAAATCATTTAAAAATATTGATTTTTGATATTAAGGTGTGAATTTGAATTTCTTTAATTTCGCCTAATTACTTTCTTTTATTTTCTTTTGTTTAGCCAATTTTTTGAAGTATTATTCTTAAGCTACTAATAAATCATTTAAAATAATTTGTATGGCTTCAATCAACCTAATCAATTAAAGAACACTTATTTTGATATGAAATCAAGTGTAAGAATGTTAACATCGCTTCTACTCTAATTATGGATAGCATATTCTAATACTGATAGTTTGATTCTAATGATTTACAGATTCGACGTTGAAGCTGGCACGACTATTCGGTTAGTTCACTCAGCCTTTTCAAAATAAAGCATTGTAAAAAAATTTATTTTCGGTATTATGGTATGATTTTGATTTTCTTTAATTTAGCCCAATTAATTTCTTTTATTTTCTTTAGTTTAGCCAAATTTCTGAAGTGTTGTTCTTAAGCTACTAGTAAATCTTGAACTGAAAATTACTTTTATCTTATATAGTTTGAAATTTAGATGATATTATTATATATGGACATAAATAAATATTACTTAAATAAATAGAAAAAAGTTTTTAATATATGAATGCAGTTGATCTTTTTTATTGAGGTAGTAGTTAAAATAAACTATTGCATTTTCATCTAATTATTAAAAATATGCGGGCCAAAAACTGATTAGAAAGTCATCACATTTGACCGAGCAATTTAATTTGGACACCAAATAATAGGAAAGAATTGAAGCTCGAGTATTGCTCTATTTGTCTCCCTCCATTAATTAACTAATCGATTAACCAAATTAAATAACGAATCTTTATATAGTCTGAGTATGAATATGAAGTGTAAGAATTTTAACATTGCTAGTACTTATATTAATTAAGTATGGATAACAAATACTAATACTAATTTTAATGATTTACAGGCACGGATGGATGCAAGATTTAATATCTTAGGGAAGTGATACATGTATGAAAGTAAAATCAATGAGATTTATAATTTTATTAATATTCAAAATATAATTTGTATGGCTTCAATCAACCAAATAAATTAAAGAACACTTATTTTGATATGAAATCAAGTGTAAGAATGTTAACATCGCTTCTACTCTAATTATGGATAGCATATTCTAATATTGATAGTTTGATTCTAATGATTTGCAGATTCGACGTTGAAGCTGGCACGACTATTCGGTTAGTTCACTTAGCCTTTTCAAAATAAAGCATTGTAAAATATTTATTTTCGGTATTATGGTATGAATTTGATTTTCTTTAATTTAGACCAATTAATTTCTTTTATTTTCTTTAGTTTAGCCAAATTTCTGAAGTGTTGCTCTTAAGCTACTAGTAAATCTTGAACCTGCATGCTCGTTATAGAGGTCAAAGGCAATATATGACATTAATTTTATATTAGCATATATATTAAACTCTTCCATTGTATGATTTTTTTTAGAAAGAATTTGCCCATATGCATATAGCCTTCCCACGAGCATTTTCTGAAACTAATGATCGACTACATATCCTATGATGATACATTTGTGTTGCATATACTTATGTTAGTCACTTAGCATGAAATATTTATTGAACATATTCTAACACTGATTATGAAGTATAAGAATTTTTACTTTGCTATTATTTTAACTATGAATAAGATATTCTAACACTGATAGTTTAATTCTAAAGGTTTGCAATCTTGACGTTGGCGCAACATCGTTTAGTATTTCAAAGAGGAAATAATCGGATGTGTTGGAGCTCACTAATTAGCCTTGCCGTCCTTCTCCTATAATAAGCCTTTTAAAAAATATATCATTGTAAAATAATTATTTTTGGTATGCTGGAAGTTGTTATTTTCTTAATTGAGACTATAATTCCTCTTTATAAAGAGGTTTAATGACATGTTATTATTTAGCAATAACAATAGTTACAGCAACTTAATTAGAACATTATTTATGCGCTAAAATTCTTCTTCTTTTTTCAAGTTGAATTTGGTTGGGGGTTTGTCCTCAAATTGAGCAGATTTCATTGACTTGTGAGTTGCATCATCTTATGATATATATGAGAGGTTATTAAATCACTCTCAATTTGGTGCAGGGGTATGGGTTTAATGCAGCTTCTTTTGCAGCCATTCATTTCCTTTCCAGCTCTTCTTCTTCTCCTTGTTTCATTGAATAACAAATGTTAAAACATAATAATAACTTCATTGTTTTCTTCAATTAAGAATTTTTAATTTACGAGAAGCTGCATGCATGTATGAATCATTTGTAACTCTCACAAGAAGTATTATGCTACATGTATGGATCATTTGTTACCATTTCTATTTTTTTATTTGTTCGCTTTTATTTTATTTATGTTTTGATATGAAATTAAAATTGATTTTTTGTCTTGCTACTATTTAGACAACAAAATCTATAAAGATTTCAACAAATGAGCTATAAGATATAAAATAGTTTCTTTCTTTCTTCCACTGAGACAATCACAATAGACCCCCAACAAGATTCAAAGCTATGAACTGAACTTATAAATGGAAGCGCATTTTACTTATTTTATTTTATTTTGTTTATTTTCAGAGCTTATGATCCATTAGAATAAGTGTCATAAATTTATTTGAGAAGTTGATTGTGGATACTAGTGGTGCACATGCCATAATTAGCCTAAAGCAATGACGGGGAGCCTATTATAATTAAGACTAATATAAACAAAAAGTATAAATGGCATTAGTCATAGTTATACTAAATAAATGAAATATTTTAGACATTCAATCAATCAAATTTGATAGTTCAATCTACAACAAAAGACGTTCTCATACACCATATTTATCACTCTACAAAAAAATAGTATAAAAAGGCAACAAAAGAGTTAAAGTATTTAATGATTTTATCATTTATAGGACTTTGCAACTCAGTTACAAAACTTGCAACCATAGTAAACTATCATATCTCGCTCTCTCACTATTATTCTCTCTCTCTCTCTCTCTCTCTCTCTCTTTCTCTCTCTATCTCTATCTCTCTCTCTCTCTCTCTCTCTCTCTCTCTCTCTCTCTCTCTCTTTATTCTCCCTCGCACTCTGGGGGCTAGGGCATCGCCCTAGCTCCTCCCGGCGGCCACCTCCGCCTTTCGAGCTTGGTGCGTATCGTGCTTAAGGGAAGTTCTTTCCTTTTGATTCTTTGGTTCTGTTTTTATGGCTCCTTCCCGACTTAGAGATCCCGGCTTTTTACTTGGTTCTTCGTCTCTTTCGTTTAAAGATGCTCTTTCTGGTTCGTCTTCTTCCTCTGTTGATTTTCCTGAACTTAATGTTTCTTCGTTTATAGGCATGCCAGCTCTGTGGATATAGTAGACGGAAATCAAATCCTTGGCTGCCCCTTTTGAATTTGCTCTCGTGGGAAAATTTCCTGGTCGAAGGCCTTCTCTTGATGCCATTAGGAATTTTTTCTTTAAACTTAATGGTGAAGTTTCTATCACCGTTCTTAACCAGCAGAATGTATTGATTAAGCTCTTCAATGATTTGGATTATTGTAGGGTCTTTGCTCATAGATCTTATTTTGTGAATAACTATTTTATGAAATTGATTAAATGGTCTCCTACCTTGGATGTTGAGATCGAATCTCCTGTTATTCCAATCTGGATTTCCTTCCCGAACCTTTGGCCACATTTGTATGCTCCGTGTATTCTCCATGGCCTTGGTTTGATTATTGGCAAACCTTTGAAAACTGATAATGCTACCTCAATTGGTTCTCGCCCTTCTGTTGCGCGAGTTTTGGTTGAAATTGATTTGTCCAAACAGTTTCTGATAAAGTTTGGATTGGTCTGGTAAACTCTGGTTATGTGCAATCAGTGGTTTTTGAGGAATTTCCTGAGTATTGTGTGCATTATTCATCTTTGGGGCATTCTAAAGCTGGTTATAAAATTCTTTATCCTAATCTTTTCCCTTCTTCCCTTCATCTGTCTTCTATTGGGGGGGGGGG
>NW_021319518.1:4013334-4033820 GCF_001605985.2 Dendrobium catenatum | reverse complement strand
TGGTTGGCAACTTGGGTGGCTCATTTTTATGAGTTGGCTGCTTCTCACTATCGATTTTGTTTTCTCCCATGGATGGCCTCTCCCTGGCAACCCATTGCTGGTTTGAGTCCGCGTCTACTGACTCCCATCCATCTGTTCCTTTTTTATGCTTTTGCTGTTCTACTTGTAATCTAATGCTGTGGCCTTGTGTGGGGTCTTTTTTTTTTAATGTATTCCTTTTACCAAAAAAAAAGTACAATTGCTTGGATTATGGCTATAAATATTTTATATTGGCTATTCAATATTTTTTAAGACAATCTTGTGAAGGATGATTTTACTCCCATATCCTAAGAAAATACATTTGTAGGGTTGATCCAATCTTTATGTTAATAAAATATGTACAAAGTAAGCTCTAATGGTATTTTTTGGCTTATTAACAATCAGACTCATGAATTTAACCAAACGATAATGTTAACTTCAGTTTTTTTTTATTTGTAAATGTAATGGCTTAAATTTTAAATTTCCATTGAACTAATGAATTTGAGAATCAAATTATGGAAATTTAATAAAACTAAATTTTTTAGTCAAAACTATGTCATGATATAAGGGTGGAAGGGAAATGAATGGGTGCAAAAGAAGCTGGATGCATTTGTTACGGAATCACAGAACATGATAATTGTTGTCGATTTCACGGAAGTTTTCTTCTTCGCTGCTTCCTCATGTTCGTTTGGTAACTTTATTTTTCAGTATATTCCTTTTTTCGCCGATTGTGCTGGCATGGAGACTTCTAAGCTTAAAGACCCTGGTTTTTTTGGGGGGTTGCTCATTCGCGTTCATTTTTGGAAGCTCTTGCTGGTTCTAAAACTCCTTTTCTAGATTTGTTTCTACTTTTCGTGGCCTACCGTCTCCATGGATTTCCGATCAGGAAATCAACGAGCTTGCTGCCCCTTTTCAGTTCTCTTTAGATGGTTTTTTTCCCTCTAAAAGACCTCCTTTAGATGCTATTCGTAAATTTTTTTTCAAATTGAAGTTGAAAAATGAGGTTTCTGTTACTGTTTTGGATCCTTCTCACATTTTGATCAAGCTATCTAATGATTTCGATTACTGTAGGGTTTTCTGTCACCGTTCTTACCTAGTTTTCAATTGCTTTATGAAATTAACCAAGTGGTCACCTACTTTGGATGTTGGTGTTGAGTCGCCGGTGATACCTATATGGATTTCTTTTCCTCATCTTCTTCTTCACTTCTTCTCTCCTCGCATTCTCTTTGGTTGGGCTGGTTATTTGGGAAGCCCCTGAAAATAGACGACTGCTGTTGGTTCACGTCCTTCAATTGCTCATGTTTTATTTGAGCTTGATATAACTAAATCTTTTCCTAAGCAAGTTTGGTTAGGTTCAGAATCTTTAGGTTATACTCAAGAGGTGGTTTTTGATGAGTTTCCTCAATTCTGTGCCGTCTGTAAATGTATTGGTCACTCTCAAGGCAATTGTCGACCTACTGCACTTGTGGTTCCAACGTCTTCTTCTCCTCCTAACGCTAATTTAGATGTTGGAAATGTTGAAAATGTTATTTCTCATACGGTTGTGGAGTCTGAAAATGCTATTGCTGTATTTGCTCCCAAAGTTTTCCCTGTTGTTGAATCTCCGTCTGATACCCCTGTTGTTGGTGGGGTTTCTGTTTCTTTAACGGAAGTTAATTGTGAGGTTACTCCACCTGTTAGTGAATGCCGACCTATTACTGTTGCTGTGGAATCTGCTCCTAAAAATGATGAGCCTGTTTTGGTCTCTATTGAACAAGGTGCGTTAAATGTGATTGATCGGGATCTGGTTGTCCCAGGTTTAGCTAGGGAGGAATTGGATGTGGGTGGAGTTAATTCTATTGTTGTTACGAATGTTTTATCTCCAAATGCTTTACCCTTTTTTCCTCATATTTTGGTATCGGCTAATACTGTGGAGAATTTGATTCCTGTTGTTGCTGAGGTTGTGATTCCTTCGTCCGGTGTTGAAGTTGCGTGCAATCCGGTTGTCAATAGTTTTATTGATGTCCCTATTAATTTGGTCGATACCCGTATTATGGCTAATTGTTTAGGTGATAGTTCTAGATTGGATATTAGGAACCATCTAAATTGGTTGAATGATTCGTCGGATGGTGATTCTGAATCCGATTTTGCTGAATGTGGCTGGGATTCTCCAGATATTTGTGGGGGTTCTGACCCTGGTAATGATTTCAATCTGGTTAGGGCTAGACTTGCTTTAACTGTTGCTTCTCGTGGGATTTCCCATGGTAGAGGTCGGCGTAGACGTTAATGTTTTGGCACTCGTGGGGCTTTGGGCTATGATGTGGTCGGGGCTCGTGTCCCTGTCGTTTAGCTGGTGGCAACCTTTGATTGGATGGTCCGTGCGAGGCATCATGGACGCTGGTAGTCTTGGCCGTCTACTGAGCCCGCCTTTTTCTTTTGATGTATTTTCTTTTGCTTATTTTTATTCTCTTTGTCTCCTGTTGTAACCGTGGCTTTTTATTTTTAATAGATCTGTTTTTTTTTTTAATGATAATTGTTGTCGATTGAACAAATCCTCGCCAAAATCACCATGATGGCTACAAAATATTTATGCCCAGTCATGAAGACAAGCAAAGTTCATATTTCTTTCTTATGGTTAGAGAATAATGGAATAATAGCATGATCAATAAATTAATATTCTTATAAGAAACTATGTGATAACTCACAAGTGTCCATTCAATATTATAACAAGTCCAACCAAATCCAACTTGAAAAAGAGAAATAATAGTTAGACATAAGAAAAAAAACACCTTCCACAACACCATTTAATGTTCTAATTAAGTTGTTGTAACTGCTACTATAGCTAAATAATATGTCCTTAAACCTCTTTATAAAGAGGAATTATAGTCCGACATAAAAAAAATAACACCTTCCACAATAACAAAAATAAATATTTTATAATCATATATTTTGGAAAGGCTTATTATAGGAAGGGCGGCAAGACTTTATGAGCTCCAACACATCTTCTTATATCCTATTTCAAATACTACCGATCTGCAAAACATTATGATCAAATTATTAGGGTTAGAATGTGTTATCCATAGTTAAAGTAGTAGCAATGTTAAAATTCCTTCAAATGCTCTATAACCTTCTCAACCTACGAGTATGTGTAATCAGTGCAATTGGGACAGCATGGATATTTTTTTTAGCAAACTATATCAAACTATATAAAGGTTTATTAATTAATGGAGGGAGACAAATAGAGCAATACTCAAACTTCTTTCCTGTTAATAGTACTAATTAGTTGAACATGCAATAGTTTTTTGCCCGCATTTTTTTCATGTTTAAAAAAATAAAAAAAAAAAACAAAGCAAATATATTAAGCAAAATTCAAGGCGGTTACAACAACAAATGAAGAAAAAAAAAAGAGAAGATAAAAAACTACCAAAAAAGGACTCAGTAAAAAGGCCGATGCTCCCAGCATCCTAGAAGCCCCGCACGGACCATCCAAAAGGAGTCAGCATCGCCCAAAGAACTGTACCAATGGTTGCCACCAGCAAGGATAAAGGGATACGAGCCCAAGCCACATCATTGCCCTATCAACCAGCTCACCACCAAATCACAAAAACCAACCCGTAGAAACAGGGGAAAATACATTATACAGAAAGGTTATCTTCTCCTTCGTCCCCTCCCACAGAATCTCCCGCGAGAAGAAACTGAGATAACATGCCTATCACGAACCAAAGTAAAATCATTTTCAGGGTCGGATCCTCCACAAATATCCGGAGAAGCCAAACCACAATCCGAAAACTCGGATTCCGATTCAAATTCAGACAATCCATTCAACCAATCCATATGGTTTCGCATGTCAAATCCAGAATTTTCCCCCAAACGATTGACCAAAATATGCGTATCGACCAAATTAACTGGAACATCCACTAAAGTGTTAGAGCACACCGAATTTTCTTTCAAGTTATCCACTCGCACACTATCAGCAATATTATCCACATTAACATCCGGATTGCATGCCGCCTCAACACCTGGCGAAGGATTTTTCGATACATTATGAACACCAGGGACCACCACACCATGAACCGGAGCAACCAACTCCACAGACAGCAAAGCCTCATTAATCTGCATAGAATTCGAAACCAGAGGAGCCACCACACACATAGAATTCTCACAAGGATTCACAGAGGGAACCAAATCAACAGCACCGTCCACAAGACCAATACCATCCAACGAGGGAATAAAAGGTATATCATTAGGAGACAAAACAGTAACAGCATCCTCCGAATTATTAGCTACAACTTCTTGCACTACAATATCTTCCCTAGAGAGATTAAAGTTCACATCAACAGGCTCAATCAACTCCGGCTTCCCGAACGGGACATCCACAGGTTTAGAAATGTTTAGAGAAGGATGTAAAATAGGGAATAAATCCTTAGAATGACCTATGGAATTACAGTGCATGCAAAAATGAGGAATATCATCGAAATTTACAGTCTGAACATAGCCTGATTTCATAGAACCAACCCAAATCTTATCAGCATGTTTCTTGGTAACATCCATTTCAACAAGAATACGAGCCATAGACGGACGGGAACCGGACGCAGTAGCCATATCCGACTTGTGAGTGGGCGACCAAACAGAGAACCTAATCAAAAAAGAATCCTAGGAGAAAATAGATGAGGCCTAAGGAGGGAGAAAGAAACCTAGATAGGCACAATAAGAGAATCCACCTCAACATTCAAATTGGGAGACCATTTCACTACTTTCATGTAGCAATTTTGAACAAAATAAGATCTATGTGAAAAAATCCGACAATAATCATAATCATTCACCTGTTTAATTAAAACATTTCGGTGATTAAGCACAGTGATCGAAAAATTTCCTAACAACTTTAAATTGAAGCAAAATTTCCGAATAGCATCGCCCGAAGGTCGTCTACCCGGAAAACGGCCAACCAAAGAAAATTCAAAGGGTGTAGCTAGCGACCGGACCTCTTCCTAAGCCGGCAAGCCACGATGAGAAGACACACTTAACTCAGGGAAGGAATACGAAGAAATACCAGATAAAGCCATCTTAAACGAAAGAGGCGTAGAAGCCTCAGTTAAAAATCCGGAATCACGAAGGCGAGCAAACGCCATAAGGTAAAAACAAATACCTGAAAATCAAAGGAGAAGAAAACCCTCAAATGACGTCGAAGGGGAAAGGGCGGCGGAACCCTAACAGAGCAGAGAAAGCCACGCATTTTTTTTCATGTTAATAGTACTTATTAGTTGAACATGCAATAGTTTACTTTAATCAGTACCAGCTCCAATTTACAAGAAAAAGAAAACGGCAATTACATCAATAAAAATGATCAACTATATGCATATATTCAAATGTTTTTCTATATATTTAATTAATGTTCAATTATCTCCATATGTAATAATATCAACTAATTTTACAGGATTTTCTTAAAAAGCATTGAATATTAGTTGAGCATTAGTTTCAGAAAATGATCGTGGAAAGGCTAACTGCATATGAGCAAGTCTTTTTAAAAAAAGGAGGAAAAAAAAAAACATACAATGAAAGAATTCAACATATATGCCAATAGAAAATTTGTGACACTGCCTTTGATCTCCTAAAACAAGCATGTAGGTTCAAGATTTACTTGTTTCTTAAGAGTACCATTTCAGAAATTTGACTAAACTAAAGAAAAATAAAAGAAATTAATTAGCCTAAATTAAAGAAAATCAAATTCATACTATAATATCAAAATGGTTTATTTTCGAAAGGCTAAGTGAACTACAACATAACCTTTTCATAAAGAGCAGCACTGCAGCACGGATGTCGAGCCTTCAAATCCATAGAATCAAACAATCAGTATTAGAATATGTTATACATAGTTAAAGTAGTAGCAATGTTGACATAGTTACACTTGATTTCATATCAAACTAAGGGTTCTTTAATTGATTAGGTTGATTGAAGATTACAAATTATATTTTGAATATTAATAAAACTATAAATCTCATTGATTTTAAATTCATACATGTATCACTTCTCTAAAAAATCTAGCATCCATCGGTGTTAGAATTTATTATTCATAGTTAATTAATACTAATAATAGCAATATCAAAATTCTTATACTTCATATTCAAACTATATATAAAGTGATTTGTTAATTAATTTTGTTAATTGAATTTAGAAATTATATTTTTAATATGATTTAAAATTTAGATCTTATTGATTTTTAATTTTCAAGGATGACGATTTCAATTTCAAGCTTAAAAAATCATATACATACCGCATTAGAAGAGCCGTTGTTGGAATCCTGCAAACCAGTAAAATTAGTGTTAAAATTTGTTATTCATAGTTAATTAATACGAGTAATAACAATGTTAAAATTCCTTCACTTCATAATCAAACTATATAAAGACTTATTAATTTATTTGGTTAATTTAAGTTTAGAAATTATATTTTGATTTTACATTTTTTAGAATTATTGTTTTATTTTAAACAAATTTTTTTGTCGCCATACATGCAGGCAATCAAATGGGTCCAAAGATCCTCATCAAATATGTAAGGGAAAAAAAATACTTTTTAATGATTTATTTTATAAAGGCTTATTATAGAAAGGGGATAATGAAGGTGCCAACCAATTGCTCCTACCATAGGCGGGGGGGTGGGGCAAGCCTCGTTCTATATATTCTTTTAAAGTTATTTATTAAACCAGAGAAGTTACAAACATCTTTTTCTGGACATATGAAAAGCATCAATGGTTCGTTTTTCCTTCTGCTCCTCTCTCACCCCCTTACTAAGGAACTTTTATTTTATCCGGTGAACGTACGCTCCTCTACGTTCGGTTTTAGATCAAAACAGCGCAATACCGAGTTTTTTGAGAAAACTCGGTACTCGGTACTCGGTATTGCGCTGTTTTGATCTAAAACCGAACGTAGAGGAGCGTACGTTCACTGGATGTAATAAAAGTTCCTTACTAAGATTGTCCGGGACAGATGTTTATGTCTTCTAAGCTCTAAGGACCAAGTTACTTGCATTCTTAATTTCGATCTTATAGTTTCTCTTGGCTCCGAAAATGAGACGACAAATGAAACTATGTTAATGTATTCTAACCTTTCAAATGAGACGGCAATCAGAACTATTTTAATGGCAAAAAAAGGTTATTAATATCGAACAGCCAGCGCCCCTCTTGGCTCCGCAACTGCTCCAGGTTATCAATATCATCGAACTGCAAACAATCAGAATACTGTTAGAGTTTTTGTATTCACAATTAATTAATTAATATAAGTAGTAATAGTTAGTAATGTTAGAATACTGTTAAAATCTTCATTTGAATTTTTTTATACAGAATTAATATAATTAGTAGTAGGTAGCATTGTTAAAATTCCTATACTTTATTTCATATCAAACTATGTAATGGTTCAATAATTAATCCGGTTTTTTGTGGAGGTGGCAAAAAGGGTAAGAGTAAATAAAAAGAAATGTAGTTCCTTAAAAAAAAAAAAAAAACGAACGTGCAGATTAACTAGTAGCATAAGGGCTGCACTTAAATTTTTTTGCTAAATTAAAGAAGATAAAACAAATTAATTAGGATAAATTAAAGAAAATCAAATTCATACTATAATATTGAAAATAAATATTTTAAAATGATTTATTTTTGAAAGGCTAACTGAACTGCAACACAAACATTTTTAAATTCTGCGCCTCCTCGGTCTATACAAATCGATCATTAGAGCTAAATTATCAATGTTAGAATATGTTATTCATAGTTAAAGTAGTAGCAATGTTAAGAAACTTATACTTGATATTATATCAAATTAAGGGTTCTTTAATTAATTTGGTTGATTGAAGCTTAGAAATTATATTTTTAATATTAATAAAATTATAAATCTCATTGATTTTAAATTCATACATGTATTACTTCCCTTAGAAATCTAGCATCCATCTATGCCCCATAAACTATTAGAATTATTGTTAGAATTTGTTATCCATGCTAAATTAATATAATTTGTAGTAATGTTTAAATTCTTGCACTTCATATTCAAATTATAAATAGAGAGATTTGTTAATTAATTTTGTAAATTGATGGTTAGAAATTATATTTTTAATTTTCAAGGATGACAGCTTCATCTTTAAACTTAAAACTCATACACATACCTTGTCGGAAGAGTCTTCATCAGAATCCTGCAAACCATTAGAATTAGTGTCAGAATTTGTTATTCATAGTTAATTAATACAAGTAATAGCAATGTTAAAATTCTTCCACTTCATAATCAAACTATATATATAGATATTCATTAATTTATTTGGTTAAATTATGTTTAGGATGATTGTTTTATTTTAAACAAATTTTTTATTTACATGCAGCCAATCAAATGAGTTCAAAGATCCTCGTCGTCGTCGAATATGTAAGGCAAAAACAATACTCTTATTATAGAAAGGAGATAATGAAGGTACCAACCTGGTCCTCGAGCATAGCCCTAATAAACGCTGATTCCTGCAAACAATCAGAATACTGTTAGAGATTTTTTTTTTTTCCTCACAATTAATTAATATAAGTAGTAATTGTTAGTAATGTTAGAATATTATTAGAATCTGCATTCGAGTTTTTTATTTTTATTTTTTAATACAGAATTAATATAATTAGCAGTAGGTAGCATTGTTAAAATTCCTACATTTTATTTCATATCAAACTTTGTAATGGTTTAGTAATTAATCCGGTCTTTAGAAAGTTTATAAATTATATTTTCAGTCTTAAGATTATTAATTTAAATAAGAAAAAAATGATATAATACCCCAAAAGTAATTAAATTTTAAGCACAAAAATTGAAATTGAGATGACAAAATTATATTGACATAGCTGAATTAATATAACTAAATTATGTATTGGAATGATTTCTTATACATACCTTATCTTGATAGGTGAAACCATGCCGTTGGCACCACTCTCTCATCCCAGGACAGTTAAATACAAGTGCAAAGCCTTCTTCAAATGAAACTCTTCCACATGGATGATCAAAGTCTTCATTTCGATTGGGCTTGAGTTCGAAACAATCTACTAATTTCAAAACTTTAAGAGTGACAACAAGATTGCTCAAGTTGATGACCGACTTGAGATTGTTGCAAAAAAAAATTTTCACTTCTTGAAGCCTTGAAAGCTGTCCTGAGCTATAAGGAAGTGCAATATATTCAAGTCTTCCACAGGATAGCACATAAATTATCTCAAGACTTAATGGGAGGATTGATATATGTTGCAGTTCGAAGCAATGCATTATGTGTAAACACTTAAGGCTCAAGAAATCTTCATTCTTCTCCATTAGCTGCCCTTTCCATTCAAGCACATTTGTTCTTGTCATATATTGAAATGAACGAAAATTGTAATTCTCAAGGCAACCATGAGAGGCATTATAACACCAAAAATCTTGCCCCATTCTAGTTATCCCATTATGAAGCATAATTTTAAGTGATGTGAGGGATGGTAGCTTAGACAGAGGAAGAAACTTGCATTCTTCATTGCTGTAAAATTTTTTCAACTTTATTTTTGTTAAATTGGAGAAGTGAGGATTTCCAAACCAACTTGGGAAGCTGCTTCTATTGTAGCCCTTTATGGTTAACTCTTTAAGGTTTGTGTGGGGTTGGAGGCCTTCAAGAATAGCTTTATTATTCCTTGCACATTCATCATATTTACCATATTTCCAGATAAGTTTTAGGCTCTCGACATATGCCTTACTTTGTAAATTGGCACTCTTTGCATCTTCAAGATCGACCACATTTTCAAGCCCACAAAGCTTTAGTCTTCTTTGTAAATTTGTTAAGGGTTTCAACCATCTAATAGTAGAATATGGACCATCTCTTCGTACATGATATATAGATGCAAACAATTCCTTTATTACCTCATTAAAACCAAGAGTAAGGAGATTTTCACTCCCAAAATATGATCTCGGCACCAATGTTTGATCATTGGTTACAATCATCAAGTGACGTAAGTTGATAAGTTCTTCCATTACATTGGGTAACATATTTATATGATATGTTTGAAGTATTAATGTTTGTAACTTGTAAAGGCTACATAGTGAGTTCTCTGTCATATGGATTGTACTTGCATTGATAGAGAGAAAACAGAGTTGTTGCAGGTCACCTATCGAATCTATAAATTCATAGCTGCATTCAAAATAAGGTACATGAAATCTCAAAACACGCAAGCAGCGCATACAAGAGAATACAATCTTAGAACAACTATTTGGATGATGTTCCACCATAGAGAAATAATGTAATTCACAAATGTAAAGTGTTCTAATATTCCCAAGTTGATGAATTTGATCAACCATTTTATCTTCTATGAATATATGCTTTGCATCTTTGGAGATATTCTTCAATTCATCAAAATCTAATGAAGAACATATCTCATTTCTAGTTATAGATTGAGCTAAATCATGCACCATATCATGCAAAATAAATCCTATATTATATTTTGAGCATTGAAAGAATGACCTTCTCACCACGTCTTCAAAGTATTCAACTGCAATATCTTCCTGTAAACATTTTCTTTCTGTGAGCTGAATGTAACCGTGATCGATCCACATTCTTATCAATTCTAGTTTCTCAAAATAATGATCCTTTGGGAACAGAGATGCATAGAGAAAGCATGGTTTAAGATATGATGGCAAGTGATTATAGCTTATGATCAGTGAAGACAAAATAATTTTTTTGGGATCCCATAAATTATTGTTTAATACATCCATCCATGTTTGCTCCTTAAAATCATTTTGTAGAAATCCCCCAATAACTTTTAAAGCCAAAGGCAATCCGCCACATTTCTTAGTAATTCTCCTCCTGAGTTGTTGAAAATCTGGATGTTGATCAAGCTTCCGACCATGGAAAGCGTGTCTTTGGAACAATAACCATGACTCCTCTTCATGCAAGCATTCAAGCTGAAGAGGAGGGGACACCATTTGCATGATGTGAGCAACTGACATAGATCGAGTTGTTACAATAATGTTTCCCACTCCAATATCAGAAAAGGGGGCTCGTAAGGCCTCCCACTTATATGCTCTCTCATTCCAAACATTATCAAGAATAAGTAAAAATCTTTTGTTTGATAGAGCCTCCTTAAGTATACAATGAAGATCCTTCAAGTTATTTTTATCATCGGGGATAGTTGACTTGGTAATAGATGACACAATTTCTTTTGTTATTCTCAAAACATCAAAGTGTTCGGAGACACTGACCCAAACCTTAGGGAAAAAATGCTGGCATACCACAAGATCATGATATATAAGTCGAGCAAATGTTGTCTTCTCCACACCCCCCAAGCCAACAATGGGAATTACAATATTCTTCTTCTCATAATGAGACAATAAAAGTTCAATTATCTTTTTCTTATCATCCTCCCTTCCAAAAATGGGAGATTCATCTTGATAAGAACTACTAGGTGGCATCTTCATAACATCGTTGAAATTAGTCCGCCAAGGTGCATCTTCTTCTCTAAGATAAAGTGCTTCTCTATCATATTCAATCTCATCAAATTTCTTTATGATCTCAATGATCCTCATGGTCATGCCACAAGAAATGGGAATTTTAATTGAATTAGATGGAGGTAGTGATACCTGATCATAGTTTTCATGCATTATCAACATATTTATAAACATATCCACTCACTTTTTAATAACTAATATTTTAATTGAATTTTGGAGTGGAAGACATACCTTTAGAGAAGATTGTGCTTCAGCTGCTGCTGTTATTCCTTCCACTTGAATTTTGATAACTTGATAATCATATTGATCCAAGACATCTTCAACATCACAAGCAACTTCTCTAAGCTCGCTGAGCCATAGCTGGATAACCTTCTCATTGATCTCCCTCTCCTCGGCATCATGAATGACTGCCTGAATTCTTCGTATCATCCTCGGCAATCGACTCAAATCCTCCATTAATCTTTTTTGGATCGAATTAACTTCGGCAGCATTTACATCTTCTTGTGCTATGGATGATGAGGAAGATGCATCCAGTGAACTAAAGGTAGGCATAAACTGAGATAACCTTTCCAAGGAAGACAATAGGTTGGAGATGATCAAAGAAGTTGTTCTTGCCATCTACAAACACTTAGCTCAAGAATCGATGAAGCTTCAATGTGGATTGATGATGATTCAGAGCAGATGAAATTATGAATTTTGAGTGATTAGCAGAGGGCAAGTCAATTCAGAGGTCTTTCATTAGCCCTTAAGACCTCCAACGATGTAGATGATAACAGTAAACTAAAACAAAATCATGAAAGGACCAACAAAGACCTTGACTTTAATTCCATCAATAATTTTGAAAACAACAAGTTTTAATATTACAATATTGAACACCACTTTTTGCTCTCGCATTCATTGCAGGCACAGCTCCTTTTCTTCCCTTGTGAGCTAGGTGGCGAATAATAAAGAAAGAGAGCACATGAGCAGATTCTTTTTGCTGTTCTCTTTTCTTTCCTATACTGTTAACGTTTTGTTTTTGTATGTTGGCATGTGTTTTTTATTGTTTTTTCTTTGAGCAGCTTTCACTTGTAATTTTTTCTTCATCAATAAATTGGGCATATTGCCCCAAAGTTTCCCAAAAAAAAAAAAAATTAGCACAATTAATGGCCATAGCTTTTTCCTCTCACATGCATTGCAGACACAGCTCCTCTCTTCCCATGTGGAGTTACACAGCATTGCATCCAATAGCTTTGTTGGTAGGTGGCGAATAATAAAGAAAGAGAAGGACGAAAAAATATTAGGTGCGGAGTGCAGACGGGGGAGCACCGTCTGCACACACACAGGGTACCAAGCGGTACCTAGTGGTACCCAGCGGTACCGAATGGTACCTAGCTGGATTTTATACTAGTGTGCGGATGGTTCTCCCCGTCTGCACTCCGCACCTAATAATTTCTCGAGAAGGACAGCACATGGCCCCACCTTCTTTCTTAAATTATCCTTTTGATATTTATTAAATTATACTCTAATATATATTAACTATAATAAAAATTGTAATTAAATCTTTTTATGTAATAGTAAAAATATAAATATAATTAAATATAATTTTATATTGGTCTATATTCCAAACATCCAAATCATTATTGAAGCGGTCTAATTGAGACTATTGGCGTCAAAATCAGCAGAAATTATTATGTGCGTGATTCAGACATAACTTGCTTTCGGACTCCAACCAAGACATACCACATAATTCTGTGCACATAATACTATGCACAATTTGCACAAAAGCTTCTATTTTGAGTGATTTTGACATGTTTTTTTATTATGTATTTTAAATAATTAAACATTAATATTAATATTTTAGATGTTAGATATGTGAATAATATAAAATAAAGTGGAATGTATGTAAATCTCCCAATTATTCTTTTTCTTTGAAGGAGTCAGGAAAAAAAAAGTTTAGTGGCATTAATGCAAAGAAATTTAATCATGAATATATATATATATATATATATATATATATATATATAAAGGAAATATATTGATAATAAAATCCGGTTACATCATATGTAGACATACAACAAATAAAGCAAAGATAAAACTGATGAGTACAATAAAAGATTTGGCTCAGCAAACAGCCAAGACTTCCAGCATCCCTGGAGCCTCGCGCGGACTATCCAGTAAGGTGGGAATCGAAAACCGACCCGAGAGCCACCAGCATTCCGAGAGCCACACCAAAGGTTGCCACAGCTAAACACCAGGGACGCGAGCCCCGACCACATCATTGCCCATATTATCGCATCAGCCAAAAGAAAAAAAACATGAAACCCAATAGATAAAGAAGAGAAATCAAAAGCTAAGAAAACATTAGCGTCTACGGCGGCCTCGGCCGCGAAGTCTCCCCTGAGAAGCAACAATTAAATTAGGTCGCGCACGAACTAGTGTGAAGTCGTTACCAGGGTCCGACCCCCCACAAAATTTCGGAGAAGCCAAGCCACCTTCTGAGCAATCTGATACATAATCACCATCCGACGACTCATTCAACCAATTAAAGTGGTTCCTAATGTCCAAACCAGACAAATCCCCAACCTGATTTGCCAAAAAATTCTAATCCACTAAATTCACAGGAACTTCAATTAAATTATTGATAACCGGGTTACATACAGCCACAGTATCAACCCGAGTAGTGACCAAAGGTGCAACATTAACAGTATCCGACGAGTGAAACGGCATAGGATTCATACTCGGAATTGGTATAGTAGTAGGAAAGAAAGGAATCGCATTTGGGGATAAACCAGCAGTAGTCCCGCTAGCCTCCATTCCACCAGAATTCACTATAGCTACATTTGACTCCACCAGATCAGACAGAAGCTCATTCAAATCATTTTGTGCAACATTAATAGGTACAGGAAAGGGGTCTGCCGATAAAGGAACAACAGGAGACTCAATAGCATTCGTGATAGGTGAACACTCACCCAGAGCAGGACACACAGTATCATTAAAAACCTCCACCGCGACAGATACCCCCCCACAAACAGGGGTAGCAAACGGCTCTACAGCAAGAACATTCTCAGGAATGATAACCTTATTCAACATCTCACACTCCAGAGCAATCTTAGAAACACGCTCAGCCACTATGCTAACAGGCGCTAAAGGAGGGTTGGGAAAATTTTGAATCACAGGAGCAACAGGTTTGCAATTACCATGTACATACCCGATACACTTACAACCAGCACAGAATTGAGGAAATTCATCTAAAACAACCTCTTGAGTATAACCTAAAGATTCAGATCCTAACCACACTTGTTTAGGATAGGATTTAGTTATATCAAGTTCAACTAACACCCGGGCAATGGAAGGGCGAAAACCAATATTAAATAATATTGTTCAAGTTTTAATATTACAATACTGAACACCACTTTTTGCTCTCGCATGCATTGCAGGCACAGCTCCCTTTTTTTTCCGTTGTGAGTTAGGTGGTGAATAATAAAGAAAGAGAGCACATGACCAGATTCTTTTTGCTGTTCTCTTTTCTTTCCTACACTGTTAACGTTTTGTTTTTGTATGTTGGCATGTGTTTTTTACTATTTTTTCTTTGAGCAGCTTTTACTTGTAATTTTTTCTTCATCAATAGATTGGGCATATTGCCCCAAAGTTTCCCAAAAAAAAAAATTAGCATAATTAATGGCCATAGCTTTTTCCTCTCACATGCATTGCAGACACATCCCGGGTGTTAGTTGATCTTGATATTAATGATACTTGTTCACCAATATTAAATGATACTATTCATGAACATAAACAAACCGAATGCTAGTTGTTCAAGCTTGTTTAGTATTTATCAAAAGTGTTTAAGCTCATTCATTTACCATATCAAACGAACATGAATGAGTTCTTACCTAGCCGAAAGAGCCATGAGTAGCTCATCGTACACTTGGTTTATTTGCAGCCCTAATTTAACCTCTGAAAAGTGAAGTTTAAATTTTTATGGCATTCCTTGATGGATGAAACAATATCTATATAGAATACGCTTATAATTAAAATGAGCATCTTGATGATAGATTTTGATATTATTGAAGTGTATAAATGTTTAAAGAAAATTACATTATCAAGGATATTCATACAAACCGTTCAATCAAGTAGTTTTTTTTTTTTTTGTCAAAATGAAACCTGTCAACAACATGAATGCCAGCACCCAACATTATTACCATCTCCAAAGTATTTCATCACAAGCAATGCTGACATACATTGTTGCCACCAATATTAATGCCCTCCATCACTAACAAAACCAATTGGCACTACCTCTAACAAGGTTGATGCCCGACGTAGCCTGCAAGACTAATGCTTCCCTTCAACACCACTTTGATGTCTTACATTGCCACTAACAACACTTATTGTCATTAGCAAGGTTGAAGCTCACCATTGACACCATCACTGACACCAATTGTCGATAACTGCCATCAACATCGATGCAAATGAAAAATATTGCGAGCAAGGCCAATCTCCAATGCTGACACTAAAATTGAATACTGATGTCGCTAAGAACATCGACATCCAACATCACAAATAAAGCTAACGCTCAACATGTGCACCAATGTCAACGTATATCATCACCAATAAGCCCACAATAAAGTTAATAAATAATTTTAAATCATAAAATGTTGCTTTAGCTTGGGATACTGCAATGGACATGCCAATGAAAACTTGTAGTAGGACGATGTAGGTTTCGTTTAGGAAAGCTTTCTTTTTGCTTTCTAAAGCTGTTTTTTAGTATAAAAATTTTATGTACTAGAAATTTTCGCACTATAAAACTACTTTAGAAAGTAAGAAAACTATTCCTAATGAAGCTATAGTCGTACTATTTAACTTTTAGTAATAGTACCAACTGCTAAGTCTTGCTATTGAACCTTAGATAGCTTTAATGTCTATGAAGAAGTTTTATTGCTCGATGAAGGAAATATACTCAATTATGTGTCTTTTTTTTTCATAAAAGCCCACGGAAGAGGTCTGCTCGTTAATAACAAAACAGGATTACAAGTCCTTAAAGGTTACGAAGCCCTCTAAAATACATCAATAGAAATAAAACCAATGAGCCTCAAAAACCAACTAATTACAAAAACAATTCAAAACCAAATAAAAAATAGTTAGTAGAAGCTTCGAAGCCACCAACATCCAGATCATGCATCATACAAAGTAGTTCCTGCAAAAAATAAAGAGGAGGCAGAGATGGACAAAAACGAGAAAGCATAAAAATAAGTCTAAAAGACATCCACCACAACACCAAAACCGCCTTGAATCCAACGGAGAACAAATCCCCTAAGTCAAGCCAAAAAAAAACCTCAGCACCCATCTAGCTAACTAGAAGAAGATTACCTCTTCCTCAATTTTTGCCTACTGCTTACTTCTACCATGAGAGAAGCTTTTATGAATTTTACTACTCACATTTAAACTATATAAGTCATGAAACTCCTCTGACGGCTCATCCAAACCCTCTCCAACTTCCCCACAAGGCGAAGAACCATACCCATCCAGCCAATCATATTGATCCACACTGTTTTCGATCAGTCACATTTGAAGACAAAAAGACCTTCAATTGATTGGAAGACAAGCTCAGTTGGCACATCGACACAAGGCACCTTCTCCATCCCCCTCAATTTACCGATTAAACCTACTGCAACAACAACATTATCAACGCATTCCACATGCACATCAAAAACCATAACAGCCATAGAATCATCAATGTTACAAGCCACAAGATCAGAAGAAATACAATTACCACTAAAATTTATAAAAACAACATGTTCATTTCCAACATTAGATAAAATGGGACTAGAACAGACGTTAAGTAAACAATTATTAGCTTCCAATACCTCCGTAACACCCACATGGATCACTTAATTAGTAGACACTGGCATGATCTAAATCAGCCCCCATAACAGTCGACTGACTATCCCCAACAATAGGAGCCACATCGGTTCTAGAATGAACGCACAATCTTCTTCACTAGCACCTAATGGATCACCAATACTCCACAAAGCGCAGCAGTCAAAAGCCCATTCAAAACATTAACATCTTCCACCACCAAATTATTAACAGGCAAAGCAAGAGTAGAATTATGAATAACAACATTAAGCCGATTATCCTTCACAATAATAGCTTGCCCATTAGAATTATTAAGAGAATTAACAATAAGAGGAACATCAACCTCATTTCTATCTAATGCTAACCTTATTCAAAATAGCAGAAGCATTCCCAACAATATTTTCCTCACTCTTAGAAGGATTAGAAGTAATCCCATCAGACAAAATCGGATTAGCATTAGATTTCGGAACAGGTAATGGGGAAGAAGAGTGGACGTTACACTCACCCCTAAGATGACTAAGACACTTGAACGAAACACAAAATGAAGGAAAATCCTCCATATGAACCATTTGAACATACCCTGCATTCTCAGGCCCAAGCCATATTTTATCTGGATAGGTTTTTCTGATGTCCAGTTCAACTAAGTCTCGTGCAAGAGATGGAGTAGAACCAACAGAAGTGGCACCATCGACTTTCATGGGTCGACCAAACATAGAACCCATAGCATGAAGGATCCAAGGAGAAAAAAGATGGGGTCCTATATTGGGGAAGGGGACCCAAATTGGAATCACCGAAGATTCAAAACCAATATCCAGAGAAGGGGACCATTGAATGCATTTCATGAAACAATTATTCACCAATAATGATCTATGGAAAAAAAACTCTACCATAATCAAGATCATTAGATTACTTAATCAGAACATGCGACTGATCAAGAACAATAACAGAGAAATCGGCATTAAACTTCAAGTTGAAAAAAAAAACTTATGAATTACATCCAAAGAAGGTTGGTGAAAATGAAAAAAAAATCAGCCAAAGCAAATTTAAAAGGAACTGCAAGAGCTAGTATTTCTTCCTCTGAGATCCACAAACAAGGAAAACCATGAAACAAACACTACCGGAGCTCAGGAAATACAATTGAGAGAGAACTAGAAAGGGAATCCACAAAAGATTAAGATTTGAAGGATCCATGCAAAAAATCGTGATCACTAACTCGTTTAACAGCCATTCCGACCGCGAACGGCCGGAGGTGGAAAAGACGAGGAAGCCAAACCGGAAAGAAAGGAAAATACAACCCAGAAAAAAAAGAAGGAAAAGAATAGCTTCCTTGAAACCTCTTGCAAGAGGCGCCAAAAAGATTTTCTTTGACGAAAGAGGTAGAACTCCCCTGAAAATCCCTGAAGAGGCTACTAGGGCAAAGCCCTAGTAGAGCGAGGATGCATCGAGGCCGGAGTCCAAGCGAGAAGAAAGTACGTTACTTTTTATGTATCGTATTGACTCAATTGTGTGTCATTAGTAAAAAGAAACTTCGTTAGGAGAAGAGAAAGATGAGTATTTTTTTTAAGATGAATATAAATATAGTATATATGTCTTGATCAAACACAAATCTCAAGGCAAATTTGATCTGAAAAGTTCTAAAATTAAATTTGGGCGATCCTAACTCTAATTTGAGCAAACTTATAGTTGAAATGAACGTATCTAAAAGAAAAACCCAACGACACTTAATTCAACCCAGTGCAAGCCCAAATAATTGTGAAAGTGAATTGGCAAATTTGAAAGGAATATATATGTTTTAGCACCTATGAATTTTACTAAAAGGTTTGCATAAATTAAAATTACAAGGAAAATTGACCATTTATGTTTTAGCACCTATAAATTTTACTGGTAAAATGGTTGTGTAATTTTAATTCATCTTAGTTGGAATTGCATCATGTAGATAAATTTATGATTTATCAGTATTAAATCAGGCACCTAATATTAGTTTTTATTATTTTCTAGAATCCTCTAGGGGAATTGGTAAGGTCCAAAGATGATTCTATCATCAAACATCAATTTAAATGAAGAAATAATAAGCACACAAAATAAATTTTATTTTTTGATAACGAGAGTGATGAGCACACAAAATCCAACAACAACAACAAGAAATTTAGAGCATAAATATATAATAACATTCTAATTAATTTGTTGTTATATGATTCAATTATAACATATCTTTAAACCTCTTTATAAAAATGAATTATAGTTTTATAGACGCAAATTAATAACACCTTTCAAATTTTGCTAAATAAAAGAATGTTAAATTATTTCAAAATGATGTTGTTTTAGAAAGGCTTATTATAGGAAGTAGGAAATGAAGCTGCATGCATTTATCTATCTTCTCCCAAATCCAAAATGTGAGTGAAGAGGAAGATAGATAAGAAGAAGATGTATATTGAGATAGAGGGAGGAAGAAAATGAGAAATAAGATGGGATTAAAAGTTACTTTCAATAAAGGGAATGAAAAATAAAAAGCTTTGCTATCGCGACTATTAACCAATGAAAAAGAAAAACAAATTGAGGGTGAGGAAGGAATCTCTTCTAAAGATTATTGTAGAGAGAACCCAAAGGAATATATGAGGAGAAAGGGCTTGATTGGTGCAATGGTAGAAACCAGAGAAGGATTATGGTGCCCCAACACCTTTGCTCTTCATAATTATGAGTCCAATGAAATTAAGAGGCATCATGTTTTAAACTATGATAGCTTCTGAATGGATAAAATGCATAATTCATGTGATTCAAGATAATGTGGGTTGGGTCGCACAAAAGGTTTAGATCAATTTGATGATTCAACTTGGCCTGGTTTGGCTTGGTTCAAATTATTTCAACAATATACCCAAGAGAGCTTTGTTATCAATATTTCCATTCATAATGATAATACAAAAGAAAGGTTCAAGTCCAAACTTGCCTTGGCTTCGCTTGTTTGTTAGGATAAGATAGTTTACTATGAACTAAAGCTGCAAGTTTTGTTGCTGTGTTGCAAGTCCTTAAATACTTAAGATGTTTTGTTGCCTTTTTAAACTAATTTTTTGTAGAGTGATAAGCATGGTGTATGGGAACATCTGTTGTTGTAGATTGAGCTATCCAATTTAATTCCTTGAATGTCTAATATATTTCATTGATTTAGTATAATTATGACTAATATCATTTATACTTTTT
>NW_021319518.1:3973581-4011061 GCF_001605985.2 Dendrobium catenatum | reverse complement strand
ATAGATCAGTATGACGATTCTTTTTGGGGGGGGGGGGTGCAAAATACCCAAAATATTCATAAATTTCCCCTCTAAATATTAAAAAAAATAATTAGGGTGGGCAAATTCCTTGGTGGATCTGACGATGCTCTTACTAGTGAGAATATATGTGACAGTACAGTAAGAGAATAAAACGTCTTAGCAATGTACGTATATCCGGCACACCAATAATATCACAATGAGAATAGTTGTCTATTTGAATCTAACAATTTATTACTTTGTTCATGTCATTTTGAAAATAGTAGACGGCTTAATAATTTTCTATTTAATTTGTGATAAACCAACTTATCCTAAATTTTTTAGAGAAAGAGAGAGAGAGAAGTGGAACTCTTATCATCCTCTCAGACAAATAAATCTGTCATCTTGCCAGCGTGAGCCAGCAAGCATCAAATTTTAGAATCTTGTGGGTCAGCAGCCGCGCTTGCTTCTATATATAGCTTTTATATAATTTTTTTTGGAGATTTACATACGTTCCTCTTTATACTATTCTATTTATATATTTAATATCTAAAATTTTAATATTACATAAATACCACCAATAGTTCATTTTCATATCAAATATGAGTGGTAAAAATGAAATTTATGAGTGGTAGGAAAGAAATATGAGTGATATATTTGATATTAAAATAATATAGGATTTATGTATGTATTATTAAAATTTTGAGAGTTAGATATATAAATAGGACTATATAAAATGGTATGTATGTAAAATTTTCATTTTTTTTTTTTTTGACAAGTTGAGCTACTCGAATGCGGGATCATGCAGAGGCACGAAAATCCTCAACCATCATGCCACCGCATTTGCCGCTGTACAATTTTATTATGTACAAACTTTGAAAATAAAGCAATCTTAAAATAAAAAAAAAATAAAAAAAAGACAATGATTTTACCCTTGCGCTACTTTAGCAGGTCATTTCGCTATTATCTCAATAATCAAGATGCTTAACCTTTACTTAAGGGCCGTAAGGGTCAAAGGAGCCATTTTTAATGCAATGATCGTAATTAGTTTAACTATAAACTTTCATTTGTGACATCAGAAGAAAAGACCTGAAGTTGTAGATAAGACAGCGATGTTCTTTAATTAAATTTTAGTATATCTTTACCTGCCATGAGCTGGTACTGAATAGACAGAACTGCCAACCACCAAGGTTTCGTCTGAGCCTGCTAGACTTATAAAGATAAGGCAAATTATAAGGGAAAAAAATGTTCAGCAATAAATATGTTTATAGATAATATACTGTGTCAATCATAACAGTAGTGCTACGTTTGTAGGTTTGAATTGCTATTGTTAAGACTTTGAATATCAGCTGATAAGAAATTATATCCATGATCATGAAAATTTTAAATTTAAGCTAGCTTAAACTCATTTGTTTACCAAATACCAACAATAATATTGATCGAATAATAAATTTAATAAGCTTAAGCTAAAAGTTTTTAAATTATTTAACTGCAAAATTTTGAACACCAAGAAGCAAAACCAATGTAATCTTTAACACGCCAACAAGAGTTATGAGAAAGACATTTAACACACATCCACTTCTTTTTAAATTAAAAAAGAATGATTTTTTAGTTAGTTAGTGCCAACACTTTCCCTCGCTTGAATATTTATAACTAGTATTTTCCGATTTTTCCAAGAGTAAATTGATGATTTTGTAATTCAGTCATAATTTCATTACTTGGAATTCTCACATGTGTAGATATGAGTTCAACTATATTATCAAAGTATTGCAAGTACTATAGGAAAATCAACTTTTTGATGTGGAAAAATCTCCACAAAACAAAGGGAATCTGTCGCAAATCCTTGCTTGCGGCAGATTTGCGATGGAATTGATTTTGCAATGAAAACATACGTTGCAAAAGTATTTGCAATGAAATGGATCCATCGAAAATATTTTATGGAAATGTGGCATAACGTATATTTCTCCGCAAATTGCAGCTGAATTTTCGTAGTACTTTGCGAGGAAAAACCGTCACAAAATCGCTGCTATTTGTTATAGATATTTCTGTCGCAAATAGTGATACTCGTTCATGGTATCAACATTTGCGTCGAAAATTCCACCTCAAATCTGTTGGAAACCTATAACATAAATTTAAAAAAAGACACGCGTCTATCTGCTATTGAGCTTCTCAACAGTACAAATCCAAATAGTTTAAAATTCTACAAATCCAACAATAATCTAATGTAGTAATAAAAAGCAATAATATTCCAACAATAATAAAAATCTATTGTATGTATACTAATAAATAAAAAAAAGAAATTACTATATGTATGCTAACATGTAAAACAAATCTACTGTATGCGAATAGGGTGATTCACATTTATCTCATAAATATAAATCATTAGGTGATTCACTTTCATCTGATGATACCACATCCTCACTACTAACATTTTCAATATTCTTCTCAATGTCTAAGGCCAACTCCTCTAACTGCAACTCAGTTTCAATAGATACAATTAGATCATATACATTATTAGCAAGCTCTTTAAAGTTTGACATACACTCTTCTTGATGTGCTGCTGGTATTGATGCAATATTCTCAATAACATCCCCCAGTTTAGTTTTGATGACTACAATGCAATCTTACTTACCCTACAGTCTACTTAGATAGTTAGCAAAGAATACTTGGGTAGCCTGACTAGCAAAGAAAATTAGGTTATATTTTACATATCTTCTACCTCGATTTACTTGTGTAATAACATAAAGCGTATATACCCTAGTTCCTCTATTTTGCACATGGATTAAACCAATCACAATTAGAAAGATTCAAATTGCTCCATTCATTTTCCAACCTTCACACCAAGCTTTGATTTGAAATTTGTAACCGTTGATAATAAAAATTGGTAAACATTTTACTATTCTCATAGGTCGCCCAAGCTAGATTCATTAGTCCTTGCTCTTACAAATTTAGGGCTTCATTGTGGACCTTATTGGTGTAAAAGGTGTAGTATGTTATTATCATTTTTACTAAGTTAATTGAATAGATATAAGGTTGTAGTGACTTGTCAAAATATATAACGTTTTTAAGAACCAACTTAGAAATTCATATTCCACCCTCTTTTCCTCCTCTAATAGTGATGTTGTAGTACCATTAATGAACTTCCTTCAAATTTTTTTTCAATTTAGGGTCTCTTTGTATAATTTACATAATCTTAACTTAAAATCTCCAGATATGGCTCAACTTCAACAAAATTAAGCAGTATGAATAACAAGGCAACTTTCATCTCCTTTCATATTAAATAGCTAAAACATAGCAAAAAATGAAGTAGTTCAAAAATATACGTTGTGGCGATGTGTTGTATCAGCAATTGGAATAGCAACTGCGCCACAATAGAACTTGTTTAGGCAAAGTTGAGGTCAATCCCAAGCTCGGGGGATGAGATTGAAACTGTAGTGCTAAACATCTTAGGTAAGCAGAGGGATACAAAGGTAGGTGAAGATTTGGGTGGAGAAGCTCCAATGAATACGGATCGAGGCATATGGACAAGAGAGGGGATGGAAGAATTAGGAGTGCAAACGAGTTGAGTCGAGCTTGGCTGCCAAATACCGAGCTCGAAATATGAGCTCGAGCTCGACTCGTCTCACGAAACGAGTCAAGTTGAGCGGCACGTTGAGCTCATGCTCTCGTGGCGAATCCCACTCCCGCTCTCGCAGCGAAGTCCACTGCCGCGACCCGCGATCCTCTCTTACGGTGAAGCCAACTGCCGCGACCCACTCTCACAGTGAAGCCAGCTGGCTCAAACCGCGACCCACTTTGCGGCGAAGCCAGCACAGGCTCCCGCTCTCGCAGCGAAGCCTGCTACCACTGGCCGGTGATCCGCTCTCGCAGCGAAGTTCGCTCCCACTCTCGTGTTCGAGCTACTCGACGAGCTATCGAGTCGAGCAGCCGTGTGATTGAGCTTGAGCTCGATTAGCTGTCGAGCTTGATAAGCTCAACTCGTCGAGCCCGTTAACGAGTCGAGTCCGAGCCTGCTCGTGAGCCGGCTTGACTCGATTGCACTTCTAGGCAGAATTACTATGGAAATAAATGCAGCTAGGCAGTATGCGTGGGTTTTGGAATAGCGGCTTGGACACACAGAAAAAAGAGACGGAGATAGCAAATGTAATGTAATGAAACTTAGGTTGCGATTTAAACTGCTAACTTTAGCTGTGATTTTATGCACTACTAAGGTTTTGTTTGGGAAGGCTTCCTTATTGCTTTCTAAAACAACTTTTTAGTGCAAATTTTTTTTTTTTGAATTTGAAATTTTTGTACTAGAAAACTGTTTTAAAAAACAGTAAGAAAGCTGTCCCAAACAAAACCTAAATGTGGTGGTTTAAACCGACTTTGAAGGTATTTACTAGCAGCATTCTATAAACGCTGATATTAAATGCTAAAATAAATTCCAAATTTTGGTTTCGAATGATTTGTTAATTATGAAAAGAATATATGGTTGATAGAAGTAATAAAATTATAATTACATTTACATAAATGTTTAACACAAAATATCTCTTTTCTCTCTTCTTTACGCATTCTCTCTAAATCTCAGTATTTACTATCACCTATCATCCTATAACTAGCAATCTTAAACATACTAGTATTTTAAAAAAAAAAAAAACTCTCATTTTTAATAATAATTGCTAAAAAAACTATTCATTATTTTAAAGATACCTCTCTCCATAACTTGGGAAAAAATGATTTGAGATATTTATATAGAAACATAAAAATTGATCAATGTCACAGTGCTGCGAAAAAAAAAATTATAATATGAAAATAGTGAGCCTAGCTTTGCAGTGCAACTTCCTAGCGTCACAGTGCTCCTATAGAATTTTTCTAAACAAATAGAAACTCAGCACCGCAATGCCCACCCCTCAGTGCCACAGCTCTTTGAACAGAGACTTCAATGCCACAATGCCCTTCCTTAAACATTGCAATACTCTAAAGCGCTTCCCAACATACAAAGAAGTTAGAGCCATAGCACCCCCAAGCATTCTTAAACTAACGGAGATGGTAGTGCTGTAAACGCAGTGTTACAATGCTCCCAATGAATTTTCCTTTAACATGTGTATTATTTTGATGATAATAAAAATTATTACTTTCTTTATCACTAATATTATTGCATATCTATTTTGTTTGCCATGCTTATTAATCTTTTAGGTCCACAAGATCACTAGCAATGCAAATCAACTCAAGATCTAGTAGACTAGGGTTGAGTTTGTCTGTAACTTAAATTTTAATGTACCTCTTATCTTTTTTGACTCAAGTCATGTATCTGGTGGACCCCAAGCTAAGTAACCTTATACACACACACACTTAGGGGAAAATTTTTGGTAAGTTAGAGAATTCTTTGTTTTTGACCTAATCGTATAGAACGATTTCAAATCGTATTTGACGATCAGTTAAAAATAAAAACTCTAATTAGGACATCCCAGTTTTAAGAGTGATTAAACTAATCATACAGGACGATCAGTTCATATTTTAAAAACAACTGCCAACCATAATTTAGAAAATATTTTATTTTTCAATTTTTATATTAATCGTACAGAACTATGTTGATCGTCTTGGATGATTTGGGACAATCATTCCTAATTAGGAGAACAATTATGGTAAAACATAATTCAATATGATCGTACAGGACAATCGGTGGACGACAGAGAACATGTTTGGTATAATAAGGGATCGCTAACTATCGTACTAGGCGAATACCATAATTTTTTAACTAATCGTCCAGGATGATATACCCCTATTGTACTGAATGAAAAGAAGTGCATGAGACAATAAGGCACTGCCAGGCATCATACTATACGAAGTTCAATACTTTAATACTAATAGTTCAGTATGATACTTGTATCATAAAGAACGATCAACCTACTTGATCTCTTGAACTAATTGTACAAAGTAATATCATTCGTCATGGCTGAAAGTGCTATTTTGTACTAATTGTAGAAGACGATCCTTCGATTGTCCTGGACGATCAGTTGCGCAGAATTGAAAACTAGGGCTTCTTTTGGAGGCTATCAATTTAAACTCTCTAATTGTCTTTTGAGACAATGTTTTGCTGTGGAGTTGATCCAAGAGGGAGCTTAGAGAAGGGAGAGATAGAGCTTGAGAGAGAGAGAGAGAGTTGCTCCAAATAAAGTGTTTGTCTTCTTCTTCGAGTTGCTCCATTGGTTCCTTCGTGGCTCTAGGGAGATTGCCTTCAGGATTAGATCCAGGTTCTCTTCCTATTATCGGTTATCTATCTTCACCACGTGGGTGAAAAAGGATTCGAGGTTCTCTGCCTCACCGTGTTGATGGAAATATTTTGTAAGGGCTTCTCCAATTTGCTGTGGGAGCAAAAGGAGAGTCACTTTAATTTAGTGAAATACTTGGAGATGGAGTCTCCAAGGAGTGGACGTAGTTCAGATTTGATCGAACCACTATAAATTTCGATGTGTTATTTTTTATTACTTTTACTGCATTTTATTTCATCACTTTTTTGTGATTTTTTCTGTGATTAAAAAATCTGATTGTATTGTTATCATGAAAATTATTTTTCTTCCGTATTAACAGTTATTGTTTTGTTTTAAAATTTTAAAAAGATAAAAAATATTTCTTTTTGTTTAAGATTTTTTAAAATTATCAATTCACCCCCCTCTTAATTAGCATCGGGCTAATTCTTTAGAGTTTAACACCCCACACGAACTTTCAATGTTATCCCTTTTTAATTCAAAATCACAATTCTTTTGATAGAAATCTAACATTAAAATAAATTATAAAATATAATAGAAACTTAACACACATTAAATAAACTTATGAATTCTTACCTGATTCAATTCAGGACATTACAAGTATTTTAGTAGGGGTTATTACATTACCAATCTCTTTTCTCTCTTCTTCACGCGTTCTCTCTCCATCACAGTATGTTCTCTTATCTATAATCCTATATAAAAATCTTTAACATAATCCACATCCACCAATAGAGAATTATTGATCATCATCTGCAGATAAGAGTAATATTAGATATGCTATCAAATATGTACAAAAATGACATAATCCAATACTTCAAAAATACTCCTCAGAATTATCACTAGATTCTCTAGCGGACTCTCTCCCCCTCAATTTCTCCCTTTTGGCTCCATTTACTTCTGCCATTCCTCTTCATTTTGCCCTTAATTGGTATTTCAGATGGGTGACGAAAAATTATTATGTGCGGAATCCGAATTCCGTATGCCACATCATCGGATGCATTTCAGGGCCCAGTGCATGTAGTGATGTGGCACACGGTGATTGGAATCCGCACACAATAATTTTTCATGAGTGACGGCATATACCCACTTAGGATTTACTGTAGACTTCCTAGATGGTGGCAGTAAAGAGAGAGAATGGCCGTCTTGAACATAAAATAAAAAAAAATAAAAAAATTAATGCAGTGGCGAAACAGCATAGATGCCCCCAAATTTCTTCCTTGCTTTGAATTTAATCGTAAAATGTACAAAGTAAATGACGAATCTCTCCCAATATACCTTCAAAGGAAGAAATTCATGCTTAAGCGACGGTCAAACATGGCATCTTTTTCTTCAGTTGAGGCCCCCGTCCATTATTTTGTCTTGCCGCCCCATAACTATTGTCCAGCATCCATATTTCCTGGTTTTTTCTTTAAAATACTGCCATCTCTATTCGTACTTCATGAGCTAAAGTAATATGCACGTTTTAGACTAAACAAACTTTGCTAGATTTTTTTTAATTAAAAAACGGAATGACCTTGTATTTATGGAGAAATTATTATGTGCGGTCACCGGACATTGTATGGAGGTCAATCATGATACATCACATCACCAATATGTTGTGTATCGTTATTGTGGACCGCTGATGTGACGCATCCTGATGGCCTCCGGACAGTCCGGTGACTGGCCGCACGTAATAAATAATCACTTGTATCTATGCATGTTAAGCATGGTCATCGCTATCAAGAAGATATGCTTAAAATATTGGTAATGACAGATTTCTATTTATTTTCAAACTTAAAAGAATTTAAAATTCGAATATAGAGAATGACATGGTATTAATACTTTACATGAGTAAAAAAAATAAATAAATACTTTACATGAAAATTTTCAGAATTGGAAAACCAAGCATATGGTTTTTAGCATATGTAAATTTCATTACTTGAAAATAAAATACTGTATAAGGGTTGTCCGTTTCGAAGCAGTTGGAGAGAAATCAATAGAATTTGACTTCGAGGTGCTCAGTAAGAAGACAACGATATGAAGAGCTTCCATATTAGCGGCTCTAAAAGTGGATCAAGTGCAGTAGAGACGGACAAAAAGAAGGATGGACAAGATAATTATTTGCATTTAAAGCTAATTAATGATATAGGAAAGGCTGTTTTCTTCCCTAATTATTTATTTTATTTATAATCTTTGACGAAGATCATAGCTTACGACCAAAATGTTGAAAAGTAGACCAATCACTGAACGGGAAGATGAAATGATTGAAGGTTTAATTAATGGTTCAATCAGTGTTAAACAGCATGATATAATAAATATAGAAAAATATTTAATATTATATAATTTGCATAATAATAATATAAATAGATTATTATAATAAAATAACTATTTCATTTAATATAGAATATACTAAAGAAATATCTTTAGTAATTTTAATTTTAAATATTATTTTATAATTTTAAGAATATATCAAATCCTAATTGATTGCGGAAGCGAGAGATTCTATCAAAAATATTAAATTTTCTATAATGAACTTTTGATATACGTGACAGAGCAATAATCAATATTTTTCCCAAGAAGTTATTAACGGAAGTGAAATGCAAGAAATGTAAAAGTGCGAAAAAAAATACAACAGAGATTTTTATAGTGGTTTAGTCAACCTTGACTAACGTCTACTCCTCGGAGTCCTCCGCTCTGAGTATTTCCACTAAAATAAAGTGACTCTCATTGCTTCCAAAGTAAGGCGAAGAAGTCTTTACAGACTCACTTTATCAAACCTTTGATGCGGCGGAGTGTCGAACGCTATGTCACTCTCTTGGTGATGGCAGCTGACCTTGACTCATTTTTCTCCCTCATATAGAAGGCAAACAACCTTAGCTCCTTTTTCTCCCTCCTGGAGAAGGCAGAGAACCTCGGGGACTAGACTAAGAAGCATCTCTCCCTAGAGAGCTTCCAAAAGACACCCCAAGGCCAATGGAGGAGCAAGGGTGCAGCTAGTTCGGAGCAATCATGTGATCTCCTCACACTACTTCTCCCTCACGCTCAAGCTCACCTTTTCCTTCCTCTCTCAAACATTAATTTTTTCTCAAAAGCATCTCTCTTAGAGTTCCATCTTCAGTCACACGTTCCTCTGTTGATTGTCAAGAGAAACTTGAAACATAGCTTTTGTATTAGGCTTTAAGAAATCCTAAAAGTTTAAGTTAGCTGTCTTTGTTCGTACAGTACAATTCAAGTTCATATAGTATGATCATTTTAAAACTAGTTCCGTCTAGTATGATGTGAATAGTAGTTCAAATGAACTGTTCAAATTTTATGAACATATTGTGCAATACGATCAATAGATATTCCAGTACAATCAATTCTATTTCTTCTATCCATACGAGATGATTCCTAGGACGACTGAAATTCATATCTATTAATCATCCCATACTGCTCTCTTCATACATTACTGTTAGTTCAAGTAAGTCATCCAATACGATATGAATATTGTATAGTACAATTTGTTTAAAAATTATAATTTTATTTGGTACGATCTCTGGGACGATCAGGTTTTATCTCTGCTAATCGTTTGGTACGATCAATATCACATAATACGATCAGATATCATTAATTAAATCATGCTTTGATTTACTAATTATGAGGATAAATTTTAGCAAGATTTCAAATGTTTGCACCTGATTTATTTCTACACACACATAGGTTTTATTCAAAAATGTGTGAAAGGTAAAACTCATCCAAAGGGTCAGTAATTTATAGGGAGCTCAAGGAAGATGTGGCATCATATCATTATCATTAATATAGAATATACACTATAATCGTGTCTATAGTAAAATAGGGTAGTACTTTTGCATTTACTTTCCTATTTAATATACTATAATCATTTTTATCACTCTATTATTCACTCATCTTTTTCTTCACTTATCTATCAATCTAGTAAATTAGAGAACTAAATGTATACTCACACATGTCTATCAAGTACGGAATATATAGTAGGTAGGTTAAATAGAGTGGACTCCCATCTAGTTCCCTCTACAAAGGAACTCACTTAAATAAAATAAAGCCAAATCACTTCGGTCTACAATGAAAATTACCCCTCTTGGGGGAACCCAAGTAGTTCACTAACCTAGCCACAAGCTATTTGCCCCACGTAAGATAGGCAACAATCACAACAACTCTACCTCATCTATGTGTGATGGTTTTATAATAAACATCCAAAACTAGCTATAGGGAACTGTCTACCTAAAGGGCCCTCTATTATCCCTACCATGATCAACCAATAAGCTAGACCTTTTTAGCCACATGAGCTCGCTCACATTATATATTAAGGAAACATAAGGATCAACTTAGGTCACCCATAGTTCCAAGTTGATGCATAGTTATTAAGCTCTCATCACTGAGTACACACTCCCACAATTGCTTATTACCACTTAGCACTACCAAACTTGTAAATATTATTGATCTTGCCTAGAGATGACTTATCATGGCACAGTTGTTCCCACTCTCCCTCAACCAAACACAAGGTTATATGTGTTTCAAGCATTATTTTATGTAACATTGTGCTTTTTCGCTTTTTGGGTATATCTTTTTCTATTACCTTTAGAACTTTATAAATAAGGGATGAAGAGAAGCATTTTAGATTTTTGGGGCTAGATATTAGATCTCTTAATTGATCTCTATTAAATTGTGAGCTTTCCTTTTATGAATTTTTATAGTTTTTCTCTAGCATTCATCGCTCTCTATATTCTACTCTAGGATCTATATTGAAAGATTTATTTATGTCTTAATTTTAATTTTATCATTCAACTAGAGCTTACCAATTTCTTATAAACAGTAAAATAAATAATGTATGTTGTTTTCTTACCTTTATATGAAATCATGTAAAATTACATAATAAGTACAAAGCCCAACAAGTAACTAAATCTTAGAACTAAAATAAATGCAATGTAAAAGAGAATAATATATTGTAAATCATATAATAAAATATATGCATCAATGTATATATATTAATTATATGTACTAATAATCAGTCTATAATATATCATATCTCTGTTTGTTATATCTTATTTTTCTATCATAAAGTCTAATCAATAAGTTAGGCAGTTGATCTTTATCACTCAACCAATTTCATTCAATATTATCATTCATTCAGCGCACATCAATATGTTAGTTACAGCCACAATATTAATAATAGTGCTAAGCATTAGTAACAATATAATATTTTTAGTGTCAGTACTAGTAATAATAATAGTAATCAATAATAGTTATTATGGTATCTTAAGAGTATCTTGCTCATGTACTTATAAATTTGAATTAGTCGCCCCTAATTATGATTCCTAATCAGTGTGCTCCTTATAACTCCCCTTGAATCATGTGAATTAAACCACCCAATTCCTTATAACTCTTAATCAAATTCCAGCATCTTATTACTCCCATCCATTAAATCTCATAATTAGTGGACCACGTGAATCTTGAGGATATGATATCACATGAGATTATCAAATAATATATCTGATATCAATTAGTACTTTATATCTATAAGTAATATTAGATTCAAATTAATAGTAAATATTTTTTCATAATTCAATCATATCAATCATTTGAGTATATATTACCTTACAGTCTTATCATATAAAATCATAGTATATTAATATATACTTTTCAACTCATTTTCAATATGTCTTTTTTTCTATTCATTTTATCTATAAATATAAATTCTTATACACATATTTAACCGGTGAAAATGCAATAAAATCATATCATTTCATTCATAATGATAAAATTTATAACATATCAAAAAATTATACGATGAAAGCTTATAAAATCATGATATAATATATTTTTAGCAGATTTAGGAGAGATAAATCCGTATAAGTCTAAATCATCAAAAACAAAACTAAGTAAATTGTTACTAACAACAAATCGAACAAAATCCGTAATAGAAACCACAAATAAATATGACCCAAAGATTTTTCTCACTCATTTCTCTTCTTCTACTTCAATTTCTTCATAGCCAAACAACCAAGTCAAGGAAGCAGTTCGTAAGGCATATATATATATATACTATTAGTGGCCTAGAATCACAAATCTCTACTTCAAAATTTTCATGTTTTTCAAATCAATTCATTTGAGATTTTGGGTTCTCTCTCTCTCTCTCCATTCTCGTGAGTGTTGTAGTCCACTCACAAAGTCGGGCTATTAGTAAGGTTGGGAGTCATCGATAGAGAAATCTAGATTCAACAATTTACTTTATTTGAAACAGTAATAATTTATTTAATAAAACTATTTAATTATTATTTTTTTCATTTTTTTTCCAATAATAAGAATGGTCAGTTATGCTTTATTTTGTCTTATTTTGTCCTAGAATGATTTTATAAGTGCACTGAATCAGCCGAGGCACTGATTCACAATGATAGAGAGACCCATTCACAGTTCAACCTGCCGATTTCATCGGATTTTTAAATAATTGCCTACGATAATTAAAAATTGATCAGACATACCCTACATTTGAACAGCTCGCCTGGGCTCTGAACCACTTCTTACCAATGGTACCAAAAATGAAGTCTGCAATCACCGAGGTAGAGATACCAAATTGATAATAACAATGCAACAATCGCATGCTGGTGTCAGACTAAACTTAGAGCAATAAATTTATGTTGGTTCTCAAATATTTTACTTGAAAACTAACGTCAATATATATTAATTTTTCCATTGATTAACTCCTCTTTACAGAGATGAATATTGCACAAAATGATTTGGTGTAGGAGGAATATAGTTGTTCAAAGAATTTCTAGGCTACTACAGCAATTTGAAAAAAAAAAATATTACAAACAGACGTCGACGACGTGAATTTTTAGGAAGCCGTTGAGCTATTAGCAGCCGTCTTGCTCTTGCAGACTCCTAATTTGGCCTACCTGACAATAAATATATGTTTATGGCAGTGGGTGGTTCTACCAACCAAGTCAAATCAACATACTGCATCAAATTGCTCGCCATTTGTACTAGAAATCATGCAGTTTTAAGTGTCAAACATTCAGCTACTTCAAATCCCAGATGGCACACAACTCTCCTTAGCCTATTGGTTGAGAGCTTAGGCTTCCAACTAAGAGGTCCAAGGTTTGAGTTTTTGTGTATGCGTTGTGTGTGTGAGTTTGCCTTAAATGGCCTAAATGTCCCAAAAAAAAATCCCAGATCGCAATCTCATTGGTAGGAGTAATTATTCTTTGCGGGAGCCAAACACCGTTCAAAGTCCAATGAAAATGTGCCACGTCACTCGGTACAGAGTACCGAGGCTCAATGCAGCTCGATCGGTACCGCTCGGTACCAGGTGACGTGACGCATTTTCGTTGGGCTTTGGACTTTAGCTGTGTGCGGTGTCCGCACAAAATAACTTTTCCATTGCTAGCGAGGGAGATGCAATTATATATATATCACTGCCTCTTGTGTTTCAAAAAGAACAAAAAGATGCATTTGGGTTTCGAAAGAACTCATTATAATTCATTAAAATCATTTAATATCTTTTAAAATTCACTTAAAAATAATAATTTTGTTTTTTACTAATAATATATGAAGAAAATCATCACTTCTCCAAATATATTTCTATTTTAGATGCTATAATGTAGAAATTGCGATTAATGAAAGCCATTCGCAGCAATTGACCCTCAAAACCACTTCCATGTGGTTGTTGGTTGGAAAATAAAATTTTGACTTTGCACTAGTGGTGTTTGAAACGAAGGTATGAAAAGTCATTTGCTCTGCAATAGTCTTTAGATAGGCTCCACTGCCATTTAAATTTAAGAACATGTGATTATTTTCTTAATTACATGTTTCACAGAAAATTTAGAAGTTTTGACTGATACATTTCAGAGCTTTTAAATGATTATTTTGACTGATTTTTAATTAAAATTAATAGACAATGTTATTTTCATCATAAGATTAAAAATGAGTTTATGTATTATTTTACAGTAAAAAATATTTTGTGACAATTATCACAAATATTTATTATTATTGATTAACTGTCCATTTTTTCCCCGTTCAACCTTTCTATAGAAAAAAAAAATATTAAACTTGTAGAATACAGACAGAGAGATAAGAGGGGAAGAGTGCCCATAGTTTTTGCTTTCTATTTATTCACCTCTCTAATCTCTCATTAGTCAACATATTATGCGCTTGATTTTTTTATGTTTGAGCTTTCCAGCACAAACGGTACATTCTTCAACGTTATTTTCGTAATGTAGATTAAATATAGACTTTTAATCATGTTGCACATGAGAAAGCCCAGAGTAATTAAGTGTTGATAAAAGAGCTATATTTTCTTAAGGATATCGTTGACGTGGCATGCATGAGGTGGATTTGAACAAATCAACGTACCAACCACCAAGATTTCTATGAGCCTGATTGACAAATAATGAGAGGAGATGTGGCTATCTTGCCAACCATTTAGGTTTTATATATAAGGCAAAAAATAAACAATAATATCTGAAAATTTTGTTACAATATATAATATATTGTAATAGCCACATCATAAGTGCATTGTTGTGGGTTTTAGACCTTTCATCTCTTTTGTCAACGCCAACATTATGGGCATGATTGGATCTTCTAGTAGATCTAGCTTTCAATGGCTAGATATAACTTCGGTCAAGTGGTAAATACTTTTTGGTTGACTAGAAATGCTCTAAGTTAATTTTGAAACTCTTCTAGTAGACCTAACTTTTTGGTAACTTATCTAAACCGCCGTTAATTAGCGATTTTCCTGTAGTGTTTATGGTGGTGCATGAATCTTTCTAAGTTAGATAAGAAAATTTGCTCTATTTGATCATGAACTTGTGTTATTTACATTAAATTCCACCAAAAATATTTTTAAATAGAGACTCACTCTCTATATCGAAAGTAGGGGTTACAAGAAATAAAGCTTGAGCTTGGATTGCGTCTAGAAGCTGGAGAGAACTTACCCATTAGGGCATTACCATCTAACCTATATTCTCCAATCCTTGTTGCCATATTACTACTAATATATCAGCACTAATGGGACACGAACATGGAACCATCATTGTTGAACCATTATATTCCAAACACCATCATAAAACTACTACCCATTGAAGAAAGATTATGGTATTACGACCAACATCACCTAAACATGGTCCTTTTATCATCACCTTCTTATCATCAACGCCTAACAAAAATCCTTTGACCTCAATTACTTGACTATGGTATCCTAACTATCATGGCCTCACTATGATCCTTTAGCCATTATTCCTTGACTATATTCCTTTGATCATCACCATCCTATTATAGTCCTCTAACTATCATTATCCAGCTATAGTCTCTTACCCACATGCCGAGCTATAATCTTCCAACCACCATTGTCAAATTATGGTCTTTTAACAATCATCACTAGATTTCGACACTTTAAGGAAAGTTGCCAAACTATGATTATTTAATCACCAACACTGTGTTGGCTTTTATGAGTCTCATGATCTATTCCATTGATTCGTATGATAATAAAAGTATGCTTGGATATTCTAAATAAATATGTTAAGTATTTCATGTGCATTGGTAATTCCATTGATGTCACGATGACTATTTATATGGGATTTATATTACAGACTAAAGTTTGATCAAAATTGTAGTATAGAAGAACTCAAGATGGACCAAGATAAATAGCTTGAAGCTTTAGATATAATAATTCAGGGTATTTTTTTAAGGAGTGTCATAGAGGTCCAAAAAAATTTTCTTGCAAAGATTGATTTGCTTATAATTTAATATATCTATTAAAGTGCTTTATATATTATTAATCAAGAACAATATGCTTATATAAGAAATAAATAAGATTCCTTAATTAAATAAATTTTATGTTAATTTAGATTTTTTTAGATGCCTCATATATTACATAAAATTTATCAAACATGTAAGGATACTTAATTAGGTAATTAAAAATAATAAGCTTATATTCATGAAATTTTGATATGTATCTTATTTAAATTGAAATTATTATAAATATTTATTAATATAAGTTATTTTATCTAAATTATATCATATTTTTGTATGAATATTTAATTTATTATAAAATTGATTAAAAAAATGAGAAAATTATTATTTGAATAAATATTATATTATTTTCACTGAATTGCGGCTTAATTTTTATTTCATTAGATTCACTAGATTAAATCTTTGACTTAAAAGCGTCAACACACTTCATTGAGTAACTTCCCTTGAAGTACTTGAGTTTATTTTTCTTTTCTTTTCTTTTTTCTTTGCCATTCTTTTATTTTTCTCTTCATATTTTTCTTAAAAAAATTATTTTTGGTGAAATATTATTTGAAGTTCTTATATTAAGTTTTCTACACTTAAAATTCCACCATCCATAAAATTCTCTTGCAGATCTTTTTTAATTTTGCATAGATTTATTTTATAAATGTAACACTTATTTGAAAGTACTTTATATAATTATATGCATATTTTAACTTAAAATATCTACTTTATATGACTTAAAAATTATCAGCAAATTTGCAATAGATGAAGTTAATTTTCTTTATTAATAATTTTTTAAAAATTTTATGATCTTATTTTATTTAAAATTTAGTTCGAATGTATGAGTTTGATTGTTTCACATTATTCATATATCTCATACATATAAAAAGACTCAACAAATATACAAATACACATTTGATTTCTTAGCATTCATCTGTCATCTTGATGTGTTTTTATCCTTCATAAATTTCTCCTACTAGAGCTTAGATTGAATGCACCTTCGTTATTTTTTGATTATCATCTAAGTTGTATGCTTAATTACATTTCGATCTTCATTTGTACTATAATAATTGAAATGTTAATAAATTGAAAACTTGCATGCACAAACTTATTAGCCAAAAATCAATACAACTAATAATATATATTTGTAATCACCAAAATCTTAATAAGCTTAAGCTTATAGACTCATAGGATTTAACAAATATGATCATCTAACCATCATCACCCAACTATTATCCTCGAACACCATACCTCGAGTAGGGTCCACCAATCACTGTTATCCAACACCGATCTTCCAAAAATTATGGCAAGATTGTGATACTCTAACCATCATTGCTCGACTATATTCATGTAATCATCATCATATGACTTTAGTTATCCAACCCATTTATCCCTATTATAGTTCTCTAATTGCTATCACATGACTATGATCCTCTGACCACTTTCATCTAACTATGATTTTCCAACTACCTTCCTCTACTATGGTTCTTTGATCACCACTCATGATTATGGTCCTTTAATTATTATCGTTTGACAATGATCCTTTAATTACTATTGCCTAACTTCAATCTTTCAATCAGTATTGCCTAACGAGATTAACCACCACACCCACAACGTTCTCCTAACGAGTCCACCCACTATGCTTTCACGACTATTATCACCTAGTAATGTCGACATTAGCAAACTTTATCTCTTAGTGTTGCCAATAGTGATAATGTACATCATCACCTATAAGACTCATACACATTTTCTTTCTTAAGTATAACTCTTGACATAAACATTAGGATTTATATTATATTTCTTAGTCTATAGTCTCCCACCTCAAAAGATTAAATACCAAACATATAATAATCTCTCTCCAATACAACACCCATACAATAAAACTTTTTAAAATTTCCATCATGACTACAAAATTCCAATGTTTCCACAATTGTTCATTATATAATGGTGGTTTGTAAATTGCCGCAATAGGTAGTATAAACAACGATTTTGACTGCTCTAAAAATTACCACTAAAAATGATATTTTTTGCAGCAATCAATAACAACATTTTTAAAACAACAGCAAAAACTATTTTCAAAATAGCCCCATTATAATGTCTCGTGACACTCCCTCCTATGCCCTAGCTCCCGCTTCAATTCGCCTCCTGTAATAACCCAGATTTTGACATTGCTAATTTTTTTTGGAGTCTATAACTCCAAATCATAAACCATATTTGCAATGGTAGTTTAATTGTAGTATTTTACTTACACGGATTTTTTCGTAATTTTTGGACACCGATGAAAATCCTTAAGGAATTTGTACATATCGGTACAAATGAGTATTTCAGAAATGTCCGGTGCCTGTTTTGTAAACTAATTTCACCAATATTTTTTTAAAATATTATGATTTATTTTATGGATATTTTTTTTGTAATTTTTGGAGACCTAAAATGATTTATTTAAATTTTATACTAAAAAATTAATTAAATTAAATATTATATTAAAATATCTTAAAATATATCTAAAGTCACTAAATAGTTTTTAAACTTTTTTCCCATTCTATTTTCGGCAACAGAGAGAGGTTTTGAGAGGTTAAGAGATAAAAGAAAAGAGAAAGAAAAGGAAAACTAGGATTTGGAGGCTGCGTTGCATTTTTTAGTCCGTCGGGTCAGTTGGAAAATTTGCTCATCTTGCTAGAAGAAATTCATATCATATTTATGATTTTAAATCTTTTATATTTCTTATATTTTTCACTCATATTTGTGTTTTCGTTACTAAAAAATATGAAAAACTTTGTATTGACAAAACTTTTACTGCGTAACTTTTTGTATGTTTTAGGCATTATAATTATGAGCATTTTGACTATTATTTGAAATTTTTCACATAGTAATTTTGAAAATACAATGATTTTTGTTTATCCCAAAATTTATTTTAATGTCTAAAATTAGTAGTATAGTGCAATAAAAGTCTTAAAATATTATTTTATTCAATTACTGATATTTTAATAATGTTTTAAAAATGTGCATTTTTTTCTATTAGGATTCTTAGTTGTCTACCGTTATGACATTTTGACTTCTTCTTAATTAAGCTTAATTATACATTATTTACTACAATACATTGAAAATATATGTGGATATATGCTTGAGTAATAATTGGTCGTTATTACTGTTATAGTATTGTAATAATAATATGCGTGTGTGAAACAAATAAGTAAAGATTGGTTGACCCGTTGGTTGGAGATTGATTGACCTGTTTAGGATGGTGGATCGACGGACTTTTCTTTAAATACTATGATTTGATGTTATCCTCTACTAATTTAGGTGATACACTGATTAGGAGTTATAAGAATATCATTATTGTGTCAATGGACAAAAAGTGACAACTAGAGCCAACGGTTTACTAACATTAAAAAATACTATGATAGTCAGGACTTCAATTCTTACTTGTTTAGGGTGACTACTGAAATGCATGTTCTTAAGGCATTATTTTTATTATTATATGGATTTACTGTTATTATATGAATTTATTGTTATTGTACGAATTTATTATTATTGCATTACTCTACTACTCCTGTCACTTGATTATTATTGTTACTGATATAGATACTGATACTATTATACTACTGATTCACTGTACTGATATTAAGAATGTGATATACTGAGTATGTGATATAAATTGCATGAATAATATGTATACATTTTATAGGATTTTACTATATTAATTTGATTTTGGCAATCTTTATTTTGAATTGTTATTTTATTCAATTACGGAGACAAGATTGATTTATGGATTGACACTCTTATTGATTTACTGGCTTTTGTACCGTAGTGCTTTATTATTTATAGATTCTATGACTATTGCATTTGAGTTTTGATATTCTTGTACTGATTAAATGATCACATGAATGTAACTGTTATAATTTGACTATTGACATGCATATTGGTTCTTTACTGAAGTTTGAATTCAGTTGTAGTTTTTGGTAATCTACTGGGCTTTTTAAGCTCATTATATGTGGTTAAATAATTTAATATTTGGGGAGACGAGCATTAGTGTGAGGCTGATCAATTTTCTTCAGATTTTGTTTCTTTATGTTATAGTCTTGAGTAGTATATATGCTTTTTAAGAATGAATACAGATGTGTACATTGATGTTTTAAATTATAAAATCTGTTGTATTGTTTATTACTGATATATGATATTAGATAGTTGTGAGTCTTGTATATTAAAAGATTAAATTAATAATTATTTCAAATTAGATATTGAGATGTACATCACACCTCCATCTCCCAGCCAGCCCTGTTCTCCCTCTCGTGCCCTAACTCACACTCCTTCGACATCGTCGCCTCTCTTTATATTCAATCACTACCGCCACCATTTGTTCGTTTGTTTTCCACTTCTCTCCTTCTCTAAAATCACACTCTTCTCTTACTACTCCCCTTTTGCCAGTCCACCTCTCTGTTATGTATCTCATCATCACTGACCTCGTGAGAGCCCTAGTAGATATCTAGACATATTTGCTACCGTTAGTTCCCTTCACGTCAGTTGCCAATCATAAGCATGAAAAACTGAATCCTTGTTCATAATCTCACCATCATCTTCCTCAGATTTTTACTTCAGTGCTCATCCTTGTATGATGGGAGATTTGTTGGCATCTCTAGTCACATAAGGTGCTATTTTAGACTACCCTACTCTTTTATGCATGATTTCAATGTTGGAATAGATGGTAGTTATGAAACCTTGTTTCGAGAAGATTTGGACTAGGAGTAAATCTTTTGCATCATGTAATTTTTTTTTTTGTTCAGTCAATTGATCGCCTCTTCATTCCTGCTTTGGATGCTTTCTTGTTCTGACACACATTAGGCTTTTTTTTACGTGTTATTTGTGAGATTAAGGTTTCGTTTGAGATGGCTTTCTTATTGCTTCTTAAAGTAGTTTTTTTGAACAAAAGTAATTTTTTTTTTACTAAAAAGCTGCTTTAAAAAATAGTAAGAAAACAGTCCCAAACAAAACATAAGTGGGTGTGCTTTGATGCTCACTTGCTAAGTGATGAAGCTTTAAAATGGAAGGCTATCTATGGAATTTAGCTTGTAATTAAGTGACGTCATCTTCTAGACCTTTATTCATCAAAATCTGATATTTTTTGTTAATTTGTATTACAGCAGTTTGAACAATTTCATGTAAAACTCTGTAACTTGATGCTAATTTCAAGCTAGTATAGAGAAGTAAAAGACAAGGCAAAACTTCTTCTGTCATTCATAAATATCGGTGATTTTGATTCATGAAAGGCATTTGATCATTGGTTTTCTTAGTTTTTAGGCTTTAACATTATGAACAGCCAAAATAAATTGTTTGTTTGTTGATTTTCATAAGGGGCTACTTATTTGTAGGTATTTTGACTTTTGAGTGTATTGCATTTGAAATAAAGGTGTTTTAAATTTTGAGTATTTAGTTTGTTTGCATTATATTTGTTATCACAAAATTCAATCTTTTTTACATTATATATATATTTTTTAACATATGCTAAGTTTTAGCATTGGTTTTAATCACTAGTAAAAATATTGCTTGAGCCTTCCTACAGCATCACTCATGAAATCGTAGCAAAAGACTTTTCAAGGAAGACAAAAGCAACAGTTCCTAAACCACTGTTAAAAATTTAGTATGCATTTAACTACTACAGTATGTCAAAAAAGCGTTGCAAAAGCCTAATTCTTTATTAGTAGATGAAATCTACTATATACAATTTATGCTTCTATATGATATCTAAAGCTCCCTGAACTATGTGTAAGGGCATCATTTGTAATTGATAGCAAATGGGAGTAAAATAATTTCAATTGGATCCGAAATCATGATTTTTGTTTTTTTTTTTTATATTTTCACGTAAACAATTTAGTGTCCTCGTAATTCTTTTTGATTTGCTTGTTTTGTTATTTGCATAATATTAAAACATTAAAGTTTTTCTAAAATATAATAAAAATTAAAAAAATAAATTCTTAAAAAGAAAATATTTAGTAGGCATTTAAACTGCTGCAATAGGTCAAAATTTACTAGGCATTTAAACTGCTGCAGTAGGTCAAAATTAGTACTACAAAAATCTAAATTTTTATTAATGCATGAAATATATTATATACAATTTATGTCTTGCTATATGATATCTAAAGCTTCCTAAACTATGTGTAAGGGCATCATTCATAATTGATAGCAAATGGGAGTAAAATAATTTCAATTGTATCAGAAATCATGATTTTTGTCTTTTCTATTTTTTTTGGGACATTTAGGCAATTTAAGACAAACTCACACACACAACGCATACACAAAGACTCGAATCCAAGACCTCTTAGTTGGAAGCGTAAGCTCTTTTTATTTGGTCCGGTGTAAGGATGCAGAGGGACATTCGGTCGTAGGCAAAATCCCGCCTATACCGAGGTGTACCGGTCGGAGGACCTAATAATTGTTCCAACCAATATGCCAAGATGAGTTATGTTCTTTTCCAATATTTTCACTTAAACAATCTAGTTTCCTTATAATTCTTTTTTATTTGCCTGTTTTGGATATTTATATAATATTAAAACATTAAATTTTCTCCAACACATAATAAAAACTAAAAGAAACAAATTCTTAAAAAAGGAAACAATTGCTATTTTGAGAAAAACATTTTTTCTAAAGTTAAAACTTCACATTTCATATATATTTTACTATTTTATTGCAATATCATATTATTAAAAAAAAAAAAATTTCCTTCGTTGACCTCAATATGCGTGCTACCCAAATGTCGCCGAACTTGCGATGGGAACTTTTGCATCCTGCGAGTTCTTCCATCCCTTCACATCGTACACGTATCCCCGTACCAACTACCGACCGCGTTAAAGAAAGCTATCAAAGACTAAGCTCCCCCATCGCTCATCCTCCTATAAAACTCCCCATAATCACCTCTTTATCTCCCCACCATAACACATTTTCTTCTTTGATCAACCCAGAAAAACGTGCCATGGTGTTCTCAGTGACCCGGAAATCAAGCGGTTTCGTCGCCCCGGCGGAGCCAACTCCGACGGAAATCCTTCCTCTGTCGATCATCGACCGCATCAAGGGCCTTCGGTACATGGTGCAATCGATCCATGTGTTCAAGAGAGGGGAGAAGGCAGCGAAAACCATCAAGGAGGCGATGTCGAAGGCCTTGGTTCCTTACTACCCATTCGCTGGCCGGTTCTTCAATGATCCAGAAGATGGCGAACTGAAGCTGGCTTGCAGAGGCGAGGGCCCGTGGTTTGTGGAGGCTGTCGCTAATTGTAGCCTTGAAGATGTGAGGTTTCTCGATCTTCCGATGATGATCTCGAAGGAGGAGTTGCTGCCGGTCATCCCGCAGGACCTCGAAGAACCCATCAACCTCCCATTCATGATGCAGGTGCGTTCATAAGACATTAATTTTTTTTTTATTAATTACTTATGCAACAGTACTCTTATCTAAATTTTCTCTTATAATATTTATTATCAAGAGGGCACGTCACCAAAGAAAAATTTTCATTTTTGTTCACAGAAAAAATTTCATTTATAAGAAAGAATCATGAAGCAGATAAGGGAAAAAGTTCTTAGAAGAGGAATTTTTTTTTTGTTGATTTTCTAATACAAAATAAATTAGCAGTAAAAGATTTTTTTTTTCTTAAATAGTATGGAAGTAATTGTAAGATAAATTGCAAACTAAAATTTGAAGCATATATTCTTTCTGAAAATTTGAGGTAAATTTGAAGCGTGAATAACCTTAGGTATTAGATTCTGTTCGCTCTTCAATTTACCTGTCATTTCTTCCAACCAAACAAAAATGACTCATATTTATCCACTCAATTTCATTTCAATTTAAAAAAAAAATTAATTAGCCGCAAAAGTTCAAAAGCTGCACATCTCTTTCTCTTTCTCTTGTTCTTTATTTTATCACTTTCATTATCTATATTCGTTAGATAGAGTCCTATTCTAGTAGATTACATACATGACCTACAATATTTTTTGATCTAATATTATCTCTTTATATAAAAGTGGCTTCATTTGGAACAATTTTTTTGTTATTTTTTTTATTTTTTATTAAAAAGTTACTTTAAGAAATAAAAAAAAAACTTGTTCCAAATGAAGCTAATATTCTAAAAAAAAAAAAAATCTCGAATTGAGCTAATAATTTATTTAGCACTAGCAAAAAAAAAGTATTATTTAAAATTTACAATTTTAATATATAATAATAGTAAAAATTTCCAAATAATATATTAATTTTTAATTAATGTCTAATTTTCAAACATTTTCCCTCTTTTAAAAAAATTACACATTGATGATCATATAACTGAACATTCTATCAAAATTAAGAAAAAAAATGGAGTTTTCTCCTGGCATAGAAAAATTTTCCTTCGATTTAAATTTGCCAATTAATTCTTCCTAAAAGATTAAACCTTTGATTAAAATTTGTGGTGTTGGCCATTTACTTTACAGGTGACAGAGTTCACATGCGGTGGCTTTGTTATGGGCCTCCTCTCACTCCACTCTTTCGCCGACGGCCTCGGCGCCGCGCAGTTCCTCCACGCGGTCGGGGAGATAGCCCGTGGGCTGCCGAAACCCATCATTAACCCAACCTGGGACCGAGATCTCATCCCCAACCCGCCCAAGCTTCGACAGCCCGGCCCTCCACCTGCTTTTCCCGACTTAAAGAATGAATACACCACCATAGACTTTTCAGCCGAAAGCATTCTACAGGTGAAAGAAGACTTCTACCATTCCACAGGCAAGCACTGCTCCACCTTCGATGCCTCCGTTGCCATGGTATGGCAGGCCCGAATCCGCGCCATCGGGTTCGAGCCCAACGAGCTGGTTCACGTCTGCTTCTTCGCCAGCACCCGTCACCTCCTCACCGATGTTCTTCCTAAGCCCTCGGAATACTACGGTAACTGCTTCTACCCGGTAACAGTCACCACCACGGCCGGAAGACTGACGGAGTCTAACCTTGCGGACGTTGTGAGAATCGTAAGGGATGCAAAGAGTGGCTTGCCGAAGGAGTTCGCCAAATGGGCCGTTGGGGACTTTAAGGAGGATCCATATGAGCTGACCTTCAGTTACAATTCTCTTTTCGTTTCAGACTGGACAAGGTTAGGGTTTAGGGAGGTGGATTATGGGTGGGGGAAGCCGGTGAATGTTATACCATTTGCATATTATGATTTCATGGCGATGGCGATCATCGGAACTGTGCCGGTGCCGAAGCAGGGGACAAGGATCATGACGCAGTGCGTTAAGAAGGAGCATTTGGAGGAATTTGAGCAGGAGATGAGGAGGTTTAAGTGAAAGAGCTAACCGTACTAACAAAAAGTGAAGTGAAAGGTCTGCATATGGGGGCATTTTATGTTTTAATTCTCTGAAAAAGTTAAGATCTTACTTTTATGGATTGCTTCTTTTTTTTTTTTAATCTCTTAATATGGTGTGCCAGCGTTTTGGTTGTTGTGCTAATGTTGTTTGAAGTGTAAAGACACGGTTTAATTGAATAAATTTAATGTTATGTTATATTAACAAAGCCAATTCGATTAATTTGATGGCAAGAGTTAATAGAAGGTGTGCAACGCAAGGGAAAAAAAAGTCTTTCTTTAGTGGATAAATTCATTAGATAAATTATGCTTAAATACTAATTTTTCGATGAAAGATGCAATAAGAAGAAAAGCCATCGAGGATATGGGGTTTTATTGTGATAGAGAAATGTTCATATTGGCTAAAAATTTTTCTGTTTTTAAGTTGTTGAGAATTAAACTTGATTTAATTCAATTGAACTCATAATCTAAAAAACTTCCTCAGAAAACTCTAGAAAACTCTAGAGTCTCATTTAAGAAGAATGTTTAAGAGGATTTTAGAAATACATTCTAAATGAGTACTGATTAGTGAATTCTAGAATATGTAACTAATAATTTTTATAAAAGAATATATTATAAAAGAATATATGAGAATATTCTAGAGAGACAATAGTAGTCATTGGATTAAAATGTGTTAGCACAATCCTAATGAGGTTGTCACTAAAATAAATAGGTGTGGTGACTTTGAGTTTTATATGAAGTAGAATCAAGAAATATAAGAGTGACATAAAAGTAAGTTTTACAGGTGTTCATCTTCTCTTTTAGAATTCCTCCTCTTACAATAGCCTTTTATAATTTTATATGAAGTAGAATCAAGAAATGTAAGTTTTACAAGTTTTTCCAACAAATGGTGTCAGAGTCAAAGTTTCTTTTTAGAGAGATGACGAGCAACAGTATGATCCCCTTCTAAGTCTCAATGCTCAACAATAGGAACTATGACAATTGGAGCATCAAGATGAATTTCCTTTTTGAAGCGCAAGATGTATGGGAGATGGTAGAAAAATTAAAGGCTATAATGAGCCACAAGATCTCAAATTTATCCCAAACTCAAAAGGATAGTATAATAGATTAAAGGAAGAGGGACAAGGAGGCTCTCTATCTAATCTTTTAAGGATTAGATGATGATGCTTTTGAGAAGATTTTTGATGAGAAGTCTGCTAGAGAGGCACGTGAGAAGCTTCAGATCTCTTATAAAGGAGTAGAGCTAGTCAAGAATGTGCGTCTTCAAACATTAACAGGTGAATTCGAAGCCTTATATATAAAAGAAGTCGAAGTCATCTCTGACTACTTTACTAGAGTCTTAACCTTTTCTAATCAATTAAAAAGAAATGGTGAGAAGCTAGAAGATGTATGAATTATGGAAAAAATCCTTTGATCTTTAGATTCAAAGTTTGATCATATTGTTGCCATTATTGAAGAAACCAAAGACTTAGAGGCTATGACAATCGAGCAACTCCTAGGTTCCTTACAAGCCCATGAAGAAAATAAAAAGAAGAAGCAATTGATCATGGAACAACTCCTGAAGACAAAAATTAATTCACCAAAGAAGAGAGCCTCGAGTATGATATAATCCAACAAGCTAGGAAGAGGTTGTCGACGAGGACGATAAGGCCATGGTCATTGACGTGGACGAGGTTGGAGCTCTAACAATGAAAAGAATAATAATACAAATTTTGGATAAGGAGAAAGTTCAACAAGAGGACATGGAAAAGGAAAATCATGACCAAGGTTTGACAAATCTCAAATAATGTAATACAACTGTAAAAAAATTGATCATTATACTGCAGAATGTAGAACTTCCAATAACAATAAAGTTGAAGAGAATGCTAATTATGTGGAAGAGAGAAGTCAACAAGATGCACTTTGGTATTGACGTATAAGGTGAATGAAAAAGGTGAAGATAACACATGGTATATGGATACCTATGCAAGAAACCATATGTGTGAAGAAAAGCATGTTCATGGAACTTGACGAGTTGATGAGTGGAAATGTATCCTTTAGAGATGAGTCCAAGGTTGATGTGAAGGGAAAAATTAATATTCTTATTCGATTGAAGAATTTAAAGCACTAATTCATTTATAATGTATGTTATATGTCGAATATGAAAAGTAATATTCTATGTTTAGGTTAATTCTTAGAGAAATATTATGATATTCATTTAAAAGATAAAAATATTTTTATAAGAGATAATATTTATGAGCAACCTAATTGCAAAGAAAATAATATAAAAAAAACAGAATATTCTTGCTCAATATTCAAAATCTTATTTCTAAGTGTCTCAAAGACTACTACAAAGACCCATCTTGGCTCTGACATCTTCAATTTGAGCATCTTAATTTTGGAGGATTGAAGCTATTATCAAAGAAAAAAAAATGGTGAGAGGTCTGCCTACATCAATCACCCAGGCCATATATATAAAGACTACTTGCTGGGAAGCCATTGAGGAAGAGCTTTCCAAAGGAGTCAAATTTGAGAGCATAAAAGCCACCTGAACTCATACATACAGATGTATGTGGTCCAATCAAGATAAGCTCTTTTGGTAAGAGTAATTATTTCTCTCTTCATAGATGATTTTTTAAGAAAATCTTGGATATATTTTTTAAGCATAAATTTTAATTAGGAATATAATTATTGTTACAATTACTAGTAATGACAAATTTATTTATTACATCTCTTTATAAAAATTTTTAAATTAATTAAATAATTTTTGTAATTTAATAATACTACTTAATTATTTAAATTTATTAACGTAAATTTAATGCACGTGTAACTATACTAGTAAAGAACAAAACTCACATAAAATTAAATACATAAAATAAAGTAAAAAAATAATAAATAAATTAAAATAAGAAATAAATATGTATGCATAAACTCATAAACAAATAAAATATAATCAATTAAATTTAAGTTAATTAAATAAACATAAATAAATAAATAATTCCAAAATAAATAAGTAAAATAAAAAAAAATAAAAGAGAAATAAAAAAAATTCTAAAAGTAAATAAAAAAATAAAATAAAAACAAGAAAGATTAATTAAAATATTTTTTTTTTCAAAATAAATTAAGTAAAACATCTTAATTAATTAAAATAAATTATTTAAAATGAAAATCATAGAACATTTAATAAAATGAAATTGAAGTATCTAAAACTAAATCAAAATTCAAATTAATCAGATTAAAAGAATTAATTAATAAATCAAAAAAACAAAATACATAATTTCAACGAGCATGAAAGCTATATGCAATTAATTCATTCTTTAGCGGTATCAAATCCTTTACATTTGAAAGCCTAGGACCTCTTAATTAAGAGCTTCAAGTCTTGGAGTGAATAATTAACAAGGTTTTTTAAAACCTAAATAAATAAAATGTTAAATAAAATGGAAGTCTCTATACACTTGATTTGATCCCTTAGGGGATTCAAATGCATATATTACAATTATGGGCCAAGGACTTATAGATCAATGATTCCAAGCACTTTAGAATTGTTGATCACTATGCTCTTTAAATTTTAAAGCTAACTAATTTAAATACTTAAAAAATTATCAAAAAATAAACCATTAAATAATTAAAACTTATATTTAAAATAAATATACTTGACCTTAAACAAATAAATGTAAATTCAAGACAACATAAATAAAAATTAAATCTAGGACTTTTCGAAGCTAAACAACTTAATATACACTTTAGATGATTTGCTAATACAACTAACTCTAGCCTAAACATGTTAAATGTGTTAAATATATTTGATCAATAACCTGTTAAATGCTGCAAGAGATATACTCAAAATGATGAAAAATAACTTATAGAATAATGGTTCCCAAACAAGATACATGAAAAAAAACATAAAGGCATTCTAGGAACCTAACCCAAAAAATCCACAAAGAGTAGCATGACCACATAATGAAAGCCAAAATATAATAGGAGCCAAAAAATACATTTATGCTAAGGTTATTTGTCAAAGTTTTTCTCGATAATGATTTTGAATGTGTCTAAGTTGGATAACATTTCTGCTTGAACTCGAACTCATATTGAAGATCTCGCCAGTCATTAACATTGAAGAACTCTCTAGGGTTACCATCAGGTAATACCTCGTTCATCTGCTCTTTATAAAAATTCATAATGAAATTGTCAAACTGCGGAGACCAATCACTATATAAAATTATATGCTCAATATTAAGATGACTATAATCAATATCAGACGGGGAATGTCCACTATCTCTGTGGCATTTCATCTCATGGTATCGCAAATGTAAGAAATGAGGGTTGACAAGGTGACCATTAACTTCCTACAATATAATTTAAAGAGATTTATAACCGATGGCATTTAAGCTTATGAAGTTTTACCCTAATTAATTAACTTGGCGTGCATATCCTAAAGGCAATCATCCTCGTCTTCCGACCATTCATGTACGCAACACCTAAATATCTCATTCCGATTAGCCTTCTGCTCTAACGGACTATCACCGACTCGTGCCATGCAAGCATGCATTCTTTGGCTTGCATCATCGAACCTTTCTTCTTTTAAGACGCCTGTAATCATCTCAATACATTACCAAAACATTTTGAATAACTCAAACAATAACTCAACAACTATATTCAATGTGTCTACCATTCACCATTTATATAGCTGAGATTAAAGATATTCAACAAACACTAGCAGTCAAAAATCTCACAGCTCATCTGATGTGATGTGTAATTGCATGGTAAATGATTTATCATTGCAAAATAATTCTGACAATATCATGATCCTATGTTTTTAAAGATATTTTTAAAAAAGATGGTTCAAATATCCAAAATTAGTACATACAAATATTCAAAAAAGATATCACAAGGTTTGAATATTTTTTTTTTTAAATATCTCCAAAGTGTAGATACACTCAATAAATTATACCAGGTTATTTTATCAATGTATAATTTCTAATTTTCGAGAAATTGCATTAATTAAGTCATGTAACCTAACCAATATAAATTTAATTTATACAAAAATTTTGGACAAGGATAAATTGCCTGTTTAAAGGGTCATTTAGCCTCTAAATCAATTATGAATTTGAATTTCCTTTTTTTTTAAACTTTGTACTAATGGCTAAGTTGCCTGTTTATTGGGCGATTTAGCCTTTAGACCCAAGCTCATTAAACGGACGATTTAACCTACAACATGTAATCACCCGTTAAACGGATGATTATGCATAGTTTTAAATTTTTAAAAATTGATGCTTAGTCCATTAATTACAGCTCTAATCAAGCTTAGTCTTAAAACTTGCCCTATTTATTATATTTTATTATGATATTTGGAAGAACCACCATTAATTTATTCATTTTATCTAACTTGATTTTAATAATTGAGATTGCGACTTCATAAAAAAAAAATCATCTAATCTCAAAGGTCTAAGCATCTAAAACCTATCATCCAATCATCTTACTGCAGATTTAAGTGAAGCACATAGGGGCATGTGCCTCCCCTATTTTTTAGTATTTTTTTTATATATAATAAAAATATATTAATATAAACCCTTATATTTAAAGTTTTTTAGAGTAAAAATTCACTCCATATCCTCCTCCTAACTTTTTAAAATTTTATTTTATACAAAATAGACATTCAATTTATGCTCTTCAAAAATTTATGGTAAATTTGAAAATTAGTTTAGCAATCTAAAATACTGTTTATAGAGATTTCTAGCCATCTAAAATCTAACATGCCCTATTGATGGAACTTTTATTTGGTCCGATCACCTGACGTAACTCGACGTTCGGACGCCAGTAAAATAATGACATGTGTTCTCACTATTTACCGCGTGGCCCAACAACCCTGACCCGGAACGGAGACGGGATTGCTATGTTCGAGTGTTGCTAGGTATTGCTCGATATTTGCTCGGTATTGGTCGATTTTGCTCGGCAATAATGAGAAATACAATTCTGTGAAGACCAATACTGAACAATACAGAGCAAAACCGAGTAATACCGAGCAATACCGAGTTTTATAGAGATTTCTAGCCATCTAAAATCTAACATGCCCTATTGATGAGGTATAGCAATCCAAAACAAAAAATTCTCCCAAAAAAGAAAAAAAACTGCAGGCTCATTTCCAAAAAAAGAAAAATAATATATTTTTTTTAACTAAATGGAGTACTGTGATGTCACCTGGCCAAAATTAGGCCAACTTCCAATGAATAACCAGCGCGTAGTGGACAGTGTGAAACCTATTCGCTTGTTTAGTGAATGAATAATTGAGGAACGAGACGGTGAAAGTCTTACTTTCGGCCCAAAGTTGTTTAGACGAATAAAGTTATTAATTGACGACTTTGCAGCGAATCTTCACGGAATATTCTCGCTCCAAGTCGTCAGTTTGTGGTACAAGCAAGTTTGCTACGCGTAAGTAGTTGAATGGGGTATTACATCAATTTTTGATTTGAATTTTTTTCGCTTACCTAGTTCATGACTTGGAGCTATTATTCTGTGAGGATATAGGACGGTTTTCTCGTCTGGTTACACATTTAATATTGAGTAGTACTGAGCACGGGTATCGAGCTCGATACCGAGCGCGGTATATTTTGGAGTGAAGTGGCGTGTTTTTATTGATATCCAGACGCTCTAAACTCCGCACAGAATAAAAGTTCCATGCCTTGAGACCTGACAACAATAATGTTGAGCTCACACCCTAAATAATTAAAAAAAAAAAAGAGTCAGAACATTAAAAAAACTATAAAAATAAAAAAAAAAACTCCAAACATAATTATTAATCAAAAACTCCTCAGGCTTCCCGACTCAATATGGAACAATTGTTAGGTCCGGACACTAGACGTAGCTCTACATCCGGAGGCCAATAACATGTCGCCACGTGCTCTTACTCTTTACTGCGCGGCTCGACGACCCGACCCGGACCGGAACCCGATATTGCTATGTTCGAGTGTATTATTGCTCGGCATTGCTTGACAATAACAAGAAATACAGCTCTGTCAAGACCAATACCTAGTAATACCGGACAATACCTAGCAAAACCGAGCAAAACCGATGTATTGTTCGGTATTGCTCGGTATTACTAGATATTAGTCTTGACAGAATGTTATTTCTCGTTATTGTCGAGCAATATCGAGCAGTACCTAGCAATACCCCGGTCTATACAAATCAGCCAATACATGACAATCCCGGGTCTGGTCCGAGTCGGGTTGTCGGGCCGCGCGGCAAAGAATAAAAACACGTGGCACCATTTTACTAGGGTCCGAACGTAGAGCTAATAAAAATTCCTCAATATGGGTCACTATATCAACTAAAAAATACTTATTTTGTTTTGGACAAATTGATCAGTGTTCGAGACTTGCTTTTCAAAACATTATATGAATAATTATATTTTTCATTCTATGTTAAATTCATAATTTTTTAAAATATATAAAATCTAATTACTTAAAAAATCTATTATAATTCTAATATATGCCAACATATTAAAAAAAATCACATGATTATTTTAATAAACTGCTGGGAGATACGCTTTTAATTGTCATTTCGCACTAACAATAGACTTGAAGCACTGTCAAATCTCCTAGTCAAAAAGTTATGGTCAACTTGTAATCGATATCGAGCGCAGGTGGTTACAATTATTTGGGTGCTTTCTTTATTATACAGTGTGAATTGCTGAATTCTAAAGCTGGCACTCATAAGCCAAAACAAGCATGTGCGCATAAGAGGATGTATTAATTCATTGACCGGGAATTAGAACTTCTTATGCTCATAAATGATGAAAGGGTCAAATTCTACTTAGCACGTATTTATTTAATTAGGTAAATGCTGCTAATATCTTATGTTATAATTAACTATTGCATAGTAACTGTACTTTATATGTAATACCAAAAGCACATTAAAAAAAAAAATTAAAAGCACATTTAGAGAAAATGTAGTTTAAAATACAATAAGAAAATAAAACTAATATCCTAAAGCAAGATAAGATACTCAACTAACAAGAATTAAAAACAAACTTAAAAATTTGAAAAATCAAAATCCATAAAGAATTATTTATCAATTATTTATTGGACTTCATAAGCTCAAGATGGCAGTAAGGGTAAGTTTAGGGTTTAGTTTCTTACAGAGCACAATACACTTCTATTTGGACTTTCTCACTGAGCTGCTATGAACCTATGAGATGATGATTTGATTCATGAGCCATTGCATCAAAAAGGCAGCACATGGTGGCTCGTAAAATTTGTAATTGGTGTGAAAAAAACGAAATTAAACATCTTATGACATTAATGGATAAACTAGGCACAATAAGTAGGAGAACAAGCTCCTTGTTATGCACCAAAATTTTACACAAATCATAGTAACTATTTATGTTCGTTGAATAGTTTACAATGTTACCTTTATTATAACCCTTCTTATTACACTTTTTTTTTCTCAGCAATCTTGATCTTTTTTCCCTTCTTAATAAGTGGCTTTACAATATTATTACATTATTTCATCAATTGTATTGTAAATATACAAAGTTTTTTCGGCTGCTCCTTCATTTCGGTTGCTCTGCTAGGGCTTTCCCCTAGCTTTTCCTTCGCGATTGCCGGGCCGTTCTTCGGCAGGGCTGGCTTTCTTCTCGGTACCAGGGAAGTTTTTCTCTTCTTTGCTGGTTCGATTTTGTTTTGTTGGTGATTTTTCTTCCTCCGGCGCGTGCTGGGATGACACCGAAGCTTTGCGGACCCTGGTTTTTTAGGGGGGGTCGCCTTCTTCACGTTCATTTTGGATGTTCTTTCAGGTTCTTCTTCCAGAAATGGTTTTCCTGAACTTAGGGCATCTTCATTTCTTGGTTTGCCTTCCCTCTGGATACCGGCTCAGGAAATTCAGGCTCTGGCCATTTCTTTTCAGTTCTCTTTAGTTTGTTTTTTTCCTACCAAATGCCCATCTCTTGATACCATACGTAAATTATTTTTTTCAATCTCAAGCTAAATGAGGAGGTTTCGGTCACCTTGTTGGCTCCATCTCATGTCCTTATCAAGCTCGCTAATGACCTTGATTATTGTCGCATTTTCTGCCATAGATAGTATCTGTTTTATAATTGCTACATGAAGCTTACTAAGTGTTCTCCCTTTGTTGATGTCAGTGTCGATTCGTCGATCATCCTGACTTGGGTCTCTTTTCCGTAACTATGGCCTCATCTCTTCTCCCCATGTATTCTTCATGGTTTGGCCTCTCTGTTGGCAAACCATTAAAAATTGATGCTGCCACTTCTTTGGGTTCTAGACCGTCTTTAGCTCGTGTTTTAGTGGAGCTGAATATCACTAAACCCTACTCTAATAAAGTCTGGTTAGGTTCGAAGAAGCTAGGTTATGTCCGGCAAGTGGTTATGGATGAATTCCCTCATTTTTGTGATTCTTGCCGGTGTATCGGGCATGCTGTGATAAATTGTCGTCCCAAGGTTCTGCAAATTTGCCCCTACCTGTTAAACCTATTGTTGAGGATTCTGTGAACCTTGTTGTTTCTGTGAACCCTGTTGTCCCTTTTGTGTTGGTGCCTGAGGTGCAGGGATTGTGTTGTGACGTTGATATTCTTGAGGAAGATGCTACTGTTTTGTTTCCTGTTAACGAGCTAGGATATCTAGTGCCGACTTCTCCTAATCCTTTGTCTGTTATTTTGTTAAACATTGTGATTTCTATTGATGAGGTTGGTGTTGCTGGGGTCTTACCTTCTATTCAGGCCCCTCGAGCTTGTGTTAGTACTTGTGGGCTTTTGGGTTGTGCTGTTAATTTTTGTCCAGTTTTGTCTGTGGTGGATGTTGTGTCTGCACCATATTTTTAAAATGGTAATGAGGTGCCTTGTGTGGCTGTGGAGGATTCTGGTGACTCTGGCATCCCTAATGAGCTGCCCCCTGGGTCTCGACTATCTTGCTCTTCGGTTAATTTGATTGGGGATAGATTGGTTACACCTTCGAGCGTGGTGAGTGTGGGATCTGGTGTTGCTCCTATTTTTATTTCTCCAAATACACCATTTATAACTGGTCATTTTGTTGAGGTCCATGTTAGTTTTATATCACCTAAGGCGTTGGTTACTCAGATGGGTAGTGCCAATTCGGAGGAGGATGTTAGGATGCAACTTGATTGGCATCAGTGCTCATCTGATTCGTCTTCGGAAGCTAGTGGGGATGATGAACCTATGGCTTATTTTCCCTTAAAGAATGATCGTCCTGTTGTTTTAATTTCCTCTCGTGGGAGGGGTAAATGTGGGAGGAAATAATTTGTGGGTTGGTGCTGTTGTTCTTGTTTGTCTTTGCTGCCTCTTGATGGTGGTTGGTTTTTGCATTGGTTGGCTTTTGCTTGTTGCCGATTCATTTGAGCTTTGTTTTAAGTTTACTGAAGGCCGGTTGATTTGCTGGGCAATGATGTGACTGGGGCTCACTTCTCCGTAGCCATGGCTCATGGCAACCTTTGGTGGTGGTTTCTTGCTCGGTTGGTTGGCTGCTTCGTGTTTTACTGTTCTCCGCACCAAATTGGATGGTCTTTGCCTGGCTACGGTGTAGTTGGAAGCCTCGGCCAATTACTAAGCCCGTTGGGTTGTAACTCCCCTGTATCTTCTGTTGCTTTTTTGTTCTTTCGCTCATATGCTTCTTACACTCATTTTATGTTTTTAATAAAGTTTTTGTTAAAAAAAAAAACATTATTTTGATAATTGTCATAGATAACATGCTAGTTTGATCGACATATTTAACCCAAAGGAGTTTGCTGGAGATGCTTTCAAACAAAAAAGTTATGTACTTCAAAAACAAGGCATATCTTCTAATGATGCACTAATCATTAGGGTTGTCGCTTAAATTATAAGATGCAATCTTGCATAATATGTTATCATTAGCATAACCTTTGCTACTTTATCCAGCATTCTTCTTTCTATCTCATAGTGTGCCGATCATGGTTATTGATTTTCGAACTAACTTTGAAAGATATATTGATGTTTACATCTCAAATAAGTACTCCATCAAGTCGGAGAGAATTTAATCACTTCAATCAAGCAAAACAAACCTTCTCTAAAAAAGAATACGCATAAAGCTAGTCTAAGTAGATATCAAGTTAATTTTCTTAGGAATCAAGATTCTCAACAAAAATTCATCATAAAAAGTGCTGACGCCAATCTTTACCTATATTGAAGTTGATGCCTCAAGTCAAAAAAAGGCTCAATATTTCTCATGCATTTTGTCATTTTTTTAGCAACTTAAACTCTAACCTATTTCTTATTATCAGAATGACAAGATCTTTCTCGAGGCATAATTATTTTCTAAATAATTCACTTGGTTTTAGATTCTACATTGACATGTTCTTGCATATAGTCATCATCAAAGCCATCTAATGTTAAGGAATGCAACCTGGTTAGCTTAGCACTAGAATATTCACCTTATAATATTCATATGTAAACTTTTTTAACCGCAAGAGCTTATGCTTGAAATCTTAATTTTGATAATGACTAGGCATAATTATTTTCTAAATAATTCACTTGGTTTTAGATTCTACATTGACATGTTCTTGCATATAGTCATCATCAAAGCCATCTAATGTTAAGGAATGCAACCTGGTTAGCTTAGCACTAGAATATTCACCTTATAATATTCATATGTAAACTTTTTTAACCGCAAGAGCTTATGCTTGAAATCTTAATTTTGATAATGACTTGTTGCGGGCTAGAATATACGCGGCGATAGAGTTATAATTCTACGTCTTAGCGTTGCACGGATATCCAGCTCACACACAGAAAACACAATATTTTTTACGTGGAAAACCCGGAAAGGGAAAAAACCACGGGGCCTAGCCCAGTTGAAGATGATTCCACTAAAATTTGAGGAAAGTACAATGGTTTGATTTTGTCCTCGACCAGATTACAAATATCAACTGAGAGTTTTGCAAAAGTCCAACTTCACTCCACTGTCAAGTGGTGGTCCGACGGCACTCCGATGTCAGGCGGTGGATCGGTAGTGACACTTTAGTGTCAGGGGATACTTCAGCTTCGGATGGCAATTCGGCGTCCCTTGGTGGTCCGTCAGTTGTGTGGTAAAACTACGGCAGTGTTGCGGTAATACTCCGGCGGTGGTGCGGCAAGACTACGGCGATGGTGTGGCAGCACTCCGGCGTCCCTTGGCGGTCCGGCGGTGGTGCGGCAAGACTACGGCGGTGGTGCGGCAGCACTCCGGCGTCCCTTGGTGGTCCG
>NW_021319518.1:3950554-3972954 GCF_001605985.2 Dendrobium catenatum | reverse complement strand
GATGCGGAAACAGTCTGGTCGGTGTCACTGTCGGCAGGTGAATGAGGGTAAGAGTCGGAGTCGGTGCGGGCGCAAACGGGGCGTGAGAGATCGGGATCGACGGGGACCTGATCGGCTGCTGCCGGCATCGCCAGAACGGCGGCTGTTGCCGGTATCGCCAGATCGACGGGAGGCGGAGGAGCTCGATTCGAATGTTGTAACCGAAGGGAATCACGGATCTGGCATTGAAGTGGAGGAGGATCACGCCATTTGAGCGGAAGCTCGAGCGGTGGATACTCCGGCGGCGGGTCACGCCATCGGAGAGGGAGTTCGAGCGGCGGGTAATCGTCAACCACAATCGGTTGATTAGGGATCCCTTTGCGGGCAGCGGAGTAGAAGGGGGAAGGGTATTCCGGTGGCGGATCACGCCATTGGAGTGGAAGCTCGAGAGGAGGATAGTCATCGATCTCCCGTCTTCTTCGGCGCCGATCGTCGTCGCACGCCCATCTCCTTCGGTGGCGATCCTCGTCGACCGCCCATCTTATTCGGCGTCGATCTTCGTCGACCGCCCTTGTTCTACGGCTTCGAACGTCGTCGACAGCCGACCTTCTGCAATACATCGATCTTCTCAAGCTCCAAGCTCTGATACCAACTGATGTAGTGGATCGGCGGAAGTCGATACCTGCAAGAAGGATTTGAAAATTCCCAATCCAGGGAAGAAGAAGAAGAAAGCTTTTCAAGCTTCAAAAGGTGTATATATCATTCAATGCCTCCAAACCCATACATTATACCTATTTAAGGGAGCAAATAGAAGACTCTAGACTAAAGGAGATAAACTAGTCCCTAAGCATAAGATAGGCTAAAATGTTCCCACATCACATGACTTTCCAAAAAAACAAAACCAAGCTCATGACGCATTGTCATGTCAACTGGTCAAAAAATTGTAGTCAATTTTTAATGTTATATATCGGACGCACCGGTCGTTACAATTATTTGAGGTGGTTCCATCTGTCAACAATGTGAATTGCGGAATACTCGGCTTCGCACTTTTAGTTGGGGAAAAAATAACAACAAGTTCATATAAGATGTTATATGGTAAGTAAGGAATATTATTAGGTCTGGTGACCGGACGTAGTTCTACGTGTGTTCACCACTGAGTTATCCGGTATTTGTTCGATATTTGCTCGGTATTGCTAGGTATTGCTTGGCAATAACGAGAAATACCGCTATGTGAAGACCAATATCGAGTAATACCGAGTTTTTCTAAAAAAACTCGGTATTGCTCAGTATTTATCTTCACATAATGGTATTTCTCGTTATTGCCGAGCAAAATCGACAAATACATGATTTTGTGCCTGCTACGTGGCGCGATTTAGTGCCTACCGAACGTAGCTCTACATCCTTTCACCGGACCAAATAAAAAATTCGGTAAGTAGTAACCATCTAATAAATAACTCGTTCACCGAGAATTAGAACGCTTCTTATGTTCATAATTGCCGAATGGTTGTAAATTTCCATTTGAATGTCATGTGATGCTAATTAGGTGAATGCTGTTAACATCTTCTTTTATAATTAACTGTATTTTATGCAAAATACCAAAAACACATTCAAGGAACCTAATTTAAAATAAAATATTAAAATAATAAAATAAAGCTCACATCCTGATGATAAAAAAAAAACCCAATTACATACAAGAATTACAAAACCGACTTAAAATTTTGAAAAATCAATATCCCTAAAGAATTAGGCTTTGTTTGGTAATGCTTTCTTGCTGCTTTATAAAGCAATTTTTTAATGCAAAAATTTCTTAAAGTTAAAATTTTTATACTAAGAAGTTGCTTCATAAGTAGTTAGAAAGTTATCCCAAATAAAGCCTTAGTTATCAATAATTTATTGCACTTTTTCGTTTGATAAAATTCACTAATGGGCGTATGCGTTAATATAATTAAGATTGCATGTCCTTAAAAGAGATCAAAAGCATCTAATGCTTAGAAGAGCAACATCAAAAGAAAAATAAACCTAAATGCCAAAGATCCCATCTAATTACAATCACAAAAAGAAACCTAATAAAAATCTAGGTAGGATTGGACCCATGAAACAAAAAAACGGAGATCAAAGATTAACTTTCAACACCATCATCAAGCCAAAAGGAACAAAACCAGCAAAAAATCAACAATCTATGGACGGAAGGCTTTAAAGAGTGAAAAAGATGAGTATCAAACCTCATAGCTATAGGGAGAATCGACGAGCTTAGTCTGATAGGAAAGCAGCAGGTTCCGAAATTATGGTGGTCAAAACAAGGCATATAAGAACCACCTACAGAAAGCAAGACAAACCAACTGAAAAAGGATAGCAAGATACAAAAATCTGAAAAATAAGAATCAACAATTCGAACAGAATGGAACCAAACCACACCCAAACTAGAAAAAAAAGGCAGACATAATGAACCAACTGCAGTAAAATATAACTCCAGGAAAAACAACATATCACATAGACAGAAACCCACAAATCATAATAGTAACTGGAAATATAAAGTAATTCATACACATCTAACATAATTTTTCCCTTGAGGATAGCAGAAAAATCAAACATAGTAAATGTCCTGAAATAGTCAAGATATAGCCTTGCTTAGCCAACCAAACAGCACAAATATTTACTATTTGATTAATATAAGAAGTTCTATAATTTAGATTTAACAATAAAACTGTCATCTTATAGAAAGTATAAAAACTTTGGCATACATATAGTTTTTGGAGTTGATGAAAGAGATCAAACTATTAAAATCAGATTCAATCCAAACCATGTGAATATTATGGTCATAGCAACATGTTAGGCTTCGTTTGGGACGGCTTTCTTTATGCTTCTTAAAGCAGCTTTCTAATACAAAAAATTTTTATTTTATATTAAAAAATTGCTTTAAGAAACAGAAAGAAACCCGTCCCAAACGAAGCCTTAATCTTTCAATCAAAGCAACCAATTCAACACCAAAACCATCGCCAGGAGTTGCAATTGGAAGCAAAACCACACACCAATTTTCCATAATGATCCTGGATCAAGCCACCATACCCATTACCAAAAGCGTGGATGTTGAGTTTAAATTCATTTATGCGAGGCTTAATCCAGTAGAAATCTAGTTGATGTTTCAACCTTTTAGAATTATCATAATGAATGTCAAAATAAGCAAGCCAATCTTTCCTGCCACGAAAATGCTTCAAAGAATCCATTCCATCCTTGAAAAGCTATTATCTTTTTGAATGATAAGGATCTAAGGACCCGTTGGGGCATATTTAATGCCATTATTATTTCTATTGTTCCTCTCCTCCCAATGGAACCAAAAAACCAACAGAGGAATAGTGTGAAAAATGTGCTTTTTAACTTTGAGCTGAAACTGACATTCTAGGAAAGAAGAAATGGCCAAGGTATAGACCATTCTTAAAGGTATACCAAACCTTTGCAGCAATCGGACCAATGAAAAAAAACATGAGAAATAGTTTCAACATGATAATAATATTGACATTTGAAAACTAAACAAAGACCTTTTTCTTGCATCCTACTATCAACAGGGAAAAAACCTTTTAAGATTGTCCAAACAAACATAAAGGCATATAAGGGAGTGGAAGAGTTCCAAATCTTACTAAAAGTTAGGATAACTTTATTGTTAGGTCAAATATAACGCCACCCTTTTCTTAGGTTGAAGTGACCATCTATAGTTAACTTACACAAAATACGGTCCGACCAAGATATATTAAAGGGGATCCAACAAACCATGTCCAACAAATTCTGATGAATAAATTCAAGAAAATGATCTTTGGACCAAGCACCTTTATTAAACTTTCAATGAGGTGGAAGAATGCGTATTGAGGAGGGACACAAGATATCCCTCACCAGACAAATCATCCTACCAAAAAATAAGATGAGCCAATATGAATTCTCCATTGAATAATAGATTTAGCAGAACATTTGATGTTGCACAATACTTTCCAACTCGGAGATTGATCTCACTTGAATGAGCAAGTGATAGGGTGTTTATCCTTATAATACTTTTGATTCATGAACTTGGCCCAAAGAGAATCATTATTCATGAATTTTCACCATAATTTGAAGGAGAAGCTAGTAACTAAATCAGTAATAGACTTACAACCCATGCCCTCTTCTAAAAAAGAACCTGTACAAGCACCTCAATTAGACCAATGCATCATTTTAGAGTTATTAGTGGAGCCCCAAAAAAAATTGTTAAAGGCTTTCTCAATTCTATCACAAAAACCACTAGTAGGACGGATGGTTTGAAGAAGGTAAATATGCATAAAAGAAAGAATGCTCTAAATGAGAATAAGCCTGATAACCTATGGATAACAACTTAAACTCTCAATTAGCGAGCTTTTTATTAATTGCAGAAAAAAAAACTATCAAACAAAAAAGACTTTTTCTTACCATTAAGAAGAGGAGTACCAAGGTAGTAGATGGGTAAAGCTTGATTACAAAAATTAACGCAAAGTTTAATGTTATCACAATGAACCATAAACATGTCCATTACACCAATGAAGGAACATTTACTATTATTAAAATAAAGACCAATTTCACTTTCAATAGTAGACAGAAACTTCTTGACTTTATTAACACATTTCAAATAACCATTACAAAAGATGATGATATCGTTAGCAAAACAAAGGTGTTAAATATCAATGCCGCCAAAGTTCATGTAGTGAAAGTTATTATTGGTGGCAAAAAGATGGGTTAAGCCTTTATATAAATAATCAGTAACTATAATGAATAGAGTAGGAGATTGGGGATCTTCTTGCCTTATACCTTGGACTCCTTTAAAAAGTTCATGAAACTTTCCATTAATAATAATAGAGAACCAACAAAAAATATTATGGAGTGTATCAACTGAAAATTTCTTAAAATGATATGAAATTTAGTTTATAATATTGTAAGATTTAATTGAAATGCTTGTAATTCCTCCTCTTTTTTATTTTGGCAAGAATATTAAGGGACATTTTGGTTTGTTGAATAAGGAAATTAGGCTATAATTAAAGAAAGTGTAAAAGAAATGCAACATATTTATAATATTTTACGTTGTTTTTTCGATGTAAAATGAATACAGATGATTTTTTTTTATTTGACTTGAAAAAAAATTAGTATAGTGTAAAACCTAATGGTGGTGGCGGCCAGCGACGAGCAATGGTTGATAGCAACGTCAGACTATAGTAATGAGTGACGTCCAATGGCCAGCTGCAGGCCACAACGGACGATAGTAATGGTAGATGGGAGTCTGTTGACGGCAACGGGTGATGATGACACACAATGGATTATGGGTGAAAATGATCCTGAATTTATAATTTATCGTAAAATAGATCAAATCTAATAAGTTTTAAATATATTAAAATTAATTAAAAAATATATTTAAATATCTTAAAATTTTACTTTAGTTTTACCAAATATTATAAAAACGCTGCAGTTAAAATAGTTCAACCCATTTTACTTGAAAGCTAAACAGCCCGCATCCCTATCGCCCATCGGAAATGCTGTATGCCGCCGTTGGCTTAAGACGCGAATCAGATCAGAGAACGCCACTTCGGATAGTGACGCCACAGTGAGATAGTAGGGAAGGAATGAGGCGCCTGAGATGGGCGGTAGACGGCGGTGGATGGGAGGTGGACGCCGAGGCTCCGGTGACGATGGAGGGGACAGCGCGTGCGGTGCCGGGGGATCCGCTCCCCTTGGGGCTCTCCCGCGGTGGCCGCCTCTCTCGCTCGAAGCAGCTCGATTTCCTACATCGCTTTATGGCTTCCCCTCTCGTTCCCTCCTTTGCCGGCGACCCCGCTAACGGAGGCCGGGGTCTGCTCCTCCACCACGCCCACGCGTTCCACATCCGCGATAATTGGTATTCTTATCATTTATCATAGTTGTCTCGTCTGCATTATATTCTTCTGAAGTGGATTAATTTGGTTGGCTTAGGGTTTAAGGAAGACTGGAGTTGATTGGACTGTAAGAGTTTAGGTTCTGTGAGCTGGAGTGATGGTGAAATTTGAGTACATTTTGGATTATGTCCTTGAACGATTAGTCTGAATAGTGCCTGTATTATTTTATAGTTGGACGGACACCGCCCCTGAAAGGACCTGCAAAAGGTTAGAGGTAAAAGGAAGAAAGCTAAGAAGAGAATAGTGTAAAGTATTTCCCCATATCTCAAAGTACCGATTACAGGGGTATGTATGGTTAATAAAGCCTGTAAAGATAATGGAGCAGAACGGTTAACAGAGACCGTTGGCTGGCCAGTGAGCAGAGTAGTGGAAAATGTACTATTGCTGACGTGGCCAAGAGCACTTGAGTGGTTGTATGCTGCAATGCGTATGAGTGTTCTAACAGCCCCCTCAAGTTGAGGGTTCAATGGTCGAATGCTCAACTTGTCCCTTAGCTGAGCAAAGCGTGCTAGAGGTAGCGGCTTGGTAAGAAGATCAGCCGGTTGGTCTTCAGAGTTGATGTGGTGGATGATTATAGCACCAGAGGAGATATGTTGTCTAATGAAGTGATAATCAATTTCTATATATTTGGTGCGGGCGTGGAAGACCGGATTATGAGCGAGAGCCATGGCGGAGGTGTTGTCGCAGTAGAGGGATGTGGGCTATGTTTGCTGAATGTGAAAGTCAGCTAAGAGACGGTGCAACCAAATGATATCTGAAGTCGCAGAGGAGAGGGCACGGCATTCTGCCTTGGTGGAGGATTTTGCCACAGTAACTTGTTTCTTCACACACCAAGAGATAAGACTTTTGCCAAGAAATGTACAAAAGCCGGTAATTGATCGGCGATCCTGGGTGTCACCGGCCCAGTCAGCGTCCGAATAGGTGCTGAGATGGAGGGAGCTGGGCTGAAGGGGAAGGCCATAGTGAATAGTTCCTTGTATGTATCGCAATAGATGTTTCAAGGCTTTGTAATCAGTAATTGAGGGATTGTGCATACGTTGGCAAATACTGTTCGCTGCATACGCGATCTCCGGTCTTGTAATTGTCAGGTAGTTGAGAGAGTCGGCCAAGCGTCTGTATTGTTGCGGATCGGAATATGGAGTAGTAACGTCTGAGTTGGAGGAGGGCTTGAGCGCAGAGGGAGTCAAGACCGGTTTGCTGTGTTGTAAACCAGCGGATATTAAGAGATTAGTGGCATATTGGGCATGGTGTAGGAATAATTCGGTAGCTGTTTTGGAGACTTGTATGCGCAAGAAACTTGAAATTGGCCCCAGCTGTTTGAGTGAAAATGATGTTTTGAGATGGGAGACTAGCTGCTGAATGGCTGCGGAGTTGTTACCTGTGAGTAGAAGATCATCCACATATATAAGGATGTAGAGCCGAGTGCTGGCGTTGGAATAGGTAAGCAACGAGGGATCGACCTTGCTAAAGTTGAAGCCGAATTGAATTAATGAGGATGTGAATTTGTTGTACCATTCCCTCGGAGCTTGTTTAAGCCCTTAGATTGTTTTGTGAAGCTTACAAACATGGTGAGGTAGATCACGATCAATGAAGCTGGTTGGCTGACGCATGTAAATATTTTCATGAAGGTCTCCATGAAGAAATGCGTTTGAGATGTCAAATTGAAGCGTAGGCCAGTTGTTGTGGAGGGAAATGAGGAGTAGGATCCGGATGGTCGGCATTTTAGCTACTGGGCTAAACGTCTCCTTGTAATTGATACCGAACTCCTAATTAAAGCCTTGAGCAACAAGCCTTGCCTTGCATCTATCAACTTGGCCGTCCGAATTATATTTTATTCGGTAAGTCCATTTGCACCAGAATTGTTGTGTTTGGCGGTGGTGGAACAAGGGACCATGTCCCTTATTTTTGTAAAGCAATGAACTCCTTGGACATGGCAGCTCTCCAGTGAGGAAGTTTGTGTGCTTGAGTATATGTCAAGGGAGTATTATTGGAGGTGGTGAGGGCTAGGAGATCGAAGTGAATGCCCGTTTTAAGTCTTGTTTGCATTGGATGAATGGAGGTATGATTGGGTGGAATTGTGGTGAGGGGTTGTGACAACGGGGTGGTGGAAGTTGAGGTAATTGGGTTGGAAGCCGTGAATGTTGAAGTAGGTGTGTGTACTGAGAGATTATATGAGGGTAAGGGTGAGAGGGTAGTACCGTCGGTGATAGGATTTATAGGGGTTTGGGAAGATATTGTTGATGTTGGCATGAGTAGATAGGGTGTTGTGTAAGACTGTCAAGAAGGAGGTTTTTGAGGTATAATATTGGTCGTATGGAATGGAAATACATTTTCATTAAACAGAATATGACGTGAAATGTGGAGCTGATTGGTATGAAGGTTGAGACAACGATACCCTTTGCGGGAAGATGAGTATCCGAGGAAGAGGCATTCTTGTGAGCGAGGATGCAGCTTGGATGGGGTGGTAGGTTGAAGCCAGGGAAAACACAAGCAGCCGAAGGTCTTAAGGTGAGAGTATGTAGGTGGTTGATTGTACAGAAGTTGAAATGGTGTGTTGTTGTGAATGCTTTTGGAGGGTAAACGATTGATTAGATACATGGAGGTTAGAATGGCTTCGGCCCAAAAGTGATGTGGGAGATTTGCTTGATGAAGGAGGGCTCGGGTGGTTTCAAGTAAGTGGCGATGTTTGCGTTCGGCCGTGCCATTCTGTTCTGGTGTATGGGGGCAGCTTAGCTGATGAGTGATGCCATGAGTGTTGAGGTAATCACGGAACAAGTGACTGGTGAATTCGCCACCACCGTCCGAGCGTAGAGTTAGAATTTTTGAGTTGAATTTGTTACTAATAAGAGTGTGAAGGTGTTTAAATTTAGAGAACGTTTCTGATTTGTTATGCATTAGATATAGCCATGAATACCGTGTATTATCATGAATAAAAGAACGTAATAGCGAAAACCATGAGTGGAATTAACGGGAGCAAGGCCCCAAACATATGAATGTATTAGCATGAAAGGTTTGGATACACGGTTTGAACTAGAAGTAAAAGATAACTTGTGGCTTTTAGCCACATTACATGAAGTGCATAGAGAAGGTGGTGGGGAGATACATAGAGAGGGTAAGTTCCTAGATAGCAGTTGTTGAGTCTGAGCATTGGGATGACCAAGCCAAGCGTGCCAGTTTGGAGAATTGGATGTAATCGAATGAAGAGCAGTGAAGTTGTCGGAGGTTGTGGGAACGGAGTGTCCACGGATGAAGGTTTTGTTGTCCATGAGATCCTTAATAGTGAAGCCGGTTGAGTCAAATGAAATTGAACAATTGTTGTCAGTTGTTAATCGGTGAATTGAGAGGAGGTTGTGTGATAATCGCATGCCTTCGCAACATATTTGAGCCGCCCTTTGAAATTTTTTGAGCCCTTCAGACGATCTAAATTCATTAAATAAAATGTATATTCTGAATTTCGGGGATGTTCAAAACGCAATGATGCTGTCCGTTCATCAATTGGACGTCATTTAGGCGACGACGAGGCTTAGTTCCCTCGTAGTGCGTGCCTTCATAACATATATGAATCGTTCTTTGAAATTTACGACACCACCCCAAATGATCCAATTTAATCAAATAAGATGTAGACTCTTAATGCCGACGACGTCCCAAACGCGATGGTGCCATCCGTTTGGCAATCTGACGTCATGTCGTCTTCGTAGAGGCGAATTTCCGCAATATGTGCGTCATTGAATTATATTAGGATTGCCTCGAGATATGTGCCACCAATATGGGCGCTTCAAATTGAATAAAAAAAAATTATAGTTTTTAGAGGTTGACATTATTCCGGACGCAACAGTGAAGTCCGTTTGTCGATCCGACATTGTTTGATCAACCTCGCGCTTTAATTTTGAGTGTCGGCCATCCCTTTTGATCGATCTCATCTGATTCAATTGCGAGGGGCCTCGACCCAGCAGAGTTCAGTTTCCTGATCACAACGATACTATCCATTCGGCATTCGGAGGTCATTTGACCCTTTAAGTGACATGTGGCGCTAAGGTGTGTAATGTTTTATTCACCAATTGGGGTCCTTTATCACATGGTTTGAGGTATATGGGTCAACATATTTGTATTGGCTAAAATGGGAAGTGAATGGTTGTTATTTTGCTAAAGTTATTTTAATTCCACGGAAGAGGAGGCTTAGTGGGCGGCTTCATCATTAAAGAAGTTTGATGATTTCTTCAAGCCATGCTACTTTGTGAGTGGTAAGGTCTCATATCTCTATAACCCTACTTATATATTTTATTAGAACTCTTCTACAATTCTACCTTCATACTCCCATATCAAATACCCATTTGTTACAACAACAACAAAATCATCAAGATTTTATCCCACTACATAGGGTCGGCTAGATGAATTTTTTTTCTCCATTGTGTTATGTTAAGAGTCAAATTCTCATTTACATTTAATAAAATAGTCATTTCTAATATTTTCTAGCTAAGTATTATTATGTCTATCTCTGTCTTTCTTAGTTAGGACAAATTCAATACATCTACACTTCTAACTGGGTCATTGGAAGGCCAATGTTTTGTGTCCAAACCATCTAAGACGACTCTCTCTAATCTAATCTCCCACTAGAGCTACTTCAATTTTTTCATGTATATTTTGCATTCTGTCTCTAAGAGTGAAGCCACTCATCTACCTGAGCATCATCATCTCTATAACACTTAAATTTATGCTTTTCTTTTAATGGCCAACATTTTGTGCTATAAAGTATTGTGGGTCTCACCACCATCTTATAGAATTTTCTCTTAAGTTTGAGGGGTACTTTTCTATAACACAACATGCCCGATGCATTCCTCCACTTCAACCATCAAACTTGAATTCTACTAATAATATCCCCATCTATTTCACCATCAGTTTGAACAATAGATCCAATATATCTAAAGTGTCTACTTTTATTAATGACTTGATCGCCCAAAGTCACAACCCCATCACTAGATCTATTACTACTAAAATTACACTCTATGTATTTGGTTTTAGTCTCTTCAAACAAAAATCTTAAGACTCTAAGGTTGACATCCATAATTCAAGCTTTCCTTCAACTCCCTCTCTAGCCTTATCAACAGAGAATATCATTAGTAAAATGCATACACCAGTAAACATCCTCTTGTAAATGTCTAGTAAGAACATCCATAACTAAAGCAAACAGATATAGGCTTAAAGCTGATCCTTGATGTAATCCAACTGAAATAGGAAAACACTTGGTCAAACAACCTTGTGTTTGAACACTAGTAATAGCTCTTATGTACATATCTTTAATGACTTGAATCTAAGTATTATTAACTTCTTTCTTTTATAGAACTCTCCTAAGCACTTCCCTTGGAACTTTATCGTATGCTTTCTTTAAATCAATAAATATTATATATAGATCCTCTTTATTCTCTATATACTTCTCCATCAACCTCTCAATAAATGTACAGCTTTCATAGTAGCCTACCCAACATGAATCCAAATTGATTATGAGAAACATTATTATCACATTGTAATCTGTGCTCAATAACTCTCCAATAGTTTTAAAGTATGACACTTTAGCTTAATTCCTCTATAATTCTTACACTCTTGTGCATCACCTTTATAAAAAATCCATCCAAAAGGCCTAAAGGAGCACTTGATCAATACTAGACTTTATGTGACCCAATTTTATTATAGGCACCATTTGGCCATCCTAAACCCTTGGAATTTTATGAAACCTTCAAATTTAAACTAGACACACTCCATTCCATTTCTAAGAGTTTTAAAGGCCAGGAGTTTCCATGTTTTGAAACATTAAAATCCTAAATCACATGTTGGGAATTTCAGCCAGAACCTCCTTTCCACTACTTATCCAATTTTCCTTACATAGAAATTCAATTTTCATTACATGGAAATCCAGTTTTCCAATCTTGAATCTAAATGAAGTCGTAAGAACTACTTTAAGACTAAACCTATAGGCAACTTTTAATGGAAGTCATAAGACCTATCCAAACAAAACCTACAGGCTACTTCTAATGGAAGCAGTAAGACCTAGTTCTTAAAAATTCATCCTACTTTTAATAGAAGCAGTATGACTCACTTCTTAAATAAATTGGGCTACTTCTAAATTAAAGTAAGACCCACTTTTTAAACAAATTGAGCAATTTCTAATAAAAGTAGTAGTACCCACATACTAGGAAAACTTTTAGGTAAAGCCGTAAACCTAAAATTACATGTTACTTCTAAATGCAGAAATGGTAAGACCTACCCCAATAAGTAGGCCACTTCCAATGAAAGCCATAAGAACTACCATACAGAAAACTACTAAGGGAAGTCATAAGACCTATCCAAATAAAATTAACAGACACATCGAAGTTATAAGACCTATCCAAACTAAATTAACAGGCAACTTTTAAGGGAAGTTGTAAGAATTATCCAAACAAAATCAACGAGAAACTTTCAAGGGAAGCTGTATGATGAGGACATCGTCAGCAATTTCGACACGTTACCATCGGAGACACCGGAGATCGACGACCACGATCAGGAGTTTTATTTTTAAGTCATTTTATGTAGTAGTTTATTTTATTTTTCAGTTTTTCCATTTTTACCCTTATGGGTATTTGGTCGCTATTGTAGCACAAGGGGCATTTTAGTCTTTTGTTTCCTTTGTCATTTTGAGGCCTATATATATGGTCATTTCTTATGTAATGAGGATGATGAATATTTTGAATGAAAATTATGTTTTGTTTCCACTTCTTCTTTCATGAGAGCCAGAGAAGGAAGAGAGCTCAAGGGGAGCAAATCGCAAGGCCCACCAGTCGTTGGAAGAGTCCGCGGCTCATGGTTAAGTTTATTCTATCTTCTCGTTTGTGTTTTTCCTCATCCACTTAACCTAAACCTTCATCCCGTTTGCCATCAATCCGAGCCCCGAATTCCCATCCCGTCCACCTTGGGATCCAACCCACCGGCTCCTCTTTAGCCGCCGGCCGATTCCCCTCCACCACCCCGTCCCCCATCTCCAACCACCGCCCCCTTCACCTTTTCCCCCTCATGTGTCAAATTTTGAAATTCCATTTAATTGAGTTTCACAATTTCCAAATTTGACCAACTCCAAATTAGGAAAGTTTTCAAATCTAAATCAATTTGAAATTCAAATTGAAGCGGATTTTACAATTAATTTCCTAATGCGTGTTCGTTGATTTGGAAAGCTAATGAGTTGCTCCCAAACCTCCTCCCTCCCTCTTGAACCCGCCGGCCATGCATGGGATTTTCTCCCATTAATTCTCCACTTAATACATTAATGGCTCCTTAATTTGAAATCAAATTTCAAATTAATTTCCCCCTATTTTCATTCAAAATCTTGAGATTAATTTCAGGTTTTGAATTAACCCCCTTCTCCCTCCTCTAATGAACCCGCCGGCCTCACCATGAATGGAGCCCCATTCAAGCCCCCAATTAATGCATTGATTACACATTAATTTGAAATCAATTTCAAATTAATCTGCCCCCTATTTCAAATAACTCCCTCCCCTCTCTCTAGAATCCGCCGACCCCCTCTTGAAGGGCCCCATATAATGCCCATTACTCCCCCTTATCTCTATTTGAAATTTGAAATCAATTTCAAATTGATTCCCTCCTAATTTACTCAAATTCTGAAGTTAATTTCAGATTTGAGTAAATCTCATTCTCTCCCCCACCTAACCTAAATTCCCTCACCCAAGTCGCTCACCCCCTCTCTCTACCTTGGCCGCCTCCCTCATTTCTCCCTCCCTTGTGCATTTGGAAGCCAAGAGAAGAAGAAGATGACGCCCTTCCACCTCCATTTCAAAGACGTATGGCCGACCCGAACATCGATCAGAGATTAGTCTTTGATTCCCAAGGACGTGTGGACGTTCGGAGATCGTCTTTCGTGACGTCAACATAGAGAATTCCAAGACCATGATTAGATCATCCACGGTCAGCCCCCTCCACCAACTCCGACTACTTTCCTGTGGACAAAGACCTCCGGCATCGTTTTCCTAGTGGTGATCTTGATTATAGCGTGCAAAATCTTCTCTCGCCAAAGCCTAGTGTAGTTGAGTGATCAATCCCCGAGGTGAAAACTCTCATTATTAAATTGTGGATTGTTGGTTAATAGCTCTTTGTATTGCTACTATTTTTGTTTATCTACAAGATTTGGTTAACCTACATGTGCTCCTTCACCTAAGCAAGTGGAAAACTAAGATTCTTTAATGAATTTGCTTGTTATTTCAATAAGTTATTTATTGAGATTTCATTGTTAATTATTCTTAAATTTCTTATCAACTCCTTTTGCATGTGATATCACATCACTATAAGCCCCATTTTAAATCAAAACCCACAGGAAACTTCCGAGGGAAGCCCTAAGCCTCGTTTTAAACAAAACCTCTGGGTAACTTTAAAACGAAGCCACAAACCTCGTCCTAAACTAAACTAATGTATAACGTCTAAATGAAGTCATAAGCCACGAACTAAATCAAAGCATGGGCAACTTTTAAACGAAGCCATGAGCCCTTAATCAATTCAAATAACTGACCAACTTCTAAACCTCGAACTAAGTCCAAACAATTGTGCAGCTTCTAAATGAAGTCGTAAGCCCCAAACTAAATCAATTATTGGGTATTCTAATAGATGTAAACTCCAAATCATAATAAAACTAAAATATAAATTTAACCACTTCAATTTACTCGGGATTTTTGAGAAGAGGCAATCCATGACTGCTAATAAGATTTCTTAAACACTACAATCGATGATTGCTAGTGTTGGTAAATCGAAACTTACGGTATTCTCGGGACGACGGAACTATGGGATATTGATTGGGTTTACCTTCATCCCCACAAACGAGACTAAAATATTTAAAACTTTTCATCCTTAATCAAGAGTTTTCTCTTACAAAGTAAAAGAGGTAATTAACTATGAGGGTGTAGAGTGTAAAGGTACAATCAGAGGGCTTGCGCCATAGGAAGTAAGGACTCAGATCTAACTAAACCCTCATGCAATCTTCAGGGGAAATCTGGTTAACTATAATTTGCCTTAAGGAGAATGAAATCCTAAGTCTGCAAAGCATGATTCATGCAGAAGCGCCATTTTTCTTGAGCAAACAATCATGTGATATGAAGATGGTTTTTTTATTATGTTTTGTGTATGCTAATTTGTTTGTAATTATGATTCAAATATATAAGTTTCGTTGTTAGCCAGAATGATCATAATGATTTATATCAGTTCTTTTGGGTTATAAACATTATAATCTTTGTAAATGAAAGTTAATGATTCTTCTATCTTCTCTGTATTTTTTAATGCTTATAGGAGCTCTGTGTATGTAATTGGAAATGAGGAACGGATGTTGATACTATATTAAGGGGAGCAAATATTATAGAAGTTATGAATGCATGTATATTAGACGAGTAAAATTATATTCTTCTCAACTATCTGCACCAATTTGGAGTGATCTACTATAGTGTAAGTGTTACATTGGGTTGGAGTGTAACAAGATTTATCACAAGGCCCAACTCCATCTCAAGGCACATCCCACCATTATCACTTCTGATCAATCTTTCCTCTTGTTGTCAATATTGTACTGTTGTCCCTTTAATATGGGTAAAAGGAGACAAGACTTGTAACTTCATGTTACTTTTAGTGGAAGTTCATCTAGGATAGCAGCGTGGTTTTTGATATCTAGGTTTTCATTAAAAAAAATCATCTCTTGATGTTCGTGTTTTTGCATATTCTATATCCAAGACAACCACAACGCTCATCACACTTCTATTCCGCAGGATTTTAACCAGCACAGAATAATTGTATATTGAAGGAATAGTGTGGTTCACCTGATTTGATTGTTTTTTAATATATTAATTTGATTTTGTTTGGTAAAGCTGTTTTCTTCTTATGATTGATGAAATAGTGAATTTTTCTGCATATTAAAAAAAAGAAAACGCATTCATTTACTTAAACAAGTTGATGCTTCAAGTTCTAAAATTCACCAATATTAAATGAGTAGATACTTGGCCATGGAAATTCTTCGTCAACGGTTAGAAGCAAATTGTTTCGGGAGAATACTGATTTGAAATTTTTGCCTGCCTTCATATATATTTTTAATACATACAATGCGACTTCTCTGTTTCTTTCATCCTCTTAAATGCCTTCTGCTCTCATAAGTGACGACCTAGGTCGTTAGCAAGAACCCAATGAATTTTTCTAGTTGTACTTTTTTGAACCTTGATATCTTGGGTCTGTTGTTTAGAGTGTACTCATTTTAGATATATTGGGTCTATTGTTCGGAGTGATGGTGAAATAGATGGGGATATTGTTAGTGGAATTCAAGTTGGGTGGTTGAAGTGAATGAATGCTTTGGGTTTGTTGTGTGATAGAAAATTGCCATTCAAACTTAAGGGAAAATTTTATAAGATGGTGGTGAGACCTGCATTGCTTTATGGCGCGGAATGTTGGCCATTAAAAGAGATATATAAGATTAAAGAGAGTCACCTTAGATGGTTTGGTCATGTAAAACGACGGCCTTTTGATGACCCTGTTAGGAGAGTAGATGTATTGGATTTGACCTATATTAAGAAAGGTAGAGGTAGACCTAAAAAGACTTTGTTAGAAAATATTAGAAATGACATTTCTTTATTAGATTTAAACGAGACTTTGACTCAGAACAAGGCACAATAGAGAAAATGGATTCATATAGCCGACCACACGTAGGGGGATAAATGCTTGATTTTGTTTTTGTACTTTTCTGAACCTTGAAGTAACGTGTCTATCTCACTGATGCTGCCGTATGCTTTTCGTCTTTGCATGATGAGGTTTCAAGTCCTGCAGGTCTGCAACTGTATTGGAGCAGTTCAATCTACAGAATTTTGTGGCTTCACTTAAGGAGACTTCATCAAATAATCTTGAGGACATGTCGTTACCTATGACCATAGCAAGGAATATCATTGAGTTCCTCTCTCTGGGCTGTGGTTCAGAGCTCTTGATTAGTCCGGAGTCTTCTTTACTTTTTGAAATTTACAATGACAGAAAGGGGAGCCGTGGCAAAGCAGTTTTTCTTCACAAGGCAAGTTATATCTTACATGAAGTCCAATTAACTTATAAGTTTTCTTAGAATTTTATGCTGATTTTTATATTTTTAGTTGATAATCTGAGTTGCATTCAGGTTCACGCAATAATTGAAGCTAATGCTCTATATGTGATTTTAGGGTGGTTAAATTAAAGTGATTCCTTAGGAGTGAGATAAAAATTATCAGGGCTTTAAGATAATGGATTTTTCATTCTCAGTTTTAATAAAAATAAAATCAATGACAGCTGAGTTAAGTAGACAAAATCATCAATGTTAAGATGGTTGTGTAAACCATAGGCCGAAGTCCCAAATGATTTAATTAGGGAGACCTTCAGATATTATTGTTTGAAGATGAGATTGTAGGAATGACTTTGGTGGCTTGAGCTTCAATGGGTTGAACGTTCAGCAATAAGGCAGGGAGAAAAAAATTTGTGCAAATAAAAAAGGTCCAACCAAAATTGACTTGGGTTGAATTTGAGGAAAAAGTTCCACATGAACGCATGTAAGGACCAAATAGAAATAAATAAAGAAAAGATTCAAATTTGAACCCACATATTTTGAATAAGGCTACTGATGATAATGATGGATAGGAGCTCCACAGTATTGCTTGATGTTAAGGGCTGCTTCTGTTATCAATTTAATTGGCAGGATGTAAGTTGCCTAATCTTCAATTTAATTGATCTCAATTCTGTTGGATCTAAGTTATCTGTGTGCTGTGCCTGACCCTACTAACAAGTTGGGCTAGCTGGAGCAAGAGAACATGATGACAAAACCTGCAAGTATGAAAAATAGATGGAGAGCTTAATGGAGATCGTCTAATTTCTGTGAACAATAGTAATGACATGAAGACCAATCCTTTTAACCCCTTATTTATACGATTAAAAAGGCTTCACCTAAAAAAAGGAAAATAATTCATGATTTTATAAGTACAACTGACACGGAAATGAGGGTACATATGCAGCCATCTACCTCTAACATATCTTGGCATGTAATTGTTGAACTCTGTATAAGTGCTATGATCAATACAAGTAAGGGTGAAAGAAAGACGACCAACAAACATCAAGTTGCACGTTGCGAGTATCTAAGTGCCTTTACCATGATTGAAACTACTTAAATATTGTTCACTTGCAAAACGGACTACATTGACATGTCCAGGACTCGAAGTTACGAAAGAAGCACTGGTTGCTTAAAAACCAGCTCGATCAAGAGACAAAAGTGATCGTTGGAGGGTGCAATGCAGTGCAAACATACCCAAATAACGATCGATTATGAAACATACTTTGCTCGTGTTTGAAACATAAAAAATTCCTAAGGAGACCTCTCACACACAAGTCAAGCGAAGAAGGTCGAAGACAATGATCTCAGGCATGATGTTGTGTGTTTTCATGAACATCTCCTATTCACAAAACAAACTTTTCCATTGCATCTGATACATTAAAAATGCCTAGAAATTAATATAATATTGTTCGGGGTGGCCCGAGAGTTGAAGAGACAAAAATTATCGGCGAGCAATTCGATGGCACGTAAATAGAGATACATGTAAAATGAAGAATCCAACCATTCGATTTAATTAATGTCTCTATTTTATTTTATTAAATTTTATATAAATTTAATATAAAAAATCAAAATATAAAAAAAAAATCTTATGTCTTCAGAAAAATTGGCTGCTCGTGCCTTTTCCCCAGATAAAATTAGGGGCGGAACCAGCTTCAATTTTGAGGGGGGGCAAATACAACAAAAAAATAATTAAATATTAAAAAAATAATATTATATATCTATATATTAAGAAAAGTTTTTTGAAAAAAATTAAGCAAGAAAAACAAAGAAAAAAAGTGTAATTAAACTGTCTTGAAATGCATTAAATAGAATATTGAAACTAAATGTGAAAAAATATATAGATATTTTAGGTCAAGATAGGACAAAAGAGTTTTTTCTGGGGGGCAAAAAAAAAATTTAGGAGGGGCAAAAATTTTTTTTTGCTCTGCTATAATTTTTTTTTTTCACTCCTATAAAAAATTTTTTTTTTTTTGAGGGGGGGGCAATTGCCCCCCCTAAGCCTCATGCAGTTCCGCCCCTGGATAAAATTATACTCATATCCTATGCTAGCTCCCTGATCTTGTCCATATCTTTGCACTAACCAATTCCCCATTTCTCTTACCCATTCATTTTCGCACATCTAACTCTCCTCCACCCGAAACTTCTTCACTTGGTCGCAAGTTCTGTCCCGCACTCATCTCCTATTCCTCCCCCATTGGTGAAACCTATGATGCACCGACACTTCTCCTCAAAGAGGCATGCAGTGTCCGACACCGTGTCCGACACGACACTCGCCCGACACGTGTCGGACACGCCGAAAATGTGTCTGATTAATAAATATTAAATAAAAATTGGACACGCGTGTCAGTGTATCTTAAATATTTTATGAATTTTTTTAAATATAATTTCTTGTATTTGACGGGATTTAAAATAAATTTCTTATTTCCTATCCATGACACCAAATCAACATCTACACTTAATACCCATTCATCGAATATTCTCATTTTTATTTCTTTTTGGTAGTGAAGGTATTTTCATCTCCTCTCTGGATGACTAATAAACGACATCGATGCCTGACTCTCGACATCATAATACTAATCATTTTAAGCACAAATTCTAGTTAAATGGCTTATTCTTTTCAAATTATTTTTAAAATTATACTTATTTAATTTGTATACACTATTTTTTAAATAGAAAAACTATAATAACGTGTCCAACCCGTGTCCGTGTCTTATATTTTCAATAACTGACGTGTCCCGTGTCCGTGTCGTGCGTATCCGTGTCGTCGTGTTCGTGTCTGTGCATCATAGGGTGAAACCCAAGCTCCACATCACCCCCCTTTGTGTGCAACAGATGGAACCCAACTCTTCTTGCCTTTTATCTCCCCCTTCAAATACAACTCAGTTGCTACCTCTCCTTTATCCTCCTCTACAGGGTTGTTTGGTAACAAGTATGATTTAACTTTAGTAGGATTTACTTAATATTGTGAATCCGGATTTAGCAAATCCTAGGTATGTTAAATCTTAAAATTATTTGGCAAGATAGTTGTTAAATCCTATTAAATCCTGTGAAATTGTTTAACAACATTATCCAGGATTTAAGGCGGTTAGTTTATTTAAAATTTAATTTTAATGCATTTTGAATTTAATTTATATGCTAAGTACAAATTACTTATTAATTTCAATTTTAGTTACTGTCAATAAGTTATAATGATAACTAATATTATTAGAAGCTAGCTTAATTATCAACTAATTAAATAATTATTTAGTTAATCAACTAATTAAATAATTATTTAGTTAATAATTATACTACTAATTATCAAAATACTTATTTTAATGATAGTTTAATTAGTATTTGATATCTAATTATATTGATAATTCTTTCAATTAATTAGTTAATTATTTTTTGAAATAACTAATTATTTAACTAATAATCCTAGTAATAGTTTAATTAATTATTTAAGTGTTATTAGTTAGTTTTAATTATTAATTATACCATTAATTATATCATTAGTCACTTTAGTATTCTACTACTCATTAATTATTTAATTGTTATTTACACTATTAATTATAAATTATTAATATTTTTTAATTAATTATATATTAATTAAGTATTCTATTACTAACTACTTTTTCAATTATAATTTATATGGTTAATTCTCTAATTAATTATTTATAGTTCAAATTATATTAATTATTTATTCGATTAATTTCTAACTAAGAAAATAGGAATTAATTTAATTTCTGCGCAATATCTTAGGAGGCGTCTAGGGTTTTGTTTTCCTCTTCTCTATTTCCTTGTCATTGTTAAACGACGTTGCTTCGTGTGAGGTAGAGTTTTGCATGAGTCACTTCTTCAACTCCTTCATTACAATGAGTTGCTCATTCGGCTCTTTCGACGATGTTATTCTTATTAGATTGGAAGTATTGTTCGGAGCTTGCTCATTGTGAAGGTAGCTTTACCTTTCTCTCTTTCGTGCGCTACTTCAGATGAATTCTATAAATCTGTTGAATTTTATGATTTAGTAAATTTGAGATTGTGTGCAAAAAGAGTGAAATGGAGGATTTATCTGGTGCTCAAATCCCATTTGACGGGATTTAGCATAAATCTTGCTCATTTCCTGCATAAATCCTGTTCAATCCTGTTGCGAAATAACTCGTGCGAAAATCTCCAGCTCCCAAGCATACATGTAAGATATGTTGTATGCAATGATAAAAATAAGGATGAAAATGAGAAAAGAAAAGAAAAGAGAATAAAGGAAAAGGTATTGAAAATGACAGGAGTTCACCCCCTTATGGTACTGGCTGGGGACGTCGTACTCGTGCACGAAAAAGGAAAAGGAAAATGCTATGGAAATGGAAAAGGAAATCAAATGGAAAAGGTTGTACCTTTGAGTACTTTGAGACGGTGCTCCTGTGCAAATCAAATGGAAAAATGAAATATTAAAGATAACAAATGTTTTAAATTGTTTTAAATGAAAATATCGGAAGAAGTATAAATCAATTAAATGAAAGAAATAAGATTAAGAAAGGATATAATATATATTAATTTATATTTATAATGATTATTTAAATACTTACCCACTGAGTTTACTTAGTAAACTCAACCTACAAGTTTAAATGTTTCAGGTAAGTTCCTAAAGAAGAAATGACTGAAAGAGAAGAAATGACTGAAAGAGAAGAACATGTTTACAGAAGGCGACGTGCAAATGAAAACAGATAATTTACATTTGTGTTTAGTGGCTCTTTAGCACAAATGAAGTAGTATATTGTTTAAGAAATTTTATCGTCTGACTTTTCGTACCCGCCTCGTTAGATCGAGTAATCGGAGGGGATGCGGTGGTGTCTTCTAAGCTCCCTCATGTATCACCTGTTTTTAGGAGTGAGTAATATAAACTAGTTTAATATAATACGAGATAAAAAAGATTAGTGCAAAAGAAATAAAAGTTTTTGTGTTATATATATTTGTCGTAGCGTATACTTTTTATCTTATATTTGTATTGAATTTCTATTTCTTTTTCTTGTGGTAATTCTTTTTTTGTTGTTATTGTTTGAGAGGGCTCTTCATTGTTGGCATGGAAGCAACTTTCCATTGGGCGAATGAGCTATGCTTGAGTGAATCTTTTCATGATGATGAGAGAAGTAGGAGACATCTTGCTAATTAAAATTCGATATGACCCATTCTTCAAAATTTAAGCAACTTCTCTTCTAATTACACCTAGCCCTTTGACCGAGTACTTATTCCTTCTTTTTTTTTACGACATTCTATCTCTGCTTAGTTTCTCTCTTCTCTTTACTAGCGCTAGTGTTTATGTTAGGCTGACTAAACCAGTCCCTAGTGGACCAGTTTTTGTCTACAAGGGGAGCAAAACCTTGGAGAGTGGAGGGGGGGGGGGGGGG